>NW_024467056.1:600000-951780 GCF_017591425.1 Ochotona curzoniae
TTCTCTCTGTATATCTGACTTTCCAATACAAATTAAATAAATCTTAAAAAAAAAAGAAAAAGAAAATACAACTGGGGAGGGAGCAAGATTCACAGGGTCTAAGGGATGAGATCTGACATGGGTCCCAGGCTGTGAATGTAGCGAGTTCCAGGCCAGCAGGGAGGATGGCTAAGAACATGGCCAAGGAAGCACTGGAGGCAACTTGAGTGGTTGGTATTTCTTACTCAAGACCGAGACCTTATGGAGAGGACAGCTGGCATGTGTGACAACAAAACTTGTGGTCTATGCTCAGCAGACAAAACGGGCTGGCAACTCCCCTGTCCTGGCCTGCCCTATGTGGGCATACACTCTAGCTACATGGGTATGTGTTGTATATATGACTGGATGGCACACATGTGAAGGACATGATGGTACAGGGTCCATCATGTGCCTGTGTGCTTGTGTGAACAATATGCATTGTGTCTCATGATGGGGAGGGGCTGCTCAGACCCTAGAGAACATATTCCTGCTGCTCCAAACTGAGTTGGAGTCACCTACCTCTGGGTGCCCTAGGTCCACTGCTAACTGGCCCAATAAGCCTAGGCATCCCTGGCCTGCCCTGCAGGACTTGAGACAGGTTTGAGTCCCAAGGACTTTTAAAAATGCTATATAGTTGGTTTCAGGATTTGGGCTAGAGAGGTTTCACCAGTAATTGGAGGAGTGGCTGAGTTTGTACTTATGACACAGTGAGGGCTTCTGGAAAAGGTGTACCTGCCCTGGCTCCTAGCACCCTCCCTGACTCCAGCCAGCTCTTCCTTCTCTGGTTGAGGACTGTGGACTCCAATGCCTAGGCCAATCAGGGCCTGCAAAACTAGGATACCCAGATGCATGAGAAGCAAAGGGCACTGGGGCAGAGGGCATCCTGGGACAGGTGTAGTGGGTGGGGCTGGACCTACAGTACAAGCTGATATAAAGCAGGCAGCATCTGGGTGAGGCTAAAATAACTCAGAAAGAGGGAGGCTTGGGTCAGTATCAGGAGAGGATCTGAGCTACAGCCTGGAGCATTTTTCCCTAACTGCCTGGAGATGTCAACTGGGCTCTCAGGCTGGCTCAAACCTATTGTCCTGTGCATGGGAGCTGGCAGCCCTGCTAGGATTCCTTGCCAAGGTACAAATACACTTTATTCCTCCTTTATGCTGTCTCCCCGGTGCCTGTGTTTGGCCACGGGCATGTGGGGAGTTCAGGTCCTGTTTGTGATGATCAAGAAACCCAGAGCAGGGACTAGTGCAGTGGCATGGTACATGAAGATTTCACCTGCAGTATCAGCATTCCACTCCCCTGCTGCCCCCCAGGCCTTAGCAGGAAGATGGAGTCAGGAGCTGAGCTAGTATTGAGCCTGCATACTGATGCAGGACACAGGTGCCTTAACCCCTAGGTCAAACGTCTGTCCCTGGAGTCTGTTACTAATGCAAAGGCATAGGTGGATGCTCAACCTGGGGTACTCCCAGCCTTTGCAACTATTTGGGGCAGAATTCATTTAAGTATGTTCTGGTTTCATTTTGGAGAATAAAGACAAAATCTATATAGGACAAATATTTAGACCATTTCTGTGGTCAAGGGGGTGACTAAGTCTGTTTGGGATCCTAGTAAAACATACACATGACCCACTCCCCAAAATACTTTTCACCTTCCTCTAATAAGAGAACACCTTTTTTCCATTGGGGCGGGGGGAGAGGAGAGGAGAAAGGTAAGGGAGACAGAATATTCTCTTTGCTCTAGATGATGAACTGTAGAGAGATAAACTTTGAGATCCCAGTGGTCATCTTTGTCCCATGTGTAAGAACTGGCCTCACAAAATTGAGAGCTAAAGAGAACAGAAAGTTCAAAAGCTCTGATCTGAACCACTAGATTCAGCTATGTTCAAATACCACATATCTCCTGGATAGCTCAGTTACACAGCCCAACAAAAGCACTTCTTTTGCTACAAGTTTCTTGCTAACTTGCTGCTGGAGAAGTTCTCATACCCTGTTGCAGGTCTCACTCAGGGCTCTGTGGATATGGGGACTTCCCTGAACTGGGTCCCTCACACCTTTAAATAAGGGTACACAGGAACTGTGGAGCAGAAACTTATCATTATCATTGTTGTTGTTGTTATTAAAGTTCGAAAGGCAGATCAGATTTAAGGAGAGGAGGAGAGACAGAAAGATCTTCCATCTGCTTGTTCATTCCCCAAGTAGCCATAACTGCTGGAGCTGAGCCCATCTGATGCCAGAAGCCTCCTCTAGGTCTCCCACACAGATGCAGACTCCCAAGGCTTTGGGCCATCCTCAACTGCTTTCCCAGGCCACAGGCAGGGAGTTGGATGGGAAGTAGAGCAGTTGGGACATGAACTGGCACTCATATGGGATCCTGGCACATGCAAGATGAGGATTTAGCCATTGAGCCATTGCGCCAGGCCCAAACACAAACTCTTCCAAGCCCCTTCTTTCATCTGCCCTACTGCTTCTCCTCATTCAAAGGATCTGTTTTGGACTTTCTTTTGACCTGGACTCTGGAAATCAACAATCACATGTCCACACCCACCCTCACAGCTTACTGCCCGTAACATCCCCAGCACAGGGAAAGCCTCCAAGCCACACCTGAATCATTCTGCTTCAACACCCCAGGCCAATGGAGATGGAGGGATGGCTTAGGTTATCACCTCTGCCTAGAATCTCACAGGGTGAAACTCACTTCCGTTCCCCTGCTGGGAGTGGGAGAGGCTAGCACCCCGTCTCAGTGAGTGAGGCTGAGCTGGAGGAATGGAAAGGCAGACAGGACAGGGCAGGTCCAGGAGGGGAAACCCACGCAGAAGCAGAGGGCAGACCAACCACAGGAAATCTAAGATCCCTGACAAGTCAGAAAATAAATCTGCAAGTGAGCCCCACCCGTGGGCCTCAGCATGGGCTTGGAATTTAAGGGTGTCTCTCACAGAGGGGCCAGGGAGAGGCCAAAGGAGGGAATGGAAGGTGGCAACCCAGGGGCAGAGACTACCTGAACAAACACAGCAGTCTCCCCAGAAAAGCATACCTTGGTTATTTTCTCATCGGATGTCCTCCCCCTTTACAAAGTGAGAGGTAATTCTGGTAATATACAATATGTACAGAGAATAATCTGCTGAACACTTAGAAAATGACATTAGTGACCGAGCTGAAGACCCCTCCTCGATTGCCCCTCACTCACTGACTTTGCTTCTCCCTCTTCCCCGGGGGGAATTAACCTGAATCCCCATCTATCATCCCCCCTTGTTTCTTATTCTTTTCCCTACTTACGTGCATATTCCTAAACTACATTCAATACAACTGGACATGCTGTAAAGTTCTGTGCAGGACATATCATACAAAGAATATTCTATAAACCTGGCTTTTCTCCACTCAACATTATGCTTATGAATCACTTATATTAACAGGTATAAATCTGGTTGATTTGTTTTCATAGCTGTGAACTATTCAGTAAATGATTTACCTGTCTTTGGGTGATGGTCATTTAAACTATTTCTAAGCTTTTGCTATTATTACATGAAGTCAATTTTAAGGCACAGATTTGCCCCCCATTTAAAAACCTCTGAAGTAACAAGTACTTTAGAAGGAACAATATATAGGGGTGGGTATTTGGTGCAGTGGGTAAACCATTGTTTGGCATGTCTGCGTCCCATACAAAGGCACCCGGGTTAGAGTCCTGGCTCTGTTTTCCATTCCAGTGTCCTGTTAATGTGCACCTGGGATACAGCATGTGATGTTTCACAGCTGGGTCCCTGCCACCCACTTGGGAGACCTAGACTGAGTTCCTGGCTCCTGGCTTCAGCCTCACCCAGCTCTGGCTATTGTGGGCATGTGGGGGATTGAATCCAGGGAAGGGAGATTTCTCTCTATCTCTGTCTGCCTTTCAAATAAAATAAACTAAGAAATGTAAATGCTAGGTTACATTTTTTAAAAGGGGATTTATTTATTTTTATTGGAAAAGTAGACTTATAGAGAGAAGGACAGACAGAAAGAAAAAATCTTCCATCCACTGGTTCACTCCCCAAGTGGCTGCAACTGCTAGAGCTGGGCCCATCTGAAGCCAGGAGCCAGGAGCTTTTTCTGGATTTCCCACATGGATGCAAAGTTCTAAGGCTTTGGGCAGCCTCTTCTGCTTTTCCAGGCCACAAACAGGGAGGCAGATGGGAAGTAGAGCAACCAGGACATGGACTGATGTCCATGTGGGATCCTGGTGCTTGCAAGGTGAGGATTTAACCACTGAACCATCGCACCAGGCCTAGGTTACATTTTAACTGGCAGCTTTTTCCCCAGTGAATGATCCCATTTGCTTCAATGACAACAGGTACAAAGGATGCTACACTGAACTGTTCTCTCTTTTTGTTTCTATTTTTTATTCCTATTTTGCAATTTTCAGGCATAGGGATTCCTCCCTCTCGCTGCTTCTCATCCCCTTCTCTTCCCTTCACCCCACTGTCCCCAGTGTTTTGTAGCAAAATAGTCTATCAGGTGTAGTCTTGACTCCAATGTTCTGCTCTACCCCAGCCATCGTGGCCATTTGAGGAGTATAGCAGCAGATGGAGGATTCTCTCTCTCTTTCTCTCTCTGTATCTTTGCTTTTCAAAAAATTACTTAAACCTGGGGGCTACCGTTGTGGCCAGTCTCAATGTACGATCCGAGATGGAAGGTGTTTCTTTAATATGAGAAGAGATGTGACCGTGATTGCGATGGTCAATGTGGAAAACCTAGTGAGACACCTGGCACATGACAGTTGCTCAATCCGTGTGACCCAGCACCACGTCAGAGAGCAGGGAACTGGAGGAAATGTCCAGAGTTGCCTTCCTCACAAACTCCGCCTCTCAGATCATGAAGATCCTATCTGTACTTCACTCATCCTGAAGTGATTATCAGCTTACCCATATCTGCCTCTCCCAGCTTCTTTTCAGGATGGGTGTGTGAGTTCCCGGCTTAGGCCTGGCCCAGCCCTGGCTAGGAACAGAAAATCAGACACAAAATCTCCTTCTCCCTGTTCCTGCCTTTCTCTATTGAACTTTGACTTAGAAATAAATAAATCTTTTTTAAAAATCTAAAAAAGAAGATAAAATCTTATCTTAAAAAATTAATAGGGGAAAGAAGTTATTTCACATTTTATTTTGAAAAGTAATGTTTCTCTGAAAAAGATTATCCTCCACTTGGAGAAAAATAGGCTGGGTCCATATTATCATTCGTTACGTTGATATAAATTCCAGATAAATATAATCGAGCTGAGTATTACTTCATCATTAGTAGTGATGAAGATTAAAAAAAAAAAACTGAGATGCAATAAAGGAAAATAAATGAGTAATTCTGACCATACATACTGAGTGTCTCTACATCACAACAAAAAATAATACAACATTATTTTTAAAAATGTTTGGATTTTCTTTAATGGATTGAATTGGAAGCCAAAGATGTTTTTTCCCAGAGTTATTACTTTTACTTGAAAGGCAGACTTTTAAGGAGATAAAAGGAGAGAAAGGAGTCTTCCATCTGCTGGTTCACTTGCCAAGTGGCTGTAACAACCGGAGCTGAGCTGAGCTGAGCTGATCTGAAGCTGGGAGCCAGAAGCTTCCTTCCAGCCTTCTACATGGGTGCAGAGGCTAAGCATTTGAGACATCCTCTGCTCCTTTCTCATGTGGAGCAGCTGGGACTTGAACCAGTATCCATATAGGATGCCAGCAGCACACATAAATCAGGATTGGTGGGTGATCATCCTCTTCCTCAGAACCAATCCTGGAATCCATTTCTTGAGGCCATTTTGATGTCTGGAAACAGGGGACTTTGGGACCTGTGTGGCTCTCATCTGCTGACTGACACACTCTTACATATATCAGGTATTGAGGGGGCACCTGAGGTACGCAGGTGAAACACACACAAGGTAGAGGGGTCATGGACAAAAATAACCACGGTGACGGCTCTGTGGAGCGTCGAGTAAAACAGACTCACAATGAACAAATACAGGAAAACAATTCAGAATCACCAGCTATGCTCAGAATGAGGACAAGAACAGAGTGCTGTTGTGGATAACAGGAGAAACGGAGGTGACCTCACTGATGTTGGGGAAGGACTCAGGCATTACCTTCAGGGGAGGGAGCCCCTGACCTAAAACCTAGAGGAAGATTAGGAGTGAGCCACGTGTGGGCTGCTGGGTATAGCAGCTGCAAGACTGATAGGCACATCCAGGCCCCAAACACATGCGTCAGGGAAATGAGGGAAGAGATGACAAGTGTCCCACGACGCCTTGAAAACAATGGTAAGGCTTTTGTTTGCGTGCTTGAAAGAAATAGATAAACAGAAATATCTATTCCACTGGCTCATGCCTCAAAGTCTACAACAGCTGGGAATGGGCCAGGCTGAAGCCAGAAGCCTGGAATTCAACCCAGGTCTTTCAAATGAGTGGCAGGGACTCAAAGTGCTTGAGCTATCATCTGCTGCTTCTCGGGGTGTGCATTAACAGGAAGCTGTTGCGACAAGAATCTAGACACTCATTTATGGGATGTGGGTATCCAAATGGCTGCCTCCAGATTTGGCCTTCTCTAAGGCGACTGGAGGCCATTGAAGGGTATGGAACAGAGAATGAGTGAATAAGATCACTGTGACTGCCAGGTAGGGACAGACCAGACTAAACGCCAGCACACATGGGAAGACAAATTGCAGGGACTCAGGCAGAAAGCAAATGATGGCCTGGGCCTCAGACAGAGAGAAGTGCCAGGTGCCGGGGTGTTTCTGGCTACAACCCACACAATATGGGATGGCTCCATAGAAGTGTGAGGCATAAGAAGCGGAGGGCTTCTGGGGTGCTATGGTCAGAGGGTGGGCCCGAAGGGAAATTGTCAAGAACAACCTGCAGGCATACAAGGCAGCTCTAGGAAGTTGAGCCTTGAGATAGTTCTGGAAATGAGGAAAAAGTCTGCGGAGACAGCAGAGGGATGGCAGAGAGAGTGCTCCAGAAGCAGAGGCAGCAGGCTCCTGGTACCAAGGCAGGACAAGCTGGCCTCACGCCCTGTGGTGGCACTGGGAGAGCAGGCCCTGCCAGGAGGGAAGGGTGTAAGAGTAAGAAACTGGGAAGGCTGGACTCGGGCTGGGGCCGTGGTACCCAGTCAAGACCTCTGCCTTGCTGTCAGACACAGTGGGCAGCTTAGGCCAAAAGCCAGCAAACCAGGTGGCCACCTGTGACCTAAGCAGGTGTGTGCCAGTAGATAAAAAGACACATCCAAACAGCCACAGTGCTTGTCTTTCCAACGGTATTTACCAATCACCTACTTTGTGCTAAGATACCCACTTTCTTTCCACCTCATCAGCTATTCCTTCTCGGTTCTCTTGAATGGGTCTTCCTTGGGCCAAGTGACTAAGAGGAAGACAATAGCTGAGTGCAGAGTTCTGCTCCTTTTTTGCTGTATCATTATCATTAATATTATCATTATTACTATTATTTGAAAGGCAGATTTACAGAGGAGAGAGAGATTTTCCATTCATTGGTTCACTCTCCAAATGGCCACAACAGCTAGAGCTAGGCCAGTCTGAAACTAGCAGCTAGCAGCTTCTTCCAGTTCTTCCGTGTGAGTGAGTGTCCCCAGAACATTAGCAGAGAGATGGATCCGAAGTGGAGCAGTCAGGACTTGAACCTGAGCCCAAATGGGATGCTAGCATTGCAATCGGCAGCTTAACCTATTGCACCATGGGGCTGGTCCTACCCTATAGTTTTAAGGGTGGGTGTGATGGTTCAATTTACTAATCCTCCAATCTATGGTGCCAGCATCCCTTTTGTGCACCAGTTCATGTCTTGGCTGCTCTACTGCCCATCCAACTCCCTGCTTGTAGTCCAGGAAAGAAGAAGAAGATGGCCCAAAGTCTTGGGACCCTGCACCCTGTGAGAGACCCAGAAGAAGCTCCTGGCTCCTGGCTTTGGATCAGCTCAGCTCTGGCTATTATAGCTACTTGGACAGTGAACCAGTGGATGGAATATATTTGTCTCTCCTCTCTGTAAATCTGTCTTTTAAACAAAAATAAATCTTTTTTTTTTAAAGCTGGTCCATGACTTTAGAAATCATCTATGTTCTGCTTTCTGTGTTCAAATAACCTGTTTCCTGGGCTCCAGGATTGTATGTTCATCTCCACATGGACAAGGAACTCCAATTTTTAAAAAAGATTTATTTTATTTTTATTGGAAAGTGAGATATACAAAAAAAAGACAAAGAAGATTTTCCATAGGTCTCAATGGCTGGAGCTGCACCAAACCAAAACTAGGAGCCTCTTCCAGGTCTTCCATATGGGTGCAGCTTCCCAAGAATTTGGGCTGTCCTCGACTGCTTTCCCAGGCCACAAGCAGGGAGCTGGATGGGAAATGGAGCTGCCAGGACTAGAACCAGCGCCCATAAGGGATCTTGGCACTTGTAAGGCGAGGATTTTAGCTGCTAGGCTACTGTGCTGGGCCCAGAACTCCAATTTCAAATGTCCCAGATAGAAACTCAAGCCCTACCCACCTCAGCCCTTTTTTTACACTAGAGTTTCCTCAAATGTATAAGGGATAATTCCTAACTATTAAGATAAAAATCTAGGAGGTATCTATGATTTCTCATCTCATATTCAATTCATCCACAAGTCCTATAAATTCTACCTCCAGAAAAATCCAGTCTATTGCTTTTAAAAATAAGTATTTATTTGAGAGGGAGAGAGAGAGCAGAAAAGTAAGAGAGAGAGAGGCCTCTCATTCCTTGGTTCACTCTTCAAGTGCCCAAAGTGGCTGGGGTTAGGTCAGACCAATCTGGGTCACCCACTCCGAGCTAGAGCCAGCTGCCAGGGCTGGAGCTGGGACTTGAGCCCACGTGCTCTGATGCATGATGTGGCAGCCCGGCTGCTATGCTCATGGTAGGAGTCCATTTACTCCTACCCTCCATTGTATTACCAGTCCAAATCAAGCCACCTCTGTTCATCTCAGCTATACTGAAAGCTTCCTCACTCATCTCTTTCTCAACTCCAGCCCACAGAGACCTGTGCAAGACACGGAATAGATCAGGCACAGCCTCAGTCTGAAACCCTCCACGGGCCTGGCTGTGTTGCAGAACAAAGCTAAAGCTGCCTCCTGCCCCACCTGGCCTAGCAGCAGGCTCACACCCCATCTGCACGTGGCCTGTCCTCGCACTTCCTAGCTCTTGCTCTTCCCTGTGTTGCACCGCGAGGCCCCTGCATTCAGGATCTGTTCTCTCTGGAGCTCTTTTCCACCCAACTTCTCAAGGCTCAGAGCTGAGTTCAAATGCCTACACCCTGTCTGATGGTCTCACCCTGCTCACAGCTGCTTGCAATCACACACTTTGCTTTTGACATCAGTGGTAGTAATGTTTCTGAACTGCCTGGTTCCTGCAGTGGAGTATAAGTTGTGTGCCAGCTGGATCCTGCCTGACCTGCTCCGCCCTCTTTCTCCCACTCCTAGAACCACGCTAGTCTCAGAGTGGGAGCTCAGTCAATATCTGCTCCGTGAATGGAAACATGACTGGGATGTGGTTCCTGGGCTTCCTGGGGCAGTTGTAGTAAGCCACCCTGATTACCTAAGAGTCCAGGGCAGGACACAGCAACTCTGAAAAGTGACTCACAGCTCAGCTGACAGCCGAGGTTTGCTCCAGGGTTGCTGGCTGCCAACATGCTACCCAGGAAAGAGATCCTCTGACTGAGCCTGCAAAGACCAAAAAGATTGGATTCACAGGGATGTCCCAGAGGGGAAGGCTCAAGGATCAGTCTGGAGAGCTAACAAGAGCCTGTTTGATATTGATGGGTTCCTTTAAGACCTGCCTTGGAGGTGGTCAATTGGGACACCCAAATCCTGCACAGGAGTGCCTGGTTTGAGTCTTAGTTACTCTATTTCTTCTTCTTTTCTCCCCTTATTAAAAAGATTTACTTACTTATTTGGAAGGCAGGATTGGGGGGGGCAATCCCATAACCTATGAAACAGTATCATAAAATAGTTGTTTAAATTATATAAAAAAGAAAATGTGGTAAAAATATACAATGGAATCTTATTCAGCTATAAAAATAAATAAAATTTTACCATTTGCAGAAAAAAAAAAAAAACCCTGGCAGAGTTACAGAAAGAAAAAGAAACAGGATAGAGAAAGAGAGAAAAAACATCTTTCATCCACTTGCTAGTTCCCTAAATGGTCACAATGGCTATAGCCAAGCCAGTCCAAAGCCAGGAGCCAGAAGCTTCTTCTTGGTCTCCCATATGAGTACAATGGCCCAAGCATTTGGGTCATCCCTTCTGCTTTTCCAGGCATGACAGCAGCAAGCTAGGTAGGAAACAGAGCAGTAGGAACTCAAACCAGTGCTCATACTGGATACCGGCGCTGCAGGTGGAGGCTTCATCTATTCCACCACAGTGCCTCCTCCACACACCCAACCCACACAACCACTGGCTACTCTACCTCTGAACCAGTGTTCTGCAGATGTGCACCCTTGAGGTGGCAGCTGATGATGACTCAAGTACTTAGGCCCTGCCACCCACAGGAGAGACCCAGATGGGATTCTGGGATCCTGGCTTTGGCCCAACTTAGTCCTGGCTGCTGAAGGCATCAGGGAAGTGACCCAGTGAATGGAAACAGCATTCCTTTCCTCTTGCATGCCTGACTCGGACTCTTCAGCTTATTCGGCCATTTCCCAAAGCTCTCAGAAAATGACCGACTAACCAGACTCTGAGAAATTCCAAAGAAATGTACAAAACTAAAACCCCTACAGAAATTCTGACATTTCACTGTGAATCTGAGGAATGTCCTGCAAACACACATGGAATATCATTCAGCCGTGAACTGAGTAATGATGAACTTCACGTAACAACCTAGAAAACATCCAAGACTAACATTTTAAGCTAACAACCGGCCTTCTCCCCATGCTTGGATACATAAATACAACAGCTCTATAAACACTATCTAAGGAGAAGTCACACCGAAAGGAAAGAGTTATAGGATTGGGTTAGTGCCACCAGGGTAGACTTTTGATTTGTGCTTCATAAACACTTGAAGGATAAAAGCATTCCATCAAGCACATCTTGGTGGGGCTGTTGGTTATCCACACCCCCCACCACATGGCCTTTCTGCCCTCCCTTCAAGGAGCTAGAAGCATGCAAGGAGGGCTGAGTGCTGCCTCATTCCTGTGCCCTGGCAGGCTTGGAGATGACAGGGCCCAGGGGAAGAGGTAATAAAGTCATAACAATGACCCACATGGCTGTGACTCTGCAGACAACACGTCAAGCATGTCATGGATTTCCCTCAGCACTCTCCCCTGAGAGGAAGGAACTGAAGACGGAAGAGGTTAAGGAAGGCGTCTGAGTTAGCAGGGCTGGATGCATGACACAGCAGGGATAAAGCTCTCTCTCCCAACCACTCTAATAAGGCCAGCACTTTTACACATCTTAAACCATTGTGTTTTAATTACTCTTACAACCTGCCAGCTACCTCCTCGAAGTGTGAGTCAGGTAGCAGAGGATGCCAGGACAGGCAAGGACAGGCCCTCTACAGCGAGACAGCACAGAGTGAGGCTCTGCCAATGGCCCTTTCCCCTGGCAGCGCAGGGAGAGCAGGCCTGGCTGAGGAGGGGCCACGCCCTTGCAAAGGTGGCCATGGCAGGCAGAGGAAGCTGAGAAAAGCCTGTTTCCTGGCACTTGAGGGAGAGCAGGAAGTTCTGTGGGAAGGGTAGGGTATACCCTGGGCAGAGAGTGGGGAAGAAAACAACACAAGGAAGGGGCTCTCCATCACTCTAGGTGAGACTCTGGGGACGGTCACCACCTTCCTGCGGCGGCCAGCCTGGTAGAGCAGGGAACAGGGTGGCCACTGTGCAATTTGGGACGCCTGTATCACGAATCAGGAGTGTGAGTCCTGGTTACCTCCATGCTTCTGATCTGGCTCCCTGCCAGTGTGCCCGACAGGCAGCCCGTGATGGCCCCAGGATGTAGGTTCCCGTCACCTATATGGGAAACCTGGATGAGGTCCTGGCTCCTGGCTCCTGGCTTCTGGCTTTGGTCTGGCCCAGCCCTGAGTAGGCCAAATGGGAGTGAACCAGTGGACTGAAGATTTATCTCTCCCACTCCCTCTGTCACTTTACCTTTGAAATACATACATCAACAAATCCTGGGGGAACAGCAAGGGATAGGGGAATGGAAAGCAGATTTGTGGAGGACTAGGTCATCCCCCTCAGTTGCTTTGTATGGTGGATGCCAGGTTGACCTTTGGGGCTGCACAGGATGAGCCTGTGGTTGAAGCTTGGAATGGACTTGCCAAGCCAGAGGCCATGGAGGGGGAGGCAGAGACCAGCAGGGTCCATAGGAGGCCAAGGGATCATGGGCTTTGCTCCCTGGGAGGGAGGTCCCAGTGAGCCGGAGCAGCCAGGCTAGGCTTGCCAACAAGCGTAAGAACACTGCCCCCTCCCCACAGGCGCTCACACACCCATCCAGAGAAAATGCTGGGAGAAGCAGATGTGGGCAAATTGATAAGTACCTAAGGACACTGTGCAGTCAAGTGAAGGTATCTCTTCATTCAGGTGGGGTTTGTGAAGAAGGTGAATCAGGACATTTCCTCCAGACTGCATGAGATCACATTCAAGACCCTGCTCTGACACTATGCTGGGTCACACAGGATGTAGCAACTGGAATGTGGCAGGTGCTTTCTTAGGTCCCTCCCATACAGGATCACAGCCACACTTCTTGGTATCATAATTTAAAAGAAACACCCTCCACTTGCAACCTTGCATTTTCAAATGCAGACACAATCCCTCCCTAGCAGAATATCAGGGACACAGAATGCAGTCAATGAAAGATCACCACCTAGAGAAGGGCATAAGGGCTGGCAGGTGATGGGATCTGAGTGAGGATAAGGAGCGGGAGTTTTTCTGGAACAAAAAGCAATTAGCAAGTGAAACCTCCTCACCCTGAGGATAGGCAGGCTCAGTAAGGAGGCGGGGGTGAGGAACCCAGGCATACCTGAGAACCCCCAGCGGCCACAGCATGTAAAGGTGGGAGACAAGGAACATCCAGATCCTGGGCATCCTCAGACTGACCGCACATTCTTCCTGACCTGTCATCCTCTGGGTCCCCTGGTGGCCGCTGGGGGCCCAGGTCAACACAGCCTTCTGAACGCTGCAGACTCATTGCAATGGCCTGTCCCTCTCCCAGCAGGCTGTGTGCAGCTGGGGTTGGTCCTCCAAAGCCAGGTGCCTCTGTTGTGGCGGGGGCATGCTGAGGGAGTCTCACAGCTAACCAAAAGCCAGGGCAGGAGATGCCTCTGGGAGATAAGCCAGATGAATTATTCAGGGAACAGAAAGTAGGCAGTGCCTGGCTGAGAGCGCCCCCAGGCTGTGACTATTGCAACTTTGGGAGAATGTGTCAGGGGAGACATCTCTTGAGCTGCATGGAGGGTAAGCAGGGAGCCGAGACTGCGCCCACATGGGGCAGCTCTCGGTCAAGGGAGGTCTGCACCACACAGCTGGGACCCAGGCTCAGATGCTGCTCCGCACTGCAGAGAGAGTTATTTTTAAAAGGATGAAATTCAATATGCCACCAGGACAGGTGGTAGAGAGAGCTGAGGCCAACTAGGGCCCTGCAGGAGACTCACTCTCCTGGAACATGAAGCCAATCGCTTGGCTTTTGCCTGACACCCCCAAGTCTCCACTTGGCTCTGAAAATAGATATCCGGCCTTGTGTTTAAAGCTGAGAGTGGCAGCCTAAGGGCAAGAACAGAACTTACTGATTCAGTCTACCAGTCATTCCAGCTCTTTCTTTGGTTTAAGAGATGTAGTGTCCAGCAGCTTAATGAGAGTGCATCACCACAACTTCACGCTAAAACAAACAAATTTAAGCACTGGCATTGTGATTGTATTAAACTGCTGCCTATATACTCCCCAAATCCCATATAAGCTCCAGTTTGAGTGCTGGCTGCTCTGCTTATGATCCAGCCTCCTGCTAATGGCCCAGGAAGGCAGTGGAAGACGGTGCAAGTCCTAGGGTCCTTGCATCCACATGAGAGACCTGGATGAGTTACAGGTTCCTAGCCCCAGCCCAGTCCTGGCCATGATGGCCATTTGGGAAGTGAACCAGCAAAAAGAAAAAAATAACTCTTCTTTAACTCTGCCTTTCAAATAAGAATTAAATAAATCTTCAAAAAATTTTATAGTAAAAAAAAAACACAAGAAAAACATTCCTCCTTTACATTATGCATATGACACTTTTAAAGTTGATTCTAAGTGAACTTTCAGAATGTAAGAGGGAAACCTGAATTACAGCACTGATAGGCGACATCTGAAGTCAATTAAATACTGTACTTAGGGGCTCTCCATTCTCCAAATCTCCTGATTGTAATTTTATGCTTAATCTTAGCCAAAATGCCAAGAAGCAATCTGATTACAATTTTTGAAAAAATGAATATAGAAAGAAGATTACAATTTCTTTTGGGAAATATTTTGGGAGCATAATCAAGACAAATTACATGATGAGCTGGGTATGCCAGCCCGCTCAGCTTGCCTAGAGCATGTTGGGGGCACCTGAAAGGGGTAGCATCTGCTCCTTATGAGTGCCAAGGCCACCAAGGAGAGCACCAGATGGTGCTGGTTCTGAGCAGCCGGCCAGAGAGACCCTCAGTCAAGAATCTAACCTTGTGCCAGTTGGTGGCGTCCAGAGCTGAGGGCCCAGGATATAACACTGACGGTTTTGTCACGGGCCAGGAGTGGTGCCAGGCAGAGAGGAGTTAGGCTGCCTTCCCCTGCCTCCTGGGGGGTCCTTTCTTCCTCTTCTCTCTTCCACCCCCAAAGGTGCCCTTGCTATTTGGGACCATTTTCTTCCTGTGGTCCAGACTTCAGGGCTGCTCCAGGCCAGTCCCTGAGTGATAGGATCAATGGGGGTAAAAGAAGGACCCCTTCCATGCAGACTGAGAGCCTCAGAGCTGGAAAGCAGGATCCCATCCCCAGATCCAGAGGGGGAGCAGAAGAGGCGGGCCTTTGCTAGGCCTTGAGTTTCTGCTTTAGGAATGTGATCTGTACAGTATCTCTCTTTTGCCTATTACAAACCAAGCAAGAGAATGTCCAACCTCAGCCAGGATGGCATGTCCAACAAATGCTGTTAGGTTAGGCACCATGAACCTGGAAATGCCCCCACCTCCAGGACATCTGGCCACTGGCCTTGTCAAAAACCCCATTCCCTGCTTGATTGGGCCCAGCCAGAGCTTAGGGGTCAGTGCAAGTATCATAGGATTCTTGGTAGTACTGGCCTGGCATAGGATACATCAAGTCAGCAATGTTCCTAACAGCAAGTGATTTAGAAGGTGTACACACACACACACACACTCATTCAATCAATCTAACCCACCCCTCTTACTGTGCTCATTTCCACTTGGGCGCCCTCCTGCTTCTTGCAGGAAGTGTCGCAGAAAAGGCTTGACCCAGGACAGTAGCTTTGGCAAATGCTGACAAAGCAGGAGGGGTGGGAGAGACAATTTGTAGACATAGGTAAATTGGTGACAGGGAACAAACCTACATGAGGACACCATGGGACAGTGGCTCTGGTCCTGGCTTTGCTGTGTGTGTTTCAACATCTTCCTTGTTTTCAAATTTGGAGAAGTTTATCTTAAAATGCTTTTATGAGAATTATACTAATTTAATGAATTTTTAACTAGGAATTATTTTGTGAAAAACACCTAAAATTTGGGAGAAGATGGGACCTGGGGGATTAGGGAGGCTCCATGTTATTATTTCATTGGAATTGTTCATTACAGGAGAGTAGTTAGCACTTTTGTTTTTCTGTTTTAAGATTTGTTTTATTGGGCCTAGTGAGATAGCTTAGTGTCTAGATCCTCACCTTGCATGCACCGGCATTCCATATGGACACCAGTTCATGTCTCAGCTGCTCCACTTCCCATCCAGCTCCCTGCTTGCGGCCTGGGAAAACAGTTGAGGATGGCCCAAAGCAACCCTGCACCCACGTGGAAGACCCGGAAGAAGCTCTTGCTGTTAGCTTCAAATTTGCTCAGGGGATCAGCACCTGTGAAGTGAACCAATGAATGGCAAATTTTTCTCTCTGTCTCTCCTCTCTGTAAATCTGTTTTTCCAATAAAAATAAATAAATCTTTTAAAAAAGATTTGTCTTATTCATTGATGAAAGTTATTTCAAGAGGTTGGCCTCATGGGGAAAGAGAGATCTCTTGATCCAAAATGTGCTCTTTCTACCAAACAAGCCAGTAAGATAAAAGATTCATTTTATTTATTTCAAAAGCAGAATGACATGAGCCAATGCTGTGGCATGGTAGGTTAAGTCTCTGCCTATGGTGTAAGCACCCTATACGGCATTAGTTCAATTTCTACCTATTTTACTTCCAATCTAAGTCCTTCCTAATGTGCCCAGAAAAGCATGGAAGATGCCCCAAACCCTTGGTCACCTGAACCCAGATGGGAGTCCCAGAAGAAGTTCCAAACTCTTGGCTTTGGCTTGGTTCAGCTCCAACGGTGGCAGTCCTCTGGGGGAGTGAACCAGTTGAAGGAAGATCTCTCTTTCTATGTCTCTTCCTTTTTCTGTCACTCTGCTTTTCAAATAAAATAAATGTATATATTTTTAAGTAATGCTTCCTAAAACTTGGTAAAGAACAAAAAAATGCATTCATTTTTAAAAGCATTGGTAAAGAAAGGGTATTGTCTATGCTCTGGTTAAAATGGTGAGAGGCTTTGTTAGATTACAAGTTACTGGGGCCAATGCTCTGGCAAGTAGAGGGTAAAGGTGCCACCTATGGTGCCAGCAACCCATGTATGGGCATTAATTCTAATCCAGACAGCTCCACTTCAAATCCAGCTCCATGATGACGCATCTGGGAAAGCAGAAGATGGATGGCCCATGTGCTTGGGCTCCTGCACCTATATAGGAGACACAGAGGAAGCTCCTGGCCTCTGGCTTTGGATGGGCCCAGCTCCAGCTGTTGCAGCCATTTGGGGAGTGAGCCTGCAGATGGCAAATTATATATGCTCTGCCTTTCAAATAAATAAATATATTTTAAATTAAAATTATTCACAATGTAGGAAGTCTTTGGGATGAGGGAAGGAGGAAAAGGCTGTTTAAGGAAGTACTGTCTCGCAGGAAAAGCCCGGGCTGAGCAGCAGAGAGAAAGAATGTGATAAAAGGGCTAACCTGACTTCCTGCCCAGCAATATTTGGGCAGGAAGAGACAGCTGCTTCACCAGCAACGCTGGACTCTGCTGTTGCACATGGAACTTACTCACTGTACACAGAACTGCTGTGTGTCTGCCCAGCTCTGGGAAGCCAAGGACTGACCGAATGGGCACTCCCTCCATCCGCAGACCCTCATGTGAGGGTAAGTGAAAAACAGACAGGTGCATCCTTATAGAAAGAACGCACACAATGCATACGTATGTTGTTTCTGTGAATGGTGCTTATGGCCCCACACTGTTAGGAAGACTCTAGTTTATGAAATATCTGCCTGTTGCCACACAGGAAGATTTGCTGGAGTACAGTTAGAGACAATGATTAGGAAAAATAAACAAAGCCACTTCAAATTTATACCCCAGAACCAGTTGAGGCTCTAAAGAACTGGTTCAGTTTGAAAAGGGCTTAGGAGTAGAGCCCCAGGGGACAGTGGCTGCTGCTGGTGGTTTTAGGTTAAGGCAAGTTGTGCGCTAAGCACTCCAATTTCAGGAAACAAAAGCCCACTTAATTTGCTCCAAAAAAAGGGAACAGATTTATCAAGAGGAGCTGAGTTTCCTTAAGCCACAGATCCAGGAAGGTACTAATGCATAAGAGTATCTCCTTGCAGGTGCGGAAAGTCCTGGGTGACATCACGGCACGCACAGGCTGGGTTCTGTGCTTCTCCCAGGGTCCCTGGTGACAGTGAGGAGAAGGGGGTGGAGGTGGTGCACCCTCCCAGGGCAGGACCGGAGAGCAGCGGCTGCAGGAAGGAGATCTTGTGGCTCTTGAGCAAGCTATTAGGAAGCTGCCGGGTCCTTCAGGGCTGGTTTCTTATTTGTACTCAGGGATAACGACATTACTGGCTTGGTTCAAGAAGGGAGGCTACTGCCTAGCAGTGCAGGCCACAGTCCCTGCGTGTCCCTTTCTGTCGAGTCTCCCATTACAGAAAGTGAAGCTCCGGTGACCCAGCGATTTATCAGATTCCCAGGAGTATTACAGCACTACAGCAACTCCTCAAGTGATCTCAATAAAGCAACGGTCACCTTCACTAAGAAAAGGTATATTGTCATGTTTGCACCCCATGAAGGGCAGGGTGAGCATTTTCCTATAGAGGAACCAACTATCCAGGCAGAGGTAGGGCCCCTCCCCGCCTCGCCCCTGCCTCCTCCCCCCCAACACACTTAGTTCTTCACCAGAGTAGGAAACAAGGACTGAAGAGGCCTCAGAATTTCCTTGCTGGTAGGAACAAAACAGAGAACCAAGGCAAGAAGGGTGATTCAATACACAGTGTGGCTCACATGGCAGCGTAGGAACCCCTTCTGAGCCCTAGCACCCTGGCATGGCAGGCCTTGGAGAGAGTGACTGTCAGGTGCCAATATTCAGAGCTAACGCATCGTAGTGGGTCTTAGCCAGCAAAACCACATGCCTCAGAGGAATGAGGCCAGTGGGTGTCTGTCCTGCAAAGCCCTCTAGCTTTGTTCCTTGACAGGAGGTCAAGGAACACGTCAGGTACCAGGTTCTGACAGGAGACCAGGGCCAGGTTGTCCCGGTCGCCAGCAGAAAGCCAAAAAGACAACCCAGGGGCCGGTGCTGCCGGACCTCATCAGAGCTGCCTGCTGAGCAGTCAGCTCCGGAACAGTTTATGGCTCAACAGTGACACCATGTGGCATGAAGAGTAACAACAGCCACAAAATGGGCTGAAAAGTTTGACTCCTGCGTAGGTCCAGTTTACTCCCCTCAGGACTTTAACAACCAGCATCCCTGGGAAGTGTGGCTAGCAATAATGAGAGAAATCCGGGGAGAAAAGAAACATTTCCAAATCAGATTGGTTAAAAGCTCAATGTCAGTGAATGTGATAATTTAAAAGCTTATCACCTCAATCTCAACTCCCAGCTAGGAAGTAGTCACACAGCATCTCCCCTGGAAACTACTCCTCAGCCTTCTGTCCCAGGAAGGACTGTGTCACACCCATGACATCAGAAGAACACTCACCCCTCCCTGATGGATTCATGATACTCACACTTTGTCCAACAGAGAAGGCTCCATGTCTTCACCGTGTTGGGAAGTAGCCATGCCATCCACCTGTTGCTCCCTCACGGGTATCAGCCAAACAAGCTTAAGCCTATAAGCTACTTACTACCTCGCCTAGCTGGGAAGATGCCAACAGACCTAGAGAAAGGAAAAAAATGAAGATGCTGACACATTGAGGAAGAACACAGCGAGGACTGGAACGAGTCAGCACTATCCTGCTCTGGTCTCCCTGACCCCCGGCTTCTCATAGCCCATCAGCCTCATCCTCCACCCAAGGGGATGGGAGGCTCTGGCAGCCCAAAGCAACCCCAATGTCAAAGGGAGATGCTTTTCAACAGGCATCTTCATCCCAGGGGAGGATGATGATTAGCTTGCTTAAGTTATGTGTGTGCCTCCTGGCGCCAGGGAGATGATGTGCCGAGACAGACCCATGCTGGCCACACCTTGGTTCCTGAGGCTGCTGCCAGACAGGAGCTAGAGAAGAGAGAAGAGTGATGGAACCACCTACTGGGCAAGCACAAATCAAAGGCTACAAAAATCCATCCTGGAGATGCTGGCACCCCCGGGCTTTTTTTTTGTTTTGTCTTATTTTAGCAAATTTTTAATTGACGGATTCTTCAAAAAGAAAATGAAATTAAAAGACAAGTCTATTTTGGTGCAAAGAAAAATTTGAAAGCCATACATATGCTCTTTCGCAATATGCATTTTCCGTAAACTGTTTTGACAGGTTTTTTATCAGTTGCAGTGTCTTTGACTTATGTTCCCCAAAATTCATCTGCTGGAGACTCAGTACTCAAAGCCGTACATTAATGGTGTCTGCAGGTGGGACCTTTGGGAGTTAACTGGGTCTTGGGGACTCAGTCTTCATGAATGGGCTATCACCATAGTGGACCACTTGGATTGTCTTTTGGGAGCCCTCTCATCTTGTAATGCCTGGAGACTTTGCAGGGAGCTGCCAGCCAGGAGGTGCACAGCCCATAGGGCACCCCCCTCCTCATTAAACTTCCCAGCCGCTAAAACGATATGAAATAAATTTGTCTTCATAAATCACTCAGCCTCAGATGTTCAGTTATCACAACAGAAAACAGCCTAAGATGCCACTGACTACACCTGCGTAGCCAGCATCCTGATCAAGAAGCAGAACACGGCCAGCATCGCAGAGAGTCCACTGTACTCTACTCTCCCTGCTCTCCTCCCCTCCACTGTGAAACCACTGAACTTGGATCACTTTTGTTACTTGACATGCATGGACCAGGGCAAAGCCAGGATTCAGGAACTCCATCTTGGTCCATGTGGGTAGCACGGGTATGTGGGCTGTCTTGTACTACCTTCCCAATGCATCAGTAGGAAAATGGATCAGAAGTGGAGCAGCTGGGACTTGCAATGGCACTCTACCATGGGATGCTGGTATTGTAGACAGTAGCAAAACTTGTTGTGCCACCATCACGGTGCTGGTCCCTTTCCTAAGCATGCATGTCTTTTGAATTTTGCTCTGTATTATGTTCTTCTTTAAATATAACTGCCAGTTAATATATAAGGCTGCCACATTAACTTTTTAAAAAGATTTATTAAACTTTTTTTATTGGAAAGACAGACTTTACAGAGAAAGAAGGAAACATAGGCAGAGATCATTCATCTGCCTGTTCACTCCCCAAATGGCCATTTCAGACAGAGTTGAGCTGATCAGGAGCCAAAAACTTCTTCTAGGTCTCCAAAGTGGGTGCAGGGGTATAAAAAATAAAGTCATCCTCCACTGCCTTTCCAGACCATGAGCAGGGTGCTTGACTGGGAGTGGAACATCAGACAGGACCTGGCACCCATATGAGATGCTGGCGCTGCATGTGAAGGTTTAGCTTGCTGAGCCACCACACCAGTCTGAGCCACTTTGATTTAAAGGTAGATATTATAATGGGACCAGTATTGGGGCATGGTGGGTTAAATTACCACCTGCAGCACCATATATTCAGTTCAAATCTTGGCTTCTCCACTTCCAAAGCAGCTCTCTGCTAAAGGTGCCTGGAAGAGCAGCTGAGGATGGCTCCAGCAATTGGGTCTCTGCATCCATGTGGGAGACACAAGTGATCTTCCAACTTCAGCTTGGCCCAGTCCTGGCTGTTGTGGCCATCTGGGAAGTAAAACCAGCAGATGCGAGCTTTCTTGCTCTGTAATTCTGCCTTTCAAATACATAAATTTTTTAAGTGTGTTCGCACCGTGATACTGTGTGCTATGCTCTTGGGACCCAAATACCCTACACTCAACAGGTTTGTCTGCCAAGTTACTTGACAACATGCTCCCACGGTGGTAGCCACCTGAATTAATCTGTCCCCAGACCCTTTGCACAAAGTTATTCTTGCCTTTCCAAACCAGGCATTATACATAAGACAGGACCCAAGTTATATTTGAATCAGTGAACATTTGTGTAAATAAAAGTGCTGCATGCCAGGGAGGGCATTTGATCTAGTGGTTAAGAGGCCAGTTAGGATGCCCATGTCCCACACTGGAGGGCCTGTGTTGGACACCCATGTCTAGCTCCTGACTCCAGTTTCCTGCTAAGGCAGACCCTGTGAAGCAGTGGTGATGACTCAGGTAGCTGTGTTCCTGCTGTTCATGTGAGAGACCTGCTTTGAGCTCTGGCTCCTAGCTTCAGTGTCAGCCCAGCCCCAGCCATTCTGAGAGTGAACCAGTGGATATTTGAGTGAACTCGTCTCTCAAATAAACAAATAAGTTTAAAATATCAAAGTGTTCCATCTCCATGGAGCTGTATCCAATTAGGATTCATGTTCATTTCTAAAATAAAGACAAAAACTTTAAAGTAATAACTACCGCGTAACACAAAGTTATGCTGTGTCAGGTGTTAGGCCAGATTCTTCACATACTGGATTCTGTGTAATCCTTCCAGCAAAGCTGTGGAGATGCTATTGCTGCCTCCTTTGGCTTAAAGAAGCTCAGTTATCATTTCAAGGCACAGAGGCAGGATGTGAACCCCAGCCCTCCCCCACAGTCAAGATCTTTTCCACCTTCTTTGATGGAATGCGCTAAGCTGCTCCACACTCACACAAGGTTCCTTTCTATAGACAAGCCCCCTCCCTCAGGGAGTGCTGAAACCAGCCAAGGATTTGCCCTTTCTCCAGGGATTCTCTGGCTGAAGGTGAATCCTTCCAGCCCAGTTCCTCATCCATTCCCACGAGAGGGACAGGTTGTTTTTTTTTTGACTAGCAGAAGCCCAAAATATTGGTAGGTGCTTACACTGGTCAGGGAGGGTATTACACCCACAGGTGCTCTCTCCACCTTCCTGTATCTGGGCTGGGTCAGGGTTGCCAGTTCCCTGCCCCTGCTTCCCTGCTCCAGGTCAGCTGTGAAGTGGGATGAGCAGCTTGCCCCAGAGCCACTGGAGCCTTCTCTATTTTCTGCTGTGAAATCCCTCCCCCCATCTCAGAAATTCCTTCAGTTTCAAAAAGCTACCCCTCTCTCCCCCTTTGATCTTGGGGAAGTCGGGCACAAGCCCTCCTCTCAGCCTCTGGGCTTCCGACATGCTGCCCAATTTGAGATGCCCAGAGTTCTGCCCTGGAACTGAGGTTTGTCAGGTGCGTGTCCTGCCTGTAGAAATACAAGCAGCCCAGTTTGTGTCTCCCACCTCTGGCTGGCTCTCTGAGCAGTCACCAACTACAACCTCAGGACCTAGCTGCAGCACAGTACTTATCTCATTGGGCTGCAGAGGAAAATAGCACAATGGAAAATGCAAATGCTTAGCTGTGCTCAGCCTACAGGGTGTGCTGTCAGTGCCACCATCGGCATGAGCCTCCGCCCCTTGCACACAGGGCTGGACAGGTCTCTGAAGTCTTTGACGAGGAAATGCTTTCCACACACAATTGAATATATCACATCTACAAGATGAGAGGTCATAAAGTATATATCCTCAATATGAACTCGGGCCCCCTCTCACTCAGCTTAAAATTGAATATTATCAATGCTGTTGAAATTTCTGTGTGGGTGGGCACAGCTAATTGGTTATCATTTCCTCACTTTTTGTTAGGCTCACTATATATTTAGTTGTAATCCTAAATAACTTGCGGTAAGTTTAGGCTCTTGGGGTACAAATCCAGTCACACTCTCTTTTTTCACTCTGAGGTTCTTGCCTGCTCATGTGTGAAGCCATGGTTCATTTCTGATTCTTGCTGTACAGCATTCCATTCTTAGAATGGACTGTCATTTATCTATTCGCTCCCCTACAGTGGCACTGGTGCTGGTTTTCTGCCAAAACACATGATGTGGCTGCAGACTTCTGCCTCCTGGCACGCACATCCGGGGTCACTGGAGACTGCCAGTCTAATCTCGCCATCTTTTGACTGGCGGTGCCATGGCAAAAAGCTCTCAGGTTTGCTTTTTGTTTCCGTGTTGGAATTCTGAACCCAACACTCTCTTTTCCATTTAACATTTTTTTTTTTGGTAGTTTATTCTAGCTTCTTGAAGGTGAGTGATATGGAGCCTAGTGCAAAAGAGACCCAAAAGGGAGAGTGGGCAGGACTGGCACAGGAAGAACATTCTGGAACTGACCGTGCAGTGGTTCGCAGAGGGACTGGCTTGACCTTAAATCGACACTTGACACGCCGGGTGTCTCTCTGTCTCCAGGCTTGGCCCTCTGTCACAGCTCCACCCTCTCAGACTTCCCTCCCTCAGAACGAGAGGGCAGCAGCCTCATCGGCCTCACTTCCACCCGGCCGCCTCAAGGCCAGACACAGAGCACGCGCACGTCCATCCCCTGCCGAAAGCCTGCTGGCATCTCATTGGCCGTTCCGGGTCACCTAATCATTTCTAAACCAATCACAGTGATCAAGGAACTTCAGCACCCGCTGTTCTGATTGGCCAGGCCCAAGCTACCTAGCCTCCTCTTGAATCGGGGCGGAGTCAGCCGGAGCCCTGGGGCGCGTGTGCTAAGCGGGCGGACAGGCTTCCCGGGCTTCCCGGGCTCCACGGGCTCCACGGGCTCCAGGGGCTCCACGGGCTCCTCGGGCTCCTCACGGGGCAGCGGGACGCTGTTCCCTGAAGGAGCGAGGAGAACCACAGCCAGCCCCGAGCCACGTGTGTCCGTCGCGTCCTGGATTTGCCGTGTGACCTTGGACAGGGCATCTCACACCCTACAGCGGATGTTCAAGCTGACCTGCAGGTCTGCCGGGTCTTGCCTGGAACCCTGGCTGTGCGGACCCTGGCTGCGTCGTTCTCCTCTTGACCACTCTCGTGCCTTTTACCTTCAGAGCTGGAGCTGACGGCTTTAGGACTCCACACGCCCACGCTCCCACACTCCCATTCTCGTAGCCTTCCTCTAATGTAGTCTCAAACACATCAGCAGGTGCTCCTCGGTGAGCCCATGCTCCCGCACCCACGGCCAGATGTCTCCTTGAAGCCATCTTCCGAGCCTTGTATGGGTCTTCACTTTCCTTAACCCTCTGAATCAGATCTGTCACAGAACTGGTCTCTTTTCCCCTTTAGAGATTCACTCTGTCTCTGGTTCTCACTGACTTCCACGATGTGACTGAGGGAGGTCCCATGAATGTGGGAAGCAAATGTGCCAGCAATAATACAAAAAGGGTTCCAATGCCATGATCAAGTGGGATTTGTCCCAGGCACGCAAGGGTAGTTTGATATCCAAAATCAATGAATGTAAAGCCACATACAGAATATAGGACACGATCCACATCTGTTTCAGCAGAAATAAAGTCATATTAATCAGGCAGTCAATAAGCCAGGGAGAGAAGGGAACTTCCTCAAACTAAAAAAGAACAATTAAGGGAAACCCACAGTGAGTCAGTATCACAGTGAACAGTGAAACACTTTATGCTTCTGGCCTGTAACAGGAATGAGACAAAAGCCATCAGCTCTTGCCACATCTATTCAGCATTGTTCTGGAGAGCCTGGCTGAGGCAATTAGGCAAGAAAAAGAATTAAAAGACATTCAGATCTGAGAAGAAGTGAAACTATCTCTAATGGCAGATAACATGACTGTGTATAAACTTTTCCAGGGAATTCACCAAAAAAGTACCAGAGCTAGTACAGAAAGTTCAGTGAGACTACAAAATACAAAACCAATCTACCAAAGTCAAATGCATTTCTATAAAATCACAACAAACATTCCGAAAGTGAAATTTGAGAAAATAATTCCATTTACAGTAGTATTCAAAGAGTAAAATATTACGGGGTAAATTGAGACAGAGCAAGGTGCTAGACTGGGAGGAGGTGGCGGATTGGGAAGGAGAAAGAGAAGAAGGAGAAGGAGAGTGAGCAAGGTATGCTGGGAGTCTCCATGCCTGAAGCTGCCTCAGATGCATGAATGTGATGCTGTGGAAAGCTCGTCTGCTAGGACCGCCATACACTGGCCTGGAGAGTTTCTTCTCAACTTTTCTCAAGGCAGGGAGGAACAAAGGGGGAACTCTGGAGGGAGGGCAGGAAGGGTGCAGGCCACTCTGGGCAGCGAACCCAGCAGCATGGCAGAGCCAGGGAACTCCAGAGAACTGGATTCAGCCCCTAGCCTCTGGAGGGACAGCGTGTGACCCTCAGGGTTTTGGGGTCTCATCAGCCTGAGGTCTGGGTGCCTGGAAGCCTCAGCTCTGAGGCCCGGTGCTTCAGCGCGTTCCTCAGGGCCTGCAGGATGATGCTCTGGCTGCTGCACATGTTGTAGTCGCTGAGCTGCAGCAGGCGGTCAAAGTCCTCCTCCCTATAGGTCATGTTGAGCAGGGCATAGGGGGAGGTGGGCCCGGTGAGATCCACTTGACCAGCCTGGAGCTCTGTGGGGCGGCGCCGGATACCTGCCCAGGGGTGGGAGAGGGTCAGGGTCAGGACACTGAGGCCCAGGGCCAAGTTAGGACCAAGCCAGAACAAGGAAGGCAATTCTATTCACGAATAGATTCTCAAAGCTCACAGTGGAAACAAAGGGGTGGCTTTTTAAAGTTCAAGAAGCAGTCTTTACCGAGAAAAAAAAAAATTCTATAGAATTCCAGGATGTGAGCTGAGCACATTAAGATGGAAGTGGGAAGACTGTGGGAGCCAGGAAGCTGGCAATCAAGGCTGCGAGGTGCTTTGCTTCCCACCCAAAGCAGATGGAATTCTGACAAGTGGCTGAGAAGACAGAAGAAGGAGGAAGGGGGCGAAGGTTCACATCTCAGGGTTCCCTAGGGAGAGGCCAGAGCCCAGCCAGTTGGCCTCAGAGTTGGGTTAAGATGACAGAGGCCAGAGGAGCCAGGGATGGCGACAGAGAAGATACCAGCTCCGTGGACCCTATGGGGACGTGGTGTCAGCAGCACAGGCAGGGGAGGTGAGTCTCCTATCTGGGTGTAGGGATGCAGGCTGGGGCCTTACTCAGGGCAGACTGTCCTTCCTATAAGGGGCAGCAGGCAAGGGGTCCCAGACAGAACCTGGGAGGTCCCGGATAGAGCCAGGGTTGACTGGCTGCTGGAAGAGGGGCCATCTCACCGGGGGCTGAGTGGTCCTTGAAGGAAGCATTGACAAGCGGGAAGTGCAGCAGGACAGGGGCCTCGGGGCAGGTGGGGTCCGAGAAGAGGTGGCACTCGCGGGGTTCCTGTTGGTCCTGAGGGCTGAGCTCCACGCGGGGGAAGGGCAGCCCCAGGGCTCGGCAGTACAACTCTGTCTGCTGTAACGCCTGCTGGCAGAGGGTGGCCCAATGGGCAGCCAGGTCCCCACCCCCTTCTGCCACCATCAGCACCCTTGGAGATGCTAGCTCCATCTCAACCCCAGCTTGCTCACTAAGGTTCAGAACACCTGTTGGGTTCTCTTCTGCTCCTGGTCCAGCCCAGTAAGGGCCCCTGGTGACTGCACTGCTGCTTGGCAGACACAGCCCTGTGCCTCCCTTCCCTCCATCACACATACACTGGTTGCTCTCCTCCCAACCCTACCCAAAACAACATCACCTAAGAAGTCTGAGGGAGAACATGGAGACATTTGGGCTCTCCTCCCAGCTCTCCTCCTAGTTCCTCCCGATTCACCTGCTATGAGAACCTACAGTCCCAACCCTTCCCAGCCCAGGGCCCTGGCAGGAGCCTGTGAGGAACCAGCAGGAATGGAGCTGGCTCAGAGATCCTACTCCTTGGGCCTGGGGTTTGACCAACCCAGCCAAGCCCCGGGGATCCCATGGGGCGACCAGCAGCACCTCAAAGGGTGAGGATGGAGAGTAGTCCAAGGAGAGAATGAGGTCCAGCCTGCGGCCTGGGCAGAACATGGTGGGACAGCTGGTGTTGATGAAGTAGCTGGCATCCACCAGACAGAGCTGGGGCTCCCCAGGGGTCAGTTGGCCAGGGTTAGAATCCAGCTGGCAGTCTGGTGGGAGAAGCAGGGGACACAGGTATCTCAGCTACCCACTCCTGAGCACATTTAACTCTGTGGATCTTGCTTACCCATGAATATCCCCAGGCTCCAGTCCAGACCCCCCAATGGGATCTTCTCAAGACCATACCCCAAAAGCAGATTCTGTGACTCCCCAGTCCCCATTCAAGGCCTCTGCCAGCCACAGTCTACTCCCACCCAGAAGACCAAGCTTGCTCTACATGGTGACACTTGGCCATAGCCCCTTACCTGCCCAGGTGGAGAAGTCCTGGTGGTTACAGTAGTCCTGGTGCAGCTGCAGGCCCTGGAGAAAGTTGGCGCTGTGCTGGTGGAGCGGCCTGCCTGTCAGGAAGCCCTTGAATGCCTGGGCCAGGGCCGTGCCAGGCTGCAGCCATGATGCCTCCTTCTGCAAGGCAACCTGTGGGGAGGCCGGGGTGCGCTCCGTCTCTGCAGTCAGAGAAACAGATGTTGGTCCAGAGCTGCCTAGAAACACCTGCCCTCTCTTACCCTCCCACCCCCACCTCAGATGCTCAGCGCCCAGCCTCATGCCAGGCTTCCTTCTGGTGTCTCCCCTCCTACCCATGTTCCTGATCTTCTCCTTGATGTGGTACTTCCAGGCCTCCCCGGAGCTGGTGAGGCCATACCAGGCATCCAGCAAGTTCAGGGAGAAAATGTTGCTCCAGATAGCTGCAGGTCAAATCCCACAAGAGACATCAGCCCTGGGCTCCCAGCAGCCTGCCTCCCTCCACGGTCACATCCTTGGGTGCTGATGGGAACGTGAGCAGAGTGAGGGCTCCTCAGGATAGTACTGCCCATGGCCCAACCTTCTTGCCCTGGAAACTCTGCCCTCATCTGAACCATAGGATGCATGTCTTAGTGGACAACTGGACCAGGGCCTCATGAGGACCCACTTACCTTCCAGGAAGCAGATCCGGGGCTCAGGCAGCTTCTTCATCAGCCGCCCCATGAAGAACTCAGAGCCGAAGAGCTCGGGGGGCACGGAGGCCCCGTACTTCAGGAATCCAACCTCGTAGGGGGAGAACTCCACCCACTCTGATGGGATGCAAGATAGGGCATGAGCAGAATAGGCTGGGGGGAGGAGAGGAGCCTGGCTCTGCCAGGGGCCCAGGACATTTCTCCCAAGCAGGCCTCAGCTGACCAACTCAGCAAGTGTGCAGAAGGCTCGGCTGTGGGCTGTTTCCTGTTACCAGTCCTGGGGCTGCTCTGAATGCCCCCAGCCTTGAGCGCTGGCTCTGCCCTGGCTGGCCTTGGAGCCCATCACACTCACACCCTTCCAGAAGATTGAACAGTTTGGGTTTGAGATTGAGACTTGGGTGCAGGGTGCCAAAGCTTCTAGGTCGTCCTCAACTGCTTTGCCAGGCCACAAGCAGGGAGCTGGATGGGAAGTGGAACTGCCAGGATTAGAACCGGCGCCCATATGGGGTGCTTAGGATCTGGGGAACATGGACCTTGGAGGGTGGAGTGGTCAGGGCTGTACCTTTGAAGTCAAGGGTCTCCAGATTGTTCTCTTTGACATTGAGGCTCAAGTAGAGGGGCAGTGGGTTCTGACCCCGCTCTAGCGCAGCTCTCTGTCCTGACAGCTTCTGGTCCATCACCTGGGGAGAAAGGGTACAAGGGCCTTGGTGAGGCTGGGGACATCAATTCTACCAGGACATGGTCTGGGGTGGGGAGGCAGCTCCACCAGGATCTGGGGGTCCTGTGTGGATGGGTGCAATTCAGGCTCAGTCTTGCACAGTGTGGGGTTGTGCCCTGTTGTTGATTCTTGCCTTCTTGTTTTCTCTTCTGTGGAAACCTCAACCTCTATACTCAAAGGCAAGAACTGTGGCTTGCCTTTATGAGGTTGGAGATTTCCCAGGCCTCCCTGGGTCCTAGCAGTGAAAAAATGTAAAGGGGGCTCATCTCCAGCACCAGCAGGGTCAGTGGTGGGGACTGCCAGGGCAGCGCCTAGGCAAGGCTTTTGCTGCAGGGTTAATACCACCCACCCGGAGCCCATTCCATCAGAGCAAGACACACACCAGGAGTCGTCTCCCCTCTTGGTTTCTTCAGGCTGGATGGGGAGTCTAGTCACACCGAGGGTGTTCCCAGTCGGTCCTGTCAGCTCTCAATACTGCCTAAGGAGTGTGTTAAACCTGCTGATTTGGGGTCTCTTCAGAGAATCAATCTATCAGAAAATCCTTTGGAATTTGTCTTATAAAAAGATCTCCCATGGGACCATTGTTGTGATGCCATGGATTAACAGCTGCTGCCTTGACACCCGCATCCTGTAAGTCCGTCAGTTCTTGCCCCAGCTGCTGCTCTATTTCCATCCCAGCTCCCTGCTAATGAGTCTGGCAAAGCAGTGGACGTTATCAAAAATGCTTGGGCCCCTGTATCCATGTGGGAGAACTGGATTTGGTTTTTGGCTCCTGGTTTTGCCTGTCCCAGCCCTGGTCCTTGTGGTCATTTGGGGAATGAACAAGCAGATGAAAGATATTCTCTCTCTCTCTCCAGCTCAGCCCTCGTGATGTAGATGTGTGCATATGACAGTGAGGAAAGGGTGTTGGTTGTCTGTTCTCCAAATCTTTCTGATTGTTAAGCCTGCTTATTATAGAAAACCTGCCCTCTCCTACAGTGACACAATATCTGCCTATGACTGCTTGGGGAAGGGCCAGAATGCCTTTCTACCACTGAAACAGCACCTGGGACCCCTCTGATGGACAGGACTCTCAGGGTCCTGCTGCCCAGTGGCCAGTAGCTACTATGAACTCAGCAGAACACTGAGCACTTAAGGGTTACATTGGAAGTATGGGAGCATGATACATTGATGACCTTGAGTGGCTGTTTTTTGCACATCTATGGAATACACAAAAGGGCATGCAAAATCTTTCATTCAGGACTAGCACTGTGGCACAGAGGGTTAAGCCAACACCTGTGATGCCAGAATCCCATATTGGAACCACTATTTTGAATTCAAACTGCTCCACCTCTGACGTGCTTCCCTGCTAACGTGCCTAGGGAAGTAGCAGAGGATGGTAGGTGCTTGGGCTCCTGCCAGCCACAAGGGAGTTCCAGATGGGGTTTCTGGCTCATGGCATTGACTCGGCCCAACCCTGACCTTTGCTGCCATGTGGGGAGTGAACCAGGAGATACAGGTTCACTCCCTCTCCCCTCCTTCCCTCCAACTCACAAAGAAATTTTTAAAAATCAACCCATAGCCCGGGGGCGTGGCCTAGCAGCTAAAGTCCTCGCCTTGAACACGCAGGGATCCTGTATGGGCACCGGTTCTAATCCCGGCAGCTCCACTTCCCATCCAGCTCCCTGCTTGTGGCCTGGGAAAGCAGTTGAGGATGGCCCAAAGCCTTGGGACCCTGCACCCGCATGAGAGACCCAGAAGAGCTCCTGGATCCTGGCTTCGGATCGGCTCAGCTCCAGCTGTTGCTGCCTCTTGGGGAGTGAATCATCGGATGGAAGATCTTCCTCTCTGTCTCTCCTCCTCTTTGTATATCTGACATTCCAATAAATAAATAAATCTTTTAAAAAAATCAACCCATAAAAATGCCTATAAATTTTGCACATAAGATCATTCAAAAAGTTATCATTAGAGGATCAAGTGATAATTAAGTAAAACTATTTTATAGCCTGGGATTAAATCTCATAAACTGAACTGTTAAAATGAGCTTCTTCCACCTTACAGTAAGCAACTGCTGCCTCCAGACAGAACACTCAGCTACTAAAACACGATGTCTTCAAGACACAGCATGAACTTAAACAGTGGATCCAGCAGATCCACAGGCTGGTGACACGGGATTCCAGAGCCAGCTCCGGTCCCTGCTGCTCTGCCTCCATAGCAAGCTCCCTGCTCATGTGCCTGGAAAAGTGGCAGAAGCTGCAAAGCCCCAGCATTGCATCATCAGAAGAGAGAACCAGCAATGGAGGATCTCTCTCTCATTGTGTGTGTCTCCCTCTAACTCTGCCTTTCAAACAAATAAATCTTCTAAAAAGTGCATTCTCGTTAAAGAAAATTTCAGTTAATTGTGTTCTGTTTTGTAAGTTTAATGCCATTTCATGAAAGTGGACTGGCTGACTGTCATGGACAGGAAGAGCCAAGGGCCAAGAGGGGCCACAGTAATTCACAGGGAGGACCAGGGTGGCAATGGGGTAACCGTGCCCCCAGAGACACCAAGGTTCATTATACAAAGCCATGTGTGGAGGCAAAGTGGTGGAGAACCTATCTTGTCAGAATAGCAGAGAGAGCTCAGGAAGAGTCCCAGGAATATAGGGCCCCCAAACATGACAGAAGCAGCAGTGTGAATCACTCTGGGAGAAAACCTTCATCAAATGAACCAGGGAAGGGTCAGAATTGCAGCACAGTGGGTTTATCTTCTGACTGGGATGCTGGCATCCCGTATGTTTATAAGTTTGAGTCCTGACTGCTCCACTTCCAATCCAACTTCCTGCTGATGCACCTGAGATAGCAGTGCTTGTTGGCTCAAGTATTTAGGCCCCTGCCACTTTCATTGGAGATCTAAATGGAGTTCCAGGATCCTGGCTTTGACCTGGTCCAGCCCTACCTGTTGCAGTCATTTGGGGTGTGAACCAGCTAATGGAAGCTTTCTCCATTTATACATTTCTCCATAGATAGATAGATAGATAGATAGATAGATATCTGGCTTTCAAATAATATATTTAAAGACAAAAAGTAAATGAACTTGGGAATTCTGCTGTCCATATGTGAAAGCAGTTAAATTCCCATTTGCATGATACCTACAGATAAATTCTGGATGTATTATACAAAGTCTTATTCACAAGAAAAAAAAATAATCTGGGCTCAGTGTGATGGCTCAATTGGCTAATCCTCCCCCTTTCAAATGCCAGGATCTCATATGGGGTACTCCACTTTGAATCTAGCTCTCTGCTTGTGGCCTGGGAAAGCAGTAGAGAATGACCCAAATCCTTGGGACCCTGCCCCCACATGGGAGACCTGGAAAAGCTCCTGGGTGCTGGTTTGGATGAGCTCAGTTCTGGCCATTGTGGCCATTTGGAAAGTAAACTTGAGGATGGAAGATCTTTATCTGTCTCTCCTCCTCTCTGTAAGATCTACCTTTCAATAAAAATAAAGGAACTTTCTTAAAAAGAGAAATAGACCATCTTAAAATAATGAGCTTATTTATTGGAAAGGCAGGGAGACACAGATAGAAATGTGTCCCAGCTGCTGCTGATTCACTCCCAAATGCCTTCAGCGGCTGGGCCAAGGCCAGGCTGAAGCCAGGAGCCAGGAGGGAACTCAACCCAGGTTCCACACTGCAGTGGCAGGGCCCCAACTATTTTGTTGCCCCTCAAAAGCAGAGAAGCTGAGATTCTCCTCCAGGCACTCCACTACATGGTGCTGGTGCTCCATCGTAACCATTGCATCAGATGCACTCCTCAAGCAGCCAGGCTTTACAACTAGTGTAAGAATACACAGGATGGTATCCTACAACTCAGGAGAACAAAGGTTACCCAAAGCACAGACCACAAAGAGAAGAATAAACTATATTATATTAAGATTATCCACCAAGGCCACTATAAAGGATTGATAGTCAAAATTAATATTTAAAAATTAAATTTTAAAAGTGAGAAGAGATTTCAGTATGTGATTCATGAAAAAAAGAAAAGAACCCTTGAAGATAAACCTGAAAATATGGTCAAATCTCAATCAAGCAAATGCAAATGCAAAAAAAAAAAACTGCAATGAACTTCCTTTCATACAACAGATGAATCCTTCCCATGGGAGTTAATGCCCTTGGAAAACAATTTGCTGATGGCTAGGGAAGCTGGACATGCATAGACCCAGCAGCCCCATGAGTCAGCTACTACCTACCTGTCTTCAGTGCTGAGGGCACTCTTATCCATGTGTCCATTGAGTCCTGCACAGAACTGTTCACACAGGGAGTGGGCATGTGGCCCAGTAGTGAAAATGGCCACTTCCTGCATGAGATACCTGGGCTTGATTCTGGCCCTGGCTCCTGGCTCCTGGCTCCAGCTCCCTGCCATGCAGATCCTGGGAGGAGCAGTAACTGAATGCCTGCCAGTGACTTGAAAGACCTTGACTGAGTTCCTGCTTTTGGCTCCAGCTTTGGTCCAGCCTTGACTAGTTGAGTGAACCAGTAGAGTGCTCTGTGTCTGTGCTTCCCAAATAGAATTGCTTATACAAAGAATATCTTGTGTATCTTCAACATGTGTAATAAAGGTGCATATAACAAAGGTATATAAAATAGATATCACAGATATTCATAAGAATATATATAGAGAGAGATTAGATAGATAGATAGATAGATAGATAGATAGATATGATAAACCTGAAACTGGGATGGTAGTTACCTTGGGCACTACAACAAGCTTCCACCACACACTAACATTGGATTTCTTGTCTGGCTCCAAAACACAGACCTCTATCACTGCTCTGAGGATGGAGGGCAGTAGGGTGATAGAATAAAAGCAGCTCTTGCAAGCTCCCTGATCCAAACAACACAAAAACTCTGCTTACTTGATTGACACTAGTGGGTCCCTAGCTCTTGGGAGATCCAGAAACTTCCTCTGTGTGGCAAGTAATTGGATCACCTGACCCAGAAAGTTAGCGCCCACATCCCTTAAGAAGGGGCCTCCATTGCTCCAGCCCTGCAGGTGCACACTTGTACTGTCCAGGGCATGCAGGGTTCCTACCTGGCCGTGCAGCATGAACTCCAGCACCAGGGCCCACAGGTCCACGAAGGTTATGGGGTGCCCCTGCTTGGCTCTCAGCTCTAGCTCCTGCTTGTAGCTCGCCAGGCGCTCTGGGGAGAAGGCGTCCAGCTTGCTCTTGGCCAGGTGCTCCCGGGCATGGCTGATGGGTCCCTTCAGGTCCTTTTGTGACCACTCAGGGTCCCCGTACAGGTGGGCCATTGCCCTGGGACAACAAGGCACAGGTTAGTAACAGGCAAGGCCCAGCTTGGGACACTGCAACCCCGCCTTGCACTTACCAGCTGCCCCCAGCATGCACTCCAGCTACCAAAGTCCTGGCTGTCTGGAAAATGTGTCAGAGCTTTTCTCCCACAGTGGTGCTAGTCACTTGTTTAAGACTTGTTTACTTATTTCAAAGGTAGAGTTACAGAGAGAGAGAGTGTGCACGCATGCGAGAGAGCATGTGTACACCCTTCCATATGCTGGTTCATGCCCCAAAATGGCCAGAGCTGACCCAAGTCAAAACCAGGATCCAGGAGATTCTTCCAGGTCTCACAAGTAGATATAGGGCCCAACCACCTGAGCTGTGCTCTGCTGCTTTCCCAGGCACATTACCAGGGAGCTGAATCAGATATGGAACAGCCAGAACTGGAACCAGTGCCCACATGGGATGCCAGTACTGCAGGTGGTAGTTTAACTCACTGGACCACAATGCTGGGTCCCAGTGGTAATTACTTTTAATGGAGTATGAGCCACATACACAACTAATGATCAACACACACACACACACACACACACACACACACACACATACACACACACAATCTAGGGAGAAACCAGCAAAAACTAGCTTGAATACATTTCATAAAATACATGTAAAAGTTTATCTTGTAATCATGGAATTGATATAAAAAGTTATTGACTGCACGTGTACTGTTTTCCAAACTGAGTCTTCAGAATTCACTGAGGACACATCTCAGTGTGGAGAGCCAGGGCTAGTGGCTACCATCCCGGACCACCCTGGACCCTACTCCCACCTTCACAAGCCAGTCCTTGAAGCCTCTGTGTGCCAACAGCTGTCATCTGAACTCCTCTGAGGGGCATACCTCTGTTACTCCTCCCAGGCATGTTCAAAGAATGAAACTAACAGGAAAGTGTCCTGCCTCTTCATAGGCAGGACAGGTGTGGAGGGAGGCAATGCTGTCTTTAGGTCAAAGCACCATCTTCTGACTCCAATGTCCTTATTTGTGCTGTCTCACCAGACCGGAAACTACCTCAGACCAACTGAAGTTAGCATAACTTAAAAATAATAGTAATAAAATAAAACAAAGAAATCCTCCACCTGCAGCACTGGTTGATAACTCAGATGGGTGCTAGTTCTAGTCCCGGCTACTCCACTTCTGACCAACTTCCTGCTTACAACCTGGGAAAACAGAGGAGGAAGACTCAAGTCCTTGGGATCCTGCACCCACATGGGAGACCTGGAGGAAGCTCCTGGCTCCTGGCTTCAGATCAGCTCAGCTCTGGCCATTATGGCCATTTGGGAAGTGAAACAGCAGATGAAAGCTCTCTCTCTATAAATCTGCCTTTCAAATGAAAGTGATAAATATTTTTTAAAAGACATTTATTTTTGGCCAAAAAAATTTTTTATGTCTATGTCTAGATTTTTCTCATAATGTGTCTTTCCTGAAGTTCATAAAATAAACTTGTCTCTGAACTCCACTTTCCATGAACTTTCTGAAGACCCCTTGTGCCTGTGAGGGGCTTACGTGGGCTGTCCCTCTCTGGGCCTTTGGAATATGGACTCCATTGCACCCATATTGGAGATGAGTCAGCTGACCCTGGCCTGCAGTGGTGCCACCAGGCCTCCCACTCAGCTTCTTCTGGATCAGCCAGGGTATGGTTCCTCAGTGATATCACAGACCCTCCCTACCCCACTAGCACTTAAGCAGGCCTTCCCTACAGTATGCGCCTCCATTTCAGGCAGGCCATGTGGCACTAGACCGCACAGCCCCCACACACCTGGGTTTCCCAGTACAGAGTGTCCCCCACCCCCGGCATTGCTGCCCCTTTTCATGACCTCCCCTCTATATCCTAGTGCCCAGGCCCTCACCATATTGAGCCTGTCCCCCATGCCCCCCACCCCCGCAGCCCCAGCACCCAGGCCCTCACCATGTTGAGCCTGAAGTGCCACTGAAGTAGGTCACGCAGTCCAGGAGGCCCAGCTTCTGCAGGGCCAAGAGGTGGCCATAGAGCGAGGTCATGGCCCTGGCGCCTCCTCCTGTGGCCACAATGCCCACGACAGGAACCTGGACCACATGCAGACACGGGCTGCTGTCTCTCCAGAAGCCGGAGAAGCAGCCACCTGCCTCACCCAGGGCCCTGTCCCTGTGCTCTGCCACCACAGAAGGAGCCTCTAGTGTTAGCACCAGTGGCCAGCCCCTCCCTAGAAAGTGACAGCTTCCAGCTTGGAACACTGCCCAAGGGGGCTAAATGCCTACAGCTCACCCCAACCCTGGGGCATCTGCGGAGGGCGTGGGAATGTCACACTCCCATGAGGCATTGGTCTCCACCCCCGCCCCGACCAGGCACAGCCCCCAGACCTCATCCTCCTGCAGGTCTCTGTCCAGCTGCAGCACCTCCTTCAGGGCCTTGGCCACCACCTGCTTCCGCCTGCTCAGGAAGGCCTGCTCCTCTGTGCACAGCCCGCAGCCCAGCCGCACGGCCAGCTCCTTGGGGCTGCGGCAACAAAGAACTTGGGGTTCAAGGGGCACCTCCCTGTGCCAGCTACAAGTGAAGTGCACACCAAGCTGCCCAATAACCTCCCACCCCAACCCACCCCCCAAGACACCCAATTCATGGCATCCCCTTCCCAGCCCCCCTCTAAGTAGGATTGTCCCTTACCAGCCTCCTGCCTGGAGCTGCAGCCTCACTCCTGAGGCCTGAAATCAAAACAGGAGACCCTGCTTGGTATGTTCTAGACCTTGAGCAAAATGTGGATATCCCCTGGGGCCTTGGGGCTCCCCACTTTCACCCTCGCTGCCACTTCCGGCCCAGTCTAAGCCACTCACATTTGTAGCAGGAACATGCACAGTCACCTCCTTCCCCATGGCCAGGGACTTCAGTGGCACAAGGAGGCGCCCAGCTGAGTGGTGTGAGTTCCAGCCACTGCTCGTCAAGCCCTGGAGGGAACCATTCTTTGGTTTACAGAGCCAATCTTTACTGAGAATGTCTACACTGAAGACAGCAGTGGCGCAGTCCCTTTCTGGGTTTGCAGAAGCAGGTGTACCAATGGCCACGACTAAGGTGGGGACAGAATAAATTGAACACATAGAAGCCGACACTGTGTGAGGGTGAAGCCATTGCTGTGACGGAATCACAATCGGCAAACTGGGAAGCAGCTGTGATGGGGAGCCAGCAGCGAGACACATCAGAGTTAACCACAGGCGGGCTCTGGGTGCTCTGCTGGAACAAACGGCCCTGGTGCAGGGTTCCTTGCAAGAAGTGTCTGAGCTGAGGCGCAGACCAGGCATGGGGAAGGGGGAGCACTTGCTGCATTACAAAAACAAGGATGGCTGCAGCACCCAGGGAGGGGGGAGCAGGGAGCACAGTGAGGGGGCCTCAGGGTGCGACAGACCCCCGCTGTGCAGAGCCACTGGACTGCACACTGGACAGCTGGCATACCATCCCAGCCCCACGCTGAGACCCCTGAGAACAGGCGTGTGTGTGGTGGGGGGGGTGGGATGGCCGATTGGGGCGTAGGGACAAGGGCACCTGACCTGGGCAGAGGGAGGGACAGGGTCGTGGGGAGAGCGCAAGGTCAACACCCACCCTCAGGCACCCACTCAGCTCTGCATCTTGAGCCGCCAGGTAGTGGAAGCAGAAGGCGGAGGCTGTGCTCAGGGCGGCCGTCTGTGTGTCTTCGTAGGACCCCTTCAGTTCCAGTTCCAGCTCGGCCTGATCTAGAGAGAGAGGGGGGTCGCTGGCATGATATCAGCATAGCCTGGAGGGCCCCTTGGGCCTGGATATCCTGCAGTAATGTGTGGCATGGAGCAGCCCAGGCAGCCCGATTCTGTCTGAGCAGGACCCTGCTGAGGCCCCTGTTCCAGGCTGAGCAGATCTCACCTGTGACTGCTGAGACACTGCCGGCTCTGTCCACACGCACATCCAGGCAGGCCAGCTCTCGGGCCTAGGACACACAGCACGTGGGCAGAGGGCTGTACGGGACAAGCTGAGGTCTCCTCCTCAGCCTCATCCCTCTAAGTGCCACTGTCCCAGACACACCACATAACACAGGACAAGTGAGTGCCCCATGAGACCAGGAGGCCAAAACCTTCACCCTGCCTCCAACCTGCCTCTACAGCTGCACTGCTGTTCCCAGGGAGCCTCATCTCCCACCTGCCACCCCTAGCTCACCTGAGTCATCTCTGAACATCCCCAGCCCCAGTACACTCCAATGCCCCTCCCTGACCCGGCAAAGCAGGTCCTTCTCCATGCTGCTCTGTAGGTGGGGCTGGAGTACATATTTCTAGCTGTGTGTGACGACCCGTCGTCCTAGGGCCACCAGAGTTGGGTGCCCCATGCTCTCTGCAAAGCAGCTGGTTGATAGCCGCTGCCTTAGTGTCATTTTGTGTTAATGCAGGGTTTTAGGAGGTAATGCTGGACCACCAACCAGGCACCTGCAGGTCCCGGACAGCGTTTGCCTCAATCCTGGACTCTCCCTACATTCTCCCAGACACCAGGGCGGCTAGCCCCAACTCACCTCAACTGCTGCCACTCCTGCTATCTGAATCCCAGACCCTGAGTGGAAAGATCCTCAGGCCTCGCCCGCCACCTTGTGGCCATGCCTGTTTACTGCAGCACACTGATGGTCTCCAGGGTTGCCCGCAAATCGCATGGCAAACCCCTCAAGAGGCTCATGACTTTTGTATTAACACTGAGCGATCCTGATCTGTTGCTTCCAGGGAAGGACTCAGAGTGACTCCCTGACAACTTCATCACCATCCTACCCAGCAGCCCCTGGCGCTCCCAGCAGGGCCCCTCCTCCCCCTCTCCAAGTGTCCTTTAGCTTTAGGCTCCTTCAAGCCCCCACCTTCTCTGGCCCCTTGCCCAAGTAAGCCAGGGAAAGTGCTCACCACAAGGACACCGTTGGTGAAGAGGCTTTCTGGACGGTCTGACCTGCAAATGGCAAAACCCCTGAGTCCCACCCCACCAAAGGCATTGGCCCAACTCCTCCCCACCATGTTCCTGCCCATGGGGGTCTCCTCAGCAACGCTGAGGGACCTCGAAGGCCTCATCAAGGTTCAGCCAAAGGAGAAGGACGAAGAAAGAGAGGAGAAGGAAGAAGGCAGGGCAGGTGGAGCCAAAGTGGATGGCAACTCTAATGGGTCCCCTAACCCTGCCCCAGCCCTGCCAGGGGTCCGGTCACTCCCTCCGGGGCTGCATGACAAGACTCACAATTTTTCCATCAGGAACTCTACATCCAGCTCCTCTTGTCCCTGAGGTAAAAAGGGAAGAACAGGTGGCATGTGTGTGTGGGCAGGGGTGTGATCCAGTTGACACCCGTCTAACACAGTGTTCTCATCAGCCCCCAGTCACCATGTCCATCCTGCGGACCAGAAAGAAACAGGAGCAGGGTGAGCAGGGCTGCCCCGCTGGCTCACTCATCATCATGTGTACAGAGAACAGACCCCCCAAACTCAGGGACCAGAGGGGCACACAGCCGACGTAGGCCCAAGGCTTCCCGAGACCTGCTCCTGGTCAAATCTCCCCAAATGACGCCCTCATCACCCACCCGCCCCCCCGTGGCAGCAGGGGTGAGGGATCCTACGTGGTTCCAAGAGTGAACATGGGGGCTGGCAGCCACCTGCAGAGCACAGAGCTCCTCTGGGCAAGCCCCCTGTGTCATTGCCCAGGTAAGCCTTTTTCCCTGCTGCTAATAGACAAGCACCCCAGGGAGGTGGGACCCAGAGCCCTGCCCACGCACCTGGAGACTTGAAGAGAGGGTCTTGCGGAGCCACTGGCCAGGGGGGACATCTATGACATCATAGAAGAACTTGGAGCAGATGTCGTCCTCCGTCACTGAGTCCTCGTCGTAGATGCTCAGCTCCAGAACATTCTAGGGACCCAGAACAGCCACCGAGCACATGACCCTCCCACTTGCCCAATAGCACACCTTGGCAGGACAGTGATTTGAGGTCCAAAGCCAGGAGAGACGATGTGACGACAACCCCAGGACTTGCCTACTTCCAAATAGCCACAAATCTTGCCAAGCCAAGATAAGGGAATCCAGCAAACACTCTAGTTTCCCTTCTTCTCCTAGGGTTGGTATCTATCCAAAATCAAAATTTCACCAGACTACATTCTCTCTCCCTCTGTCCTTCCCTGGTTTGGTCAGTTTCCTAAGGTATGCCCTCTGCTGAGGGCGGGGCCTGCAGTGTCACCAGCCCACAAAAGCAGAGACTCCCTGACTGTCCCCAGAGGCCTCAGGAGGAACCATGGGCTGCCAGAGGTGGGTGCTACAGCTGCTTGGCGTGGGCACAACCCATGCAGGTCAGGGAGTCACCCACCTCCCCAATTCCTCCTGTTGAGCCTTGGGGGCACACACACACACACACACACACACACACACACACACACACTGGCCTTCACCTTGACCTGTCTCTGGACTAGGAAACTGAAGGTCTCATTCCACACGGGGTGGCTGCAGTCGGGCACTGTCCTGGTCCTGAACTTGACTCCGGGTGCTGTCGGCAGCTGCAGGATCACGTACGCATCAGCCTCGCTCACTGCCAAAGCCGAGAGAAGTTGAGGTTGGGACAGAGCCTGCCTCATGGCCCTCCTCCCCCAGGGCTCTCACACTGAGGCCCTTGTGGTGACAGTGTGCCCTCCTGGTCCAGACTAAACCCTGTGGGATCCCAGGGGACAGATACTCACACAGGTCTGCCCGGTGCAGGCGCCGTGCCTCCAGCACCTTCACAGTGAGCCGCCAGCAGGCAGAGGCTTCCCCCTGGAGAGAAACATCCTACTGTAGCTGCCTCATGCAACCTCAGGGCCTGTCTTCTAGGGGTCACACATCTCTTGCTAGCTTGCCTGTTGACCTTGGGGCCCAATGCAGGACTGCAGACCATCTCGGGTAGACTTCTTGGGAATTCTTTCCGTTTAGGACAGGATTACAAGTACAGAGGGCCAAGGCAATGGACACAGGGAGGGTAAGCCCCCAAACTCAGGAGGCTATGACACCCACAGGGCCTATGGGAATGATCAGTTCACCTGTACTGCCTGGGTCAAGAACTAAGCAACTGCAGGAATACAGGAATCAGGGGTGCCCTAAGGGTGCTGTTCTTCCTGGGGCCCAGCTGTGTGACGTTTCCTGGGGACCTTGCAAAGGTCTCAGAGCCCGGTAAGACTAAGGAGCAGTTTTTCTGGAACTGATTGGCCCATAAGGATGGTCTCAGCTCAGCTCACTTGGAAAGGGAGCTCCCTGGGTACTGCTGTTGGGTGGATGGGGGACCCACAGGTCAGAGCCACATCTAGGAGCAGACCCTGTAAGCCCACAGGCCTGCCCACAGGAAGAAGCTTCAGTCTCCATTCCCCACAAGGAACTGTGGCAACATGGCTTCTGACTTGGGGTCCTGCCCCTATATCTTTCCCCAGTAGGAACTGCACCAGTGTCCCTACTGGGCCTGTCAGCTTCCCACCCAGCCCCAGCCTAGCCCCTCTGGCCACACACCCTGCCATGCAGCCTTGATTCTGCCTTCTCAGGATCAGCAGCAGGGTCACCTCTGGCAGGCTTGGAGCCCCAGTTGGGCTCTGGCAGGGTTCAACGACTTCCTGGACACCAAGCCTCATTGCCTCCCCACACTCAAGAGGACAATAGTGGCAGGGATTCACCCACAGGTAGGGACAGGCAGAGGCCACATGGCCTTGCTCCCTTGCTCCTCAGACCAAGCCAGGTCCCACAGCCTTGGGGCCACTGGGGTCTCCCAAGCAGTGTCCCCTCGATTGGTCACTCTGGAGCCAGTTGCCACCCCCAGCACAAGCGTCGTGCCCTTCCCCCTCCAACAGCTTCCCGACCTCCCTGGAAGGTTCCTTTTCCCCAGGCTGAAGTCCTGAGCTCTTCCCCACGGCCGACGGGGAGCACCTAGGACAAGGCATCACCTGGCTGTTATGACAACAACCAGCCTTTTCTGGGGGGAAGACTCCACATGTAGACGTGGTCCTGCTATCCCTTTGCTGTGTGATCCCAGACAAGTCACTAGATTTCTTGGTACCTTCCTCACTTCCCCTACAGTACCAATGACATCAACCTGCCCGAGGTCTCAGCGTTGGGATAGCAACATCAGGTCTGAGCTCACAAGCCCTGTGCTACCCTTGTCTTCTGGAATTTGGCTTTTTGCAGAAACAAGCAACTTCCCCCACTGCCCTGTGGGCCATCAGGCACTAAATCTAAACTAAAGCAAATAAATGTGATACTTCCTCTCTCTCTCTCCCCCCTACCCTGCCCAGGGCTCACATCTCATCAACCAGTTTTGTGAAAGGTTTAGGGCTGGCCCCAGCACTGGCTGAGGGGAATGGGGTCCAAGGGAGTTGAGTTGGGTTGAGCCTCAGACTGGGGTCCACATTATCTGTGACCAAGATCCTGGGGCTTTGGCAGGAAGAGCAAACGAGCCACCTGCCCTTTCCCCTGCTGCCCCAGGTTTGGGGTTGTGGGGAGGAGGAAGAGAGGAAGCTGTGGGCGCAGCCTCTAGCCCTGCTCCTCCCTGAACTGGGCTGAGATGATGTGTAGGAACCACAGGGCAGGCACGTCCCAAACAAGTCCTCAGCGCCCAGCCCAGCCCTGCCAGTCATGCTCCTGCTGCCAGGTCAGGCTCCGGGCTCCTGTGTGCTGGTCAGGCGGCCGGGCTAAGGCAGCGCTGTTGAGGTTCACCTGCTGGGAGAAGCAAGCTGGAAGCTATAAGGTCGAGAACCTGGTCATGAGCAGCTGCTCCTGGGAAAGTGGCAAGGTGCTTCTCAGACGCAGGGCAGACACTGGCTCCCAGATCACAGAGCCACAGGTTTTTTTCTAATTTTTTAAACTCCTGGGGCAGGTCTCAGAGCAGGCAGAGGGAGGAAGAGAACCAGGAAGAGCTGGAAAGAGAGTATGTGCCAGAAAGTATCGCAGTTGGCTGGCTGTTCTGGGGCTGGAAGCTCATGGCAGGAGTGGAGATGGAGCCTGCGACCTCAGGGTCCTCCCAAACCCCCCTCTGGATGTTTCCATGGTGTCTGCATCTGGGATGGGTAATCCTGGCTGCAGGTTGGCCTGAGCTGGGGGAGCAGGTGTTGGCCGCCTACAGAAGCAGTCTGATGCTCCTTGCCCCAGGCTTCTTTGTCCGCCTTGGGCAGTGTTGTAAGGGTTTAGGCCTGGGTCCCAGGGCCACAGAGCTAGAAGCCAGGTATGGTCTCTAAATGAGCCTGCCCCACAGCCACCATCTGGGCACCAGCAGAAGCCTGAGGGGCCAGTCTTCTGGCCTTGGTCAGTGGATGCGAGATCTGGGCTGAGGGCAAGTTCATTACGGGGGCAAGGAGCAAGCAGCCTGTTGGCCTCTTTGGCAGGGTGCAGCTATGTAGCTCCTGTGTCTGACGGTCACCAGTTAGCATTAGACAGGAACTTGAGTGCACGAGCTCCCAAGACAAATGGAGCTAGCCCAGGCTCCAGCTAGTGCCGCGAAGCCCACCAGCCTGTGGCAGGGGGTGCAGGCCTGCTAGATCTCCCCTCTGACATGCAGGCCTGACATTCTCTGATATGGAGCTTTGATTGTTTAGAGAGAACACAGAAGGATCCCTAAGGGTGCAGCTGCCTGCTCATTGAGGGTGCCTCATTCATGGGTCCCAAGATCCTGTTGGTCTCCCACACCACCCGCTGTCCATGCCTCCTGCCCTGCTTCAGTCTCTGTGGAGACGCCAGCCCCCTGCAGAGACCAGAACTGGCAGGACTCCAGTTGGCCACATTTCTGCCCATGCACCCTGGCCCCCACCCCACTCCCAGCCCCAGTGATGCCCCTAGACTGGGCAGCCCCTGTTACCTGGTGAAGATGGTCAGGTGACTGGCTCTCCATGCTGACCCTTCCAGCTCTCTTGCCAAGGTGCTGGCCCCCAGGCTGGTGGCTACAACTGTCCCAATGGGATGGGACCTGCTGTGAAGGCGCCAGGCTCCTATAAACAGGCCAGGACTCCACCCTGAATGGAGCCCAGCACCCTCCCGGCTCCCCTGAGAAGCTGTGTCAGACAGCATCTGCAGAAACCCTGGCGAAGCTCCAGGCTCCACGGAGACCTGGAACATTGGGACAGAGGACTTCGCCCCGTAACCCAGCCCCACCCTGCCTGAGCTGGGCTCATCACTGGAGGCCAACAGGCAAGCCAGAAACCCTGGGCATCTGGTCAGCCAGGAACCCAAGCTATGAAAAGGGCAAGAGCCCTTGTGGTGGCCGGCCCTGTGCTGGTGCCTCCCCATCACATGCCCCCCACATTACCCCCTCAGCAGACCCTGGACAGCTGAACCTCTAGTCACAGTGTCACCTTCCACTGGGCCCTCAGGCCCTCTGGTTGGGCTGGCCCAAGGAGTTGATGGGATTTCTCCAGGAACTACATGGCCGACTTTGTAGCTCCTGGTCAGGAAACGCTCAGCTTCTGGGACATTGTGGAAGGAACTCTGGGTAGCCACCTCATGGTGCTGCAGTGATGACAGGATTTCATTTTGCTGTCAGTAATGATTTTCCTTCAAGGCAAATGAAATCGAATGCAGGTGAAATATTTACAAATGTAATATTGCAGGAACTTAACAGAAAGTTAAGGCTGGACTATGAACAGATGAAAATCAAATTGAGTGAGAGATATTTCTACTCTGCTCGCACAAGATGGGAAAAAAAATCTAAGGAAAGAGGAAATGTAAAATGTAGAAAACCACCATGCAGTTATTGTTCCAAAGTGGATGAGGCAATGGAGGGCTCAGGCTCCAAGAACTGCTGAGCAGAACAACCTTCTCCCAGCGGGGGAAAACATGCCAGAAAGGCAGTCACAAGCGGTACAGGCTTCCACACTGGGCTTGTTCCACCAGCGCTGACGACATGCCAGGCAGAGGCAGGTTCAAGGCAGAAGCCACCCGGGACCTGCTCCAATGTGGGCTCCCAGGATGGGTTTTTGCAAAGTTTGCAAAGACTACATTATTTCATGCATAGCCCCCCAAGATCACCGTCTCCCACTTCATGCATCTCTGTCAGCACTTTGCAAGCTGAGCCAGACACATGTAGCTCCTCCAGCATAATGGAATCAGATCTGTGTGGGGAACTATTTCCAAAAAGAGTCTGCCTGCCCCCTGTAGTACAGAGTGGATACAGTGGGTAAAGTGATGAGTCACATCCCAGGAGAAAAGGACCAAACGACATCATGTCACTCAGCATGGTGTGCAGGTGAAAAACACATGAGTTATTTCTGGAATTTTCTACCTAATAATTTCAGGCCATTGCTTACTGCCAGGAAGTGAAGCTGTGGAAAGCAGCAGGTGGGGTGAGGGACGGGGGCACCTGTAGCCAAGATGCCTATAATCGCTCAGACAGATACCGGTTCTCCCTTCTTGAACCCAGTGGACCCTGAGGTGATGCAGCCTTCTCTGTCACAGCAGGAACAGTCTGGTGTGGAGCCCTGAGTCCCCAGGTAAGGTGTGCCACTCTCCTGGGCTGCCATGCTCTGGAGACAGATATAGATATATATCAATGAAGAGTTTGGAAGCAAACGAAAATTACCAATAATGTATTTTTTAAATTCTGACCAACTAGACTAGGGGAAAGATTGCATCCATTTGCACTAAAGAAAATGATAGTATACAAGTGGCATTGACTGGAGACAGTCAAGAAGTAGGCAGCCAGTGAAGGGGAGGGTGCACCTTGCTGTGGATTATGACAAACAGCATGATATTATACAGATGTTCATTGGAGCCAGAGTTGTGGCACAGAGGATAAAACTGACAGCAGCAGCATTGACATTCATATGGGTGCTGGTTCAAGTCTGAGCTGCTCCACCTCCAATCCAGCTCCTTGCTGGTAGCCTGGAAAAGCAGAGAAAAATCACCCAAAGGCCTCTGAATCCATGTGGGAAACTTGAAGAAGCTCCTGGTTCCTGTCTTCAGATTTGCTCAGCTCCAGCCATTGTGGCCATTTAGGGACTTAATCAGTGGATGGAAAGTTCTCTCTCTCTCTCTCTCTCTCTCTCTCTCTCTCTCTAACTTGCCTTTCAAATAACTAAATCTTTAAAAGGAATGTTAGTGGGCTATGTGTGATGCCTCAGTGGCTAAAAAATCTCACCTTGTAACCACTGGGATCCCATATGGATGCCAGTTCATGTCCTGGTTACTCTACTTCCCATCCAGCTTCTTGCCTATGGCCTGGGAAGGCAGTAGAGGACGGGCCAAAGCCTTGGGAACTTGAACCCATGTGGGAGAACCAGAAAAGGTTCCTGGCTCCTGGCTTTGCATCATCTGAGCTCTGGCTGTTGCCGTTATTTGGGCAGTGAACCAGCAAATAAAGAATCTTTCTCTCTGTCTCTCCTTTTCTTGGCATATCTGCCTTTCCAAGAAAAAATATTTTTTTAATCTAAAATAAGTAAATAAATAAAATAGAATTTATATTTTTGTGGGATTTGCTTCTTGTTCTATATAAATATTTCCTTTTGTACCTACTTTTGTGTTAACTTTACGAGCCTTGCCTTCCAAAGGACCTAGCCTTTTTTTTTTTTTTAAGATTTATTTTATTTTTTATTGGAAAGGCAGATATATAGAGAGAAGGAGAGACAGAGACGAAGATCTTCCATCCAATGGTTGTTGTTTTTTTTTTTTAAGATTTATTTTATTTGAAAAGTGGATATACAGAAAGGAGAGACAGAGAGAAAGATCTTTCATCCAATGATTCACTCCCCAAGTGAGCGCAACGGCCGATCTATGCCGATCCGAAGCCAGGAGCCTCTTCCGGGTCTCCCACACGCGGGTGCAGGGTCCCAAAGCTTTGGGCCGTCCATATGGGATCCCGGGCGTGCAAGGCGAGGACCTTAACCACTGCGCCATCGCGCCGGGCCCTCTTCCATCCAATTGTTCACTCCTCAAGCGGCCATAACGGCTGAAGCTGAGCCAATCCGAAGCCACGAGCCAGGAGCTCTTCTGGGTCTCCCACACAGGTGCAGGATCTCAAGGCTTTGAGCTGTCCTCCACTGCTTTCCCAGGCCACAAGCAGGGAGTTGGATGGGAAGTTGAGCTGCTGGGATTGTAACTGGCATCCGCATGGGATGCCAGCACATTCAAGCTGAGGACTTTAACCGCTACGCTATTGTGCTGGAGCCAGGACCTAGCCCTTGTGTCACACCATTCCCAGAAGTGCCTACAGCAGCAGCGTCAGTATCATCCTCCAAGCCCATGAGGCAGGCACTGCGATATCCTCACTTTACAAATGGGAAACTGGCTGACCCTAGGAACCTAGTGAGGAGGCTGAGCAGGCACGAAGGAGCCTCCTCTCCCTCCTTTCCCTGCCTCTTCTCCTCCACCCTCTCCCCTCCTAGTCCTTCTCTCCTCTCTCTGCCCTGGAGTAACTCTCAATGGCAATGCCATGGGAGGAAGGCAGCGGATGGGCATGGAGGAAGAGGCAGGACTAAGCTCAGCTGAGTCTCAATCCCAGGCTAAAGAGCTGAAGCAGGTAATGGCCCAGGTGGCAAGATGTGTGGCATGAGGCAGGGATGACACATGATTCAGCATTTGGCATTAATTACCAAGCCAGGATGAAAGCGGGCGGGTCTGGGCCCTTGCCTCATGAGGAAGTGGTGATTGACTCTGTTGACAAGTGCAAAAGGGCCACGTCCTGGGCAGGCTTGCTCAGGACCTAGCAGGGATGGGGCCTCTCCGCTCAGTCCAGGGCCTGCGCTGCAGCCAGTGCGCCCTTCCCACCACGTCTAGTCCCCCTGCTACCCTGGGTCTCTTGCCTGACAGTGCCTGTCTGTGTGTTTTGTTTGTTTGTTTAAGATGAATTCATTTTTATTGGAAAGGCAGATATACAGAAAGAAGGAGAGACAGAGAGGAAGATCTTCCATTTGCTGTTTCATTCCCCAAGTGGCCATAGCAGCCAGAGTTGAGCTGATCTGAAGCCAGGGGCCAGGAGCCTTCTCCAGGTCTCCCACATGAATTCAGGGTCCCAAGGCTTTAGGCAGTCTTCAACTGCTTTCCCAGTCCACAAGCAGGGAACTGGATGGAAAGTGGAGCAGTCGAGACACAAACCGGCACCCATATGTAATCTCTGCACGCACTAGGTGAGGACTTTAGCCACGAGGCTATTGCACCAGGCCCTGTGTTTTAGGACCTAGGATGTTAACACTGGAGACTCCGGAGGGCTGAAAGCAGGTACTGATTCCAGAGCGGAGCCCCTGGAATCTCAGGCCATAGTGGCGCAGAAGAGCCATAGACACCCAGTGCCCAGTTGATCGTCCTCGGGCGGAGGCGACCACGGCAGGTACGTGAGCCTCACATGGAGTTAGGCAACAGAAGCATGTCCCAAGAACTCCCAGCGCACCAGGGCCAAGCCGCCTCCCAATTCCTGTGCCTCACCCCACAAGGCGCTAGTGAGGCTGTCCCCACCCTCACTCCACCCTGGTATTTTTCTCCTTCTGACCTCCCTTCCACAAACCTTCCACACACTAGAAACTTAAAGCATATGTACTTTTGTATTCCAGCTCCCAATCCTAAAAGACAGATTGAGCTTTTGATGCACTTTTTCCATCTTTAAAAAAATCTTTAAGATTTTATTTATCTTGAAAGGCAGAGTTCCAAAGAGAGAGAGAGGAAGAAACAGAAAAAGAGACAGAGAAGTTTCATCCACTGGCTCACTCGCCAAATGGCTACACTGGCCGCAGAGGGGAGACACTCCTGACGCTGGGACTTGGAGGAGTGGTGGGACCTCCTAACCAAGGCTACAATATTTCGCAGGATTCTGTACAATTTCAACCTGGAGTGGTGGGGTAGGCGTTTGGGCCAGCAGTTGAGATGGTTGGCTTGGGATGCCCACACCTCTTATCAGGTGCCTGGGTAGAAGGGAGGGGAACACCTCCCACAGGGCCTGTCCCTTTAAGGACACCAGAGGACAGCACTGCAATCAGAGGTGTCAAAAAAGCCAAAATGCCAGAGGGCTAGGGTTCTAAAAACCTTGCTTTCAACATTTAAAATATGGGACTTTGAATGTGGGTGCATCTTGAATTCAAAGCAAAATGACTTCATTGTCCCATTTATGCTGAAAATATCTGCTGCATAGGACCTTTCTTTGCATAATCAGGCATTACAGGTACATTTTTAAAATTATTTATTTGTATATTTATTTATTTATTCATTTGACAGAGTTATAGAGGAAGAGAGGGAAGAAGTATGGGAGGAGAAAGAGAGAGACAGAGATTTTTTTCTATCTGCTGGTTTACTCTCCAAATGGCTGCAACAGCCACGGCTGGACCAGGGCAGAAGCCATGAGCCAGGAGCTTCATCCAGGTTTCTCAGGTGGGTGCAGGGCTTCAAGTACTTGGGCCATCTTCTGCTGCTTTCCCAGGTGCGGGAAGAGCTCATCTCCAGCCACTGCAGCCTTCTGGGGCATGAAGGAGCAGATGAAAGATCTCTCTCTATCTCTGTTAACTCTGACTTTCAAGTTAAATAAATAAATCTTTAATTTTTTATTTTTTTAAAAATTATCCCTCTCATACCTACTTAAAAACTGTACGAATCTAAAATTATGCATTCATTTCTCTGGTATGTTTCAGAAAAGTGATGGCCTCAAAGCGGCAAAGCAAGAGGTGGTCTTTCCAAGGGAAGCAGGAAGCCTGAGGGCTTGGATTCACTGCAAACAACCCTTTGTCACTCCCCGGACCCACACAGATGCACAAAGGGCTTTGTCAGCAGCGGCAAGGACTGGCTGGTACTTCAAATAAATAAAATACATCTTTAAGAAAAAAAAAAGAAATACTACAAGCCAAATAGAGAGACTTAGAGGAAACACAGACAAGGAAAAAATAAAAAGAAAAAATTTTTAATGAATTATAATTAATGTCTAATGTCTTCCTGAGATATAAAGATGATACACCTATTTTAAAAAGGTAGGGGGAGATGCCATTGAGTGGCACATTTAGAGAGTATAAAGGGCCCCTGTACACTGAGAATATGAGGGCAGAAGGAAACAAAATCAATGGAAGAATTAGATGGTAAAATTAAAAACAGCTCTCTAGAAAGCTAACCCCACTACAAAGTTATACAAACAGAAAATCTAAGAAACTTCAGAAAATGGTGCCAGGAAGTCCAATGTTTTTCCACGGGGAGTTCTAGGAGTGGTTAATCGGGGAAACAATTAGAGCAAAGTATGAAAGAAATAATGAGAGTATTACACAACCAGGAAAGTCTCCAGATTTAAAAGCTCACTGAGTACACAGAGTACTCAGCAAATTAACGAAGGCCTTCAGCCAAGTCCAGGATCATGATGTTTCAGGAGCCTAGGGGGGAAAAAAGGCTCATGCAAGAGCCTCTTCCAGTCTCCCACACGGGTGCAGGGTCCCAAGGCTTTGGGCCATCTTCTACTACTTTCCCAGGCCACAAGCAGGGAGCTGGATGGGAAGTAGAGCATCCAGGACATGAACTGGCATCCATATGGGATTCCAGGGCATGCAAGGTAAGGATTTAGCCACTAGGTCATCATGCTGGGCTCAGAAACATGAATTTTTTTTAAAGATTAAAACAATTTTTTTAATTGGAAAGACAGACTTACAGAGAGAAGGAGAGACAGAGAAAAAGATCCTCCAACCTCTGCTTCATTCTCCAAGTGGCTGCAACAGCCAGAGATGAGACAATCTGAAGCCAGGAACCAGGCACTTCTGATCTTCCATCCGGGTGCAGGGTCCTAAGGCTTTGGGCCTTTCTCTACTGCTTTCCCAGGTCACAAACAGGGAGCTGGATGGGAAGTGGAGCAGCTAGGACACAAATCAGTGCGGAGCTAGGACAAGAACCAGTGTCCATAAGGGATTCCAGTGCTTGTAAGTGGAGGATGAGTCAATGGAGACTCTCTCTGCTTTTCAAATCAATCAATAAATCTTTGGAAACCTGGGAAATCACCCACACATGACAATTTTCATCATCCCATGTTGAAGTACACAACAACCCTAAGGCAGCTCACGTCCCTCCGTCACAGCTGGCTCCCAGCTGAGGTCACTGGGAGTCAGGGGATAGCTGGAAAAGGCCAACAGCAAGCTCCAGGGCTATTTACCCCACTGCGTCTTCCTTTTCCCTTCTTGGGGCCTTATTTCAGCATATGAGCAGCAACAAATGCTCAGTTGCCCAACAGATGAGTCAGGAATGTTCCAGCTGCATGTATCAGAAACCAAACTCAAATTGGCTCAAGCAGAAAAACAGCCACTAGCATTTCATGAGGCTTATGGCCCCGCGAAAAGCCTAGGTATAGCATGCTGCCTTCAACATCCAGGCTTGTGTGACTTCGACAAGGTATTTAACTAGCCTCTGAAACAGGGCTGCCAGAAGTACTGCTGTGAACAAGGAAGGTGTTAGTATCATAAAGTACTCGGGGTAGTGCCCTATGTATCAGCCAACACTCAATGGATATTAGCTGTTATTACGAGCTGTGATCCAGGAATCAAAACAACACTGAAGGACAGGAAAATTCACCCTAGACACATTGGAATGTAATTACAGAACACAAGACATCCAGAATAAATGTTCTAAAGCCCTCAGAAGGAGAGCAGGGTTGCCTACAACAGCTGACAGTTAGTCTGGTTCAGGCTTCTTGACAGCAGACTCAGTCAGAAGAAAGGATAGTGAGGTGAAAAACTGTGTCAACGGAGGATTCACGCCTGGGCAGACTTTCAAACAGGGCTGAGCATGAAATGAAGCATTGAGCAGATTAGTAACTGAAGGTTTAGCTCTCACAGATCTCACCAAGCACTTCCACAGATTTACTCCAGGAAGAAGGAAGTAGAACAGCAAATGGTGAAATTATTAAATATGTGGCAAACCAGAATATTGACTCTGCAAGTGGTAATCATAATGATGACTAATACGAGGAATAGGAAATGGAAGAAGAGAATACAGCACCATGACAAGTGAAATAGGAAGACAGAACAAAGCATTCAGAGGCCTGCTATTCTCTTGGAGCAGGATAAAGAAACTGATTAACTTTAAACTTTATTAATTTAAGTAACAGGTTAAAATTCAGAGGTGCTTGCAGAGCTGGCATTGTGGTGTAGTAGAATAAGCCTCCAAATGTGGTGGCATCCCAAAGGGGTGCCAGTTCAAGTCCTAGCTGTTCCACTTCTAATCCATTTTGCTGTGTCCAAGTCCTTGGGCTCTGCACACAGGTGAGAGATCCAGAGGAAACTCCTGGTTCCTGGCTTCAGCCTGGCCTGGTCCCTGTCAGTGGACACCTGAGCAGTAAACCAGCTGATGGAAATTCTCTCTCCGTGTGTAATTCTACCTTTCAAATAAATAAATATTAAAAAAAAAAATAGAGGTACTTAGCCTGGTGAGGTGGCCTAGTAGCTAAAAGTCCTCGCCTTGAACACACCAGGATCCCATATGGACAATGGTTCTAATCCCAGAAGCCCCGCTTCCTATCCAGTTCCCTGATTCTGGCACGGGAAAGCAGTCAAGGATGACCCAAAGCCTTGGGACCCTGGCGCCCAAGTGAGAGATCCAGAAGTGCTCCTGGCTTCGGATTGGCTCAGTTCTGGCTATTGCGGTTACTTGGGGAATGAATCATTGGACGGAAGATCTTCCTCTCTGTCTCTCCTACTCTCTATATATGTCTGACTTTACAATAAAAATAAATAATCGCCTGAAAAGCTGACATCCTATATGGGCAACAGTTAAAGTCTCGGCTGCTTCACTTCTAACCCACTTCCCTGAAAATGAGCCTGGGAACACCGTGGAGGATGGCTCAAGTCCTTGGACCCCTGCACCTGCTTGGGAGATCCAGAAGAAGCTCAAGGCTCCTGGCTTTGACTTGATTCAGCCCCAGCCACTGTGGCCATCTGCAGAATGAACTGGTGGATGGAAGTTTCTGAGTGTGTATGAGTGTGTGTCTTCTTCTCTCTGTGACTCAGCCTTTGAAGTAAATTTTTTAAAAAGTCTTTATTTTTAAAAATTACAAAAATCAGAATGAACAGAAAGCACAAAATAAGATGAAAATGATTAATCCAAATATACCAATAATCAATACATATTCATGTGCCAAATTTATCAATTAAAAATGTGAGGTTAATTTATGATATACTTGAGTGTTCGCGTAAGTAAAAGTTTTAAAAACGTAAGTTGGCCAACCTAGAAGTTAAAAAGACCCTCTGCCACAATTTGAATATTTATATTCCACTCAAAATTCATACTCACACTTAATCTTCAATGTGACAGAATTAAAATATAGGAACTTTAGGAGATGAGGGTGGAGCTTTCATTAATAGGACTAACAACATATACAAGGGCTGGAGGAAACTAGTTAAGCCCCCCTTGCCCTTCTATCTTTCCTACCACCTGAGGACGCAGTGTTCACCACCTCCAGAGGATGCAGCCATGAAAGTTTATTTAAAAGGCAGAGTAATAAAGAGAGAAGGAGGGAGGGAGGGAGCTCTTCCATCCCTTAGTTCATTTCCCATATCACTGGGACAATTTGGGCTGGGCCAGGTCAAGGCCAGGGGCCTGGAACTCCATCCTGCTCTTCCATATTGGTGGCAAAAAGGTCCAAGTACTAGAGCTATCTTCACTGTGTTCCCAGACACATTAGCAAGACAGTGGATTGGAAGTAGAGCAGCCAGGACTCAACCTGATGCCGTTATGGGATGTTGGTTTAGAGGTGGTGCATTAACCTGCTATACCATAATGCCAGCCAAAAACTTTTTTTTTTAATTTTGTTAGCTAAAAACATAAGAGTGTTTTATAGGCAAGTTTTATAAAACATTTAAGGAATTCACACAATTTTAAATGTACACATGAATGATATCAACAAAAATCTAAAAGTGTGGGGGAAATATGCCATGGTTTTTAGATAGAAAAACTCTATCTGCAAAAATAACAACTAAGTTGTACATTTAATGCAATTCCAAATGGTACACCAGAAAGTTTTCAATGAAGCTTGGCAAGCAGAATTTAAAATTTATATGCAAAATCTCCAAAATGATCCTAGAAAGGCAGGAAGGATGTTGGTCTTACTATAAGTTGGTTACAGTAGTGGAGTCTTGCTGCAAGAATAGACAAAAGCAAAACAGGTTCCAGAAATGGATGGCACACACTGGGAACTTGTTAAGGGATATTAAGTGGTAGGAGGGGAACAAGAAATCATCCCAGGTCCTATATTTTATTTTATTTTATTTAGGTCCTACATTTTATTATTTTTTAAAGATTTATTTTATTTTTATTGGAAAGGCAGATATACAGAGAGACAGAGAGGAAGATCTTCTGTCCGATGATTCACTCCCCAAGTGAATGCAACGGCCGATGTTATGCTGATCCAAAGCCAGGAGCCTCCTCTGGGTCTCTCACACGGGTGCAGGGTCCCAAGGCTTTGGGCCATCCTCGACTGCTTTCCCAGGCCATAGGCAGGGAGCTGGATAGGAAGCGGGGCTGCTGGGATTAGAACCAGTGCTTATATGGGATCCTGGTATGTGTAAGGCGAGGACCTTAACCACTGCGCCATTGCGCCAGGCCCAGGTCCTACATTTTAAATGCAAAAAGTTAAAACTCTTCAAGAAAATGTTTGGTATTTACATTATCAGGATAAGGAAGAATAATCTAATATTTTAAATATTTATTTTATTTATATTATTGTTGGAAAGTCAGGTCTACAGAGAGGAGAGACAGAAAGATCTTCTGTCAGCTGGATCACTCCCCAAATGGCCACAACTGCTGAAGCTGAGCCAATCCAAAGCCAGGAGCCAGGAGCTCCCTCAGGCCTCCCACACAGGTACAGGGACCCAAAGCTTTGGGCCATACTCTGCTGCTTTCTCAGGCCACAAGCAGGAAGCTGGATGGGAAGTGGAGCTGCCAGGACATGAACTGGTACCCATAAGGGATCACGACAGATGCAAGGCAAGGATTCAGCACTAAGCTATTGCACCAGGCCCAGGAGAAAGCAGCAAATTATAGAAGGAAAAGAATATGCATTTAATTACATGAAAATACAAAATGTCCTTTTTAATAAAAGACAATTTCCAACATGGAAAAATAAGCTATAGACCACAAAAAGATATTTGTGAAATAATTAACCAAAATGTGTAGAATCAACACTTTTTAAAGATTTATGTATTTTTATTGGAAAGGCAGGCAGATCAGATTTATGAAAACAAGGAGAGACAGAGAAAAAGATCTTTCATCTGTTAGTTCACTCCCCAAGTGGCTGCAACAGCCAGAGCTGAGCCAACCCAAAACCAGGAGCCAGGAACTTCTATGTCTTCCACATCAGTGCAAGGTCCCAAGGTTTCAGACCATCCTCCACTGCTTTCCCAGGTCATAAGCTTGGAGCTAGATGGAAAGTGAAGTAGCTGGGACATGAACTGGTGCCTATATGGGATTCCAGCACTCACAAGGTAGCATTTAGCCACTGAGTCATTGCACCAGGCTCAGAATAAACACTATTTTCAAGGGTCTACAAATCAGTTAGAAGAAAGAAAAAGAAAAAAGAACTGAGTTGACTAATGGAAGTACCCACAAACAGGCAATTTACCAGCCAGCAACCAAACTACACGTAATATGCTCTGTCTCATGAGTGTTCATGGAGGCCACAAGTCACTTCACAGTGAGATGTTATTTCGCACACTCAAATTTGCAAAGGTTCAAGTGTCACAAGATTTTCAATTTTAAAATGGGAGAGTGTATTCAGCAATTTTCCTTCTTCACTTGGGTGGTTTCCAAAAGCAGCAAGAGGAAAACAATAACAGAAACCTAGACTCTACTTTCGATGAAACTAAAAGGATGGACAGGTGAGTCCTAATTCACAAAAACATCTGGCGGGATTCCAAGAGTCACAGAGACCCAGGCAGGGTGTGCAGACAGCGGAGCCAGCTCACAGCCCAGCACCCAGCTCAGAGGCCAGGAGCATATCTCTGGGGGAGGAGCGCTGGAATCGCAAAGCCAACCTGCAGAGGACAGGCCTGTGGCTGGTGTTTCCCTGGACTCGGTTCATTATGAGAAGCCTGCACAATGGGTTTATCGGCAAACCCCAGAGATAAGCCCCTCGCCCAAGCAGCTGGGCTTCTGTAGTGCCCTGTGTCCTCCAGTAACATGCTGAGGGGACCGTCCCTCTTACCCTGCAACTGTCCTTCTGGACTCTGGTATTGTGGTATTGCGTTTTTAATTTCAGATTTCATCTGTTCATTGATGATATATAGGAAATCAAGTGATTCCTGGAAGTGGCTTTGCATTATATAAGCTTGCTATAATTGTTTATTCATTTGGAGTTTCTGGTTTGAAGTATGTGGACTCAAGTTTATCTTCTACTGAATATAAATTGGTTCTTATATATCATCCTTACTGAAAAGTCTATCTTTGGAGTTGGCATGGTGGTGCATCAGCTTAATCCTCCATCCTATGGGGCCGGCCTCCCATATGGGCACCAGTTTGTATCCCAACAGCTCTACTTCCAAACCAGTACCCTTCATGTAGCCTGGGAAAGCAGTCAAGGATAGCTCAAGTTCTTGGGACTCTGCACCCACGTGGAAGACTAGGCAGAGGCTCCTGGCTCCTGGCTTTAGATTGATTCAGCTCTGGCCATTGCAGCCATTTGGGGAGTGAACTAGCAGATGAAAGACCGTTACTGCTTCTCTGTAAAGTCTGGCTTTCCAAAAAAAAAAAAAAAAAAGAATAAATTCTTTAAAAAAAATTTAAAGCCCATCTTTAAGGATAGCATATTATTGCAGTGGGTTAAGCAACTGTCTCTGATGCTGGCATCACATATGAGTGCCAGTTCAAATCCAGTAGCTCCACTTCTAACCTAACTCCCTGTTAATGTACCTGGGAAAGCAAGGGATGATGGCTCAAGTGTTTGGGTCCCTGCATCTATGTGGGAAACCTGCATAGAGTTCTGGGCCCGTGGTCTGGCCCAGGCCCAACCACCATGATCATCTGCAGAGTGAACCAGAACATACAAGATCTCTTCCTCTCTGTCACCCTGACTTTCAGATATGTATTTTTTATTTTTATTTTTCTGATATGTATTTTTTAAAAGTCTATCATCCCTCAATAACTTGAGATGTCACCCTTACACTAAATTTTGGTATATATTTCCACATATTTCTATATTTTGTATTCCGTCCACTGGTTACTTATGCATCAGTAGCACATAACTTTTTAAAGATTTATTTTATTTGGGGCCCAGTACAATAGCCTAGTGGCTAAAGACCTCATCTTGCAAGCACCAGCATCCCATATGGGTGACGGTTCATATCCCAGCTGCTCCACTTCCCTTCCAGCTATCTGCTTGTGGCCTGCTTGTGGGAAAGCAGTAGAGGATGGGCAAAGCCTTGGGACCCTGCTCTCACATGAGGGACCTGGAAGAAGCTCCTGGCTCCTGGCTTCAGTTCAGCTCAGCTCTAGGTGTTGTGGCCACTTGGGGAGGGAAGCAGCGAGTGGAAAATCTTTTTCCCTCTCCTTCCCTATGTAAACCTGCCTGCCCAATAAAAATAAATAAATCTTTTTAAAAAATTACAATTCCATCAAACTGCCAAAAACACCAAAGAATCAAAAACAGAATGCAAAACCTTGAAAGGCACAGGGGTGCCCAGAGAGAAAGGAGACCTGAACAAGAGGACAGGGAGGGGCAGCGAGGGAAAACAGAAAACCCATGACTCTCAACATTTAGGTCTGTCTTAAAACTCACATTTTATGTGGAAGGCAGGAAGCCAGAAACAGAAGACGCAATGGAGTGAGATCTTTCATCTCCAGGGTCACTCCTACAGCAGTCAGGGCTGGGCCAAGCTGGAGCAAGGACCTCTGGGTCTCCCAAAGGGGATAGAAGATGCAGAACTGCAGGAGCTGGCCTCCCAGGACTAAAACCCAGCACTCCGACCTGGCACCTAGATGCCCCCCAGGATGTACTCTGAAATCTCTCAAACAAAACTTAGGTAAAATAAATGAATAGGGGTGGGACGGGGGAGGAAGGGGTGGAGTTCAGCTTTCCCGGTCACTGGAGGCATCTGTTGGTAGGCCTGAGAGAGTGCGAGGGGCCCCCAGGAAATCCGGGGGGTGTGGAGGGAAGCCCTAGGAGCTGGCAGCAAAGCTGAGGGATGCCTGTGCCTTACTTCAGAAGCCCCAGCTCCCATGATGTGGAGTTGGGAGGTGAGGGAGCCAGGTAAGGAAGGTGCTGTGTAGGAGACAGCAGAGGCCACAGAGACTACTGCTTAAAGCACCCCAGGCTGGGGCAGATACCATGGAGTGAAAGGTACCAGCATCCCATATGGGCGCTGACTGGAGTCCCAACTGCTCCACTTGCAACCCAGCTCCCTGGGAAGGCCCCTGTACCCACGAGAGGAGACTCAGAGGAAGCTCTGGGCTCCTGGCTTTGGCCTGGCTCAGCATGACCCTTGCGGCCATGTGGGGAGTGAACCAGAAGATTGAAAATCTCTCTGTTTCTCCTCTCTCTGGAGCCCTGGCTTTGCTCTTCCTGCCCTCCTTCCTCCCACAAGCCCGGCCGCAGCCTGCTGCTCTGAGCTTCCTCTGTCTTTAGGCAGGGAAAGAACTAGGACTCGAGGTGGAGTAGCAGCAAAGCCTAAAGGGAAACCCACTCTGTGGCCTGAGGTAAGCCGGGCCGCCTCCAGCGTGGGGGCCGCGCGGGCACGCTTCGCTCCTGCTACCTGGCACGGTGGCTGGGGGTACCTATGGCATCTGGAGACGGAACTGCAGCCAAGCCCAGAGGGGAGCACACAAATCACCTTCAAGTGCGCCCCCCAGAGTCGGGCAGGGAGGGACGCGGGGCGTTGTTCCCACCCTGCCCCCAGCCTGCGTGAACGGAGCCCTGGACTCCCCACGTGGGGCTTCCGGCAGACTCTGCTCCGGCATTTATGGCTGGAAGCGGGCATGAGATGGTGAGGCCTGTTCCGGAGGCCAGTCACCCGGGGAAGGGTGGCATTAGGAGCCCTTCCCTGGGCCACCCTTCCGTCCCCTCCGCCAACAGTTCCTGTGAAATGAAAGACAACTCATTCACACCCTCAGCACAGACCAAGGTGCTGCAAGACCAGAATGAGGAGGAGAGGGGTGTTCACACAGACCCCACTGTGATGGCTCTGATAATAGAAAATGGTGACAGTAAGGCTAGGTCTTCTGAAACACTTCTGGGACATGTCCATAACCTGACCTTTGCCATAACCTTGGGTTCTTGGAAAGTCCCAAAAGAGAAGTGAGAGTGCTTATCTCATTCCAGCATGAATCTTGCTTTTTGTTGTTAAAGATTTATTTATTTTTATTGCAAAATGAGATTTACAGAGAGAAGGAGAGAGAAAGAGAAAGATCTTCCATCTGCTGGTTTACTCCCCAAGTGGCTAGAGCTGAACTGATTCAAAGCCAGGAGCCTTCGAGTCTCCCACACTGGTGCAAGGGGCCCAAGGCTTTGGGCTGTCTTCACTGCTTTCCCAGGCCACAAGCAGGGAGCTGGAGCGGAAGTGGAGCAACCAGGACATGAACCAGCTCCCATATGGAATCCCAGCACATGTCAGGCCACAAGCAGGGAGCTGGAGTGGAAGTGGAGCAATCAGGACATGAACCAGCTCCCATATGGAATCCCAGCACATGTCAGGCGAGGACTTTAGCCACTAGGCTACCAAGCCAGGCTCATACCAATGTTCTTGTAGTTGATTGGATGATTGTTACTTCAAAACCCTGAACATGGCTGGTCCGGACTGCTCTTCTCTTTCACGTGTGGTAGAATGAAATAGGCCACCAGTTGGTGCCGGCCAGTGAATAAAGACTCCCAAGTGTCTAAGAGTCTGCCTCTGACTCATTTCTGAGATAGATTTGGTCAGCTCGCAACACCCACCTTCCTGCGCTACCCATGCAAGGGAGGGAAGGAATTCATTGTGCCTCTGCAGGAGATTCCTGTGAGAGCCTAGAGCATGAGAAGGCAGGGACCTGGGAATTGATCCAGCCTCTGTACACACACACACACACACACCCCACCCTTGTAGCTGTAAGCCAGGACTGCTGGCAGCAATTCACATCATCAGGTCATATGCATGGCTGTCCTTAGACTGTGCAGTTCACACTGCCAGACAGCCCTGACAGGAGGAGGAACCCTTGGGAGCCAAGGGACGACGGGCCTGCAGGCTCAGAGGGAATCAAGCTCATGGCTGTGTTCTTCTGGTCGAATCCTACCAACGCAGGCACTTTCAGGATCTTGAAACTTATTTTAAATGTATGTATATGCATTTGAAAGAGTTGTACAGAAAGGACAGGCAGAGAAAGAGAGAGAGAGAGATCTTCCACCTGCTGGTTCACTCCCACAAGAGCCAGGAACTTCACCTAGGTCTCCCAAGTAGGGTGCAGGTGCCCCGGACCATCTTCCTGCACATGACATAGCAGCAGGGAACTGGACTAGAAGTGGAGCAGCTGGGCTCAACGGGAGCTGATGTCCAAGTGGGATGCTGGTGCTGCCAGCGGCAACACAAGCTTCTGTGCTCTAGTGCCAGCCCCTTGGAACAATTTTTAAAAATGTACTTATCTGAGAGACAGAGTGACAGAGGGGTCTTCCATTTGCTGGTTCTCCCTTCCCCTAAATGGCAGCGGTGGTCTGGATCCTCTGCAGTCAAGAGCTTCATCTGGTTTACCCAAGACCGTCTTCTACCTCTTTCCCAGGTGCTTAAGCAAGGAACTGGATTCAAAGTGCAGCAAACCAAGACTCCATCCAGCTCTGGTGGGAGATGCTGGTGTAGCAGGTGGCAGCTTAACCCTCTGTACCATGACACTGGCTCCAAGACCTTGAAGCTTATTGCCGGCCATCTTGGACAGGGGCTGGGACTAGGATAGGTGTAGACTGAGATGCCCCTTTGTGTAAAAGCAGGAGTCAGACTTGTCAGGTTATCTGACACCTGCCCCCTACTCCACCTTTGGCTTGGCTCCCAGTTTCAATCCTGGTCGGGTGTTTCTCAGGCCCTGACTAAGGTCAGTCCTGCACCTGCTGACCACTTTCTTGGTCAGAGTCCTGGCCCAGCCACCTGCTCCCTGGCATCCCATTTGTTCACAGCTGTGCCTGCAGTGGGGTCAGTGACACTGACTGATGACCCCTCTTTATTCTGACAGCACCGCATCCAGAGTACAGGGTGGGAAGGGCAGAGTGGGGGACTGACCCCGTATGCAGAAACCAGTCTGCATGCCAGCTTTCAGAGTTCCTGTTCTGGTGAGACGCAGGAAGCCCAGACCTTCTGCTGCCCTCTCGTGTGTTTCAGCACAGTGCGCCATGAAATGAGTCCTGCTCTGTTCTGCCTAACATCTCTGATGGCCCTTGGAGAGATGACCCACCCATCACGTCCAAGAAATATGTGGAGAAGATGCTGTCCCACATCCATGGTGTGATTCTGCTGAGCTCCCTGGGAAAGGGTGGGCCACAAGAGCCTCCCCTAGAATCTACCCACTCCTGGCCCAGAGCCCCCTAGCCTCCCTTCTGTGCCACAACCCTCCTGGTCAGCCATGCTGTGTGGGGCTCGCCTCCGGTCCAGAGCCAGCTGGAGGGCTCGCTTCACGGAATCTACATTGTTGAGGACGTTGTATCTACTTAAGGCCACCAACCGGTCAAACTCCTCAGGCTCAAAGGTGAAGTCAGTCAAGCCGTAGGGGGTGTCTGGCCCGTGGATGGTAAAGTTCCCAAATGCCTTGTCTTGGGCTGTTTGCCGCTCCACACCTGCAGATATAGAAATGAAGTGTTGCCAAGTTGGAGCCCCCCAGGTTCACAGTCAACAGTGCCCATGCCTCTCGTGTCCCCAGGATGTCTAACTGATTCCCCATCTCAGCTGCAGGCCTGTTGGGAGGAGATGGCCTGGCTGGATGCTCAGGGGCAGGCGGCACTGGACAGCAGCAGTTGATGCAGGTGGCTCAGGCTGTCCAGGAGAAGGATGTCCTTTGGTCCAGCATCCCAGGACGCTGGAGTCACCCCCAGGTCCAGCCCTCCCCTTACCTGGGGCCAGGTGTGTGCGAAAGGTGCGGTTGACCAGGGGGAAGTGCAGCACGATGGGCGAGCGGGGATCGTTGGCCTCCACAAACAGGTAGCACTCTTGGGGCTGCACCATGTCGTCAGGGCCCAACACGATGCTGGGGAAAGGGATGCCATGCTCCAGGCAGTACTTCTCCGTTTGCTGTAAAGCCTGTGCAGGGAGGTAAGCTCCTGACCTGGCCGTCCCACCCCTGGGCTCCCACGCCCCAGGCTTCCATGCCAGCTCAGTGATTTAAGTCACCTGTGGGTCAGCCTCCACACAAGAGAAATAACAAAGGGAACAGCTACCTAGGGGAGCAGGTGTGAAGATTCACAGTGGATGGGCAGGGTGCAACAGTCAATTACCCGGTGCCTCCAGTATCATGGTACTCACTGCCACTCCCTTGTTCCCCACCCCTTTTTGTCCCTGTCAAGATGCTGGCTTCAACCATTCAGGAGGACTCTCAGTGATCACATAAGGCTAGGGTTGGAGCTGGCATGGTCCTTCCTCCCATTCCAGGTTGTCACTGGGAAAAGAAGTGGCACAGGAAGGAAGGACTGGTCCAGGAGTATAGCCAGAGGTCACAGCAAGATGACAACATCGGCACACTGCCTCCTGGCTTTAGATCAAGTCCTAATAAGGGGCTTGATTGCTACCATAGTAACACAGGCCCAGTTGAGGGGGATTGCTATAGGCAGCTTCCACGCCCCAGGGCCTGCCCTACCATCTCTTCCATGGGGGAGTCACATGCTGCCAGCAGTAAGCAAGGGGCACTCCACCCATAGAGGGGTACCCCGGTCACCCTAGAGAGCCGGCTGCCTCTGCCTTCCACGCCCCTCCATAGTGCCTTGCCTGAAAGGGGCTGTTCAATGAGTAGTCAAAGGACAGAATGAGGTCCACAGCTCGCTGGGGTCGCAGGGCCAGCGGGAAGGGCAAGTTGATGGCGAAGCCTGCATCCACCAGGCACAGGGAGTCCCACATGGGCGTCAGCTGGTTGGGGAGGGAGTCCAGGTGTGTGGCTGCAAGGACAGGCCAAGTTCTCTGTGGTTTCTCCTTCTCTCTAAGCACTGTGTCCCCACCCCACCGCAGCATAGGACTTCAAGATCCTCCTCCCATCAATGCACAGCTGACACAAGACTGGAACTCAGATCCCACTCTGGAAGCCCCTCCAGGAGTACCCACCTTTCCTGGACATGAACTCCCTGCTAGCTACGTAGTCACGGTGCAGGCAGAGGCCCCGGATGAAGTTGACGCTCTCGGGGGAAGTGAGGCGGGAGGTGAACAGGTCCAGCACAGCCTGGGAGAAGGCTGTCTGCGGGGTGAAGATCCGTGTGCGCAGCCGTGCCGGGTCTTGCACCTGCAGCCTTGGGCAGTCGTCTGGGCAGGGGTGGAGCAGCCAATGGGGCAGCCACATCCATCCTAATAGCGACCCTCCCACCGCCCCAATGCATCCAACCAATGATTCACACAATTCCTTTGAAATGGACCTTGCTTTCAAAATCTACATGTTTCCAAAGATGCCCAATGACATGGTATTTATTCACTTATAACTTGAAAGGCAGAACAATATAGAGATGGAGAGAAAGACCTTCTATCCACTAGTTTATTCTCCAGATGGGTTGGAACAGGCCAAAGCAGGGGTCAAGAGCTCTGGCCAGGTCTCCCAGGTGAATGGCAGGGACACAAACTGTCTCCCAGAGCAGGCACATTAGCAGGAAGCTGGATCAGAAACAGGCAGGTCTTGGGCCCAAGAAGCAGCTTAACCTGGATGCTACAAATTTGCCCTGATCTCCCATTCTTTTGAAAACTTCAGCTCAGCATTTCAATGCACATGGAACACTCACTAAAGGGCCAGCACTGTGGCACAGAGGGCTAAGCCACCACCTGTCATCCCACAGAAATACAGGTCCAAGGCCGAATGCTTCCAATGCAGTTCCCTGCTTATGCCTCAGGAAAGCAGCAAAAGATGGCCCTCAGGTCTAGGCTCCTGACAAACATGCAGGAGACCCAGATGGAATTCTGGGCTCCTGTCTTCTACCTGGCCCAGTCCTGACCATTGTAGCCACCTAGGGGAGTGAAACCAGTAGATGGAGAATCTCTCTTTCCCCCCTCTGTCTAACTGTCTTCTGAATATAGAAATAGTCATGAAAGATACTCACTGAATAGTTTACCATGCATGCCATGTTGTGCTAAGAAAATAAGAAAATAGGGACTAGGCTGGCTTCACCAGGGCTCAGAACCCCTTCTAGGGGGACAAAGTCACAGCCAGAGATGATTAAAACCTATGCAGGCCCTGTGTAAGGTCCACAGTGGAGCTGTGGGAGCATGGAGCAAGACCCTCGACCAGCCCTGAGGGATAGAGTGGAGGGGACTTCTCAGCTGAAACCTGAGAGCTGAGCCAAACAGCCCCAGGAAGGAAGGCAACCAAGGCCCTGCACAGAGGGCTCTGGGGTACATTGAAGGGCCAGCCCAGGGGGAGCCACCAGAGCAGGGACAGAGTAGCAAACCAACACCCAGGGCCTCTTGGGTTGGGTTGGCCTCATCAGAGCCCAAAGCAGAGACTTCAAAGGTATGGCACCCAGAGACCCCAGGCTAGCAGTGATTTTGCAACAGCCAAGTCCTCTGTTGTCCTTCAGTCAGGGTCTGATGACTGGTGAGTGGCACGGGAAGGGGTCTCTCACCTGGGATGTCCACACTGCCCCTGTGCCTGTCCAGGAAGCCAAAGCCCGAGCCATCTATTTTCAGGAACATCTCATCCAGGCTGACAGCAAAAGCACTGCTCCACAGGCCTGAGGAGACAGGTAGGGCCCCCCTATATGAGGGTGTGGCCTGGGCCCCTGCCTGTGCCCAGCTCTACAGCCCAGACTCACCCTGCAGGTAGCAGATCCTGGGCTCCGGCTGCACCCGTAGTAGCTGCCCCATGAAGAACTCAGAGCCAAAGAGCTCAGTGGGAATGTAAGCCCCATACTTTGGGAGACCAATCTCGTAGGGGGTGAATTCACACCACTCTGGGGACCCAGAGAAGAAGGCAAAGTAGTCAGAGGCTGCCCATCAAGACCCTCAGGCCCAAGTCATGTTGCAGGCATTGTCCCATGTGGACCCCTCTTCCACCTCCATGCCACACACCTGCAAAATCTTCAGCCTTGACATTGGGGCAGACGTTGATGCCAGCATAGATGGGGTAAGGATTCTGGGCCCAGCTGACTGCTTCCTGCTGGTCAGATAGCTTGGCAGGGTTTTCCTGGGCAGGAAGGAAGGAGGTAGCTTAACTTTTAGGAAACGACGGTCGCCATTTCCCATGGCCTGAGGTTGGCTCACTGCAGAACAACTGCGGGTCACCATGTCTGGTTCTCCAAGACACTTCTATGCAGGCTGAAGCTGAGCAGGACCACTGCGCGTTCCAGGAAACACATTCCAGATAAAAAAGCAAGAGGATATGAAAGGCATCAATGAAAGCCAGTCCCTTATATGAACCAGAAACTAAATCTCTAGGGAATGCAGAAGCGAGAGCACCTGTGATTCTGCCCTCCGCTGATAGTCGGCCACACACCATAGGGTGGACTTCTCAATTCTCTCCCTGCCCAGTCTGGGCCTGCAGTTCTCAGAGCAGCCTCCAGGTGGCGGGGCGTTGTGACTGAGTCTCAGGTTAGAACCGTTTCTGAAACCTACAGGTGCCAGACCTGAGTATCTGGAAGTGGGGCCAGGCGCGCACCTTAGTAATTCACTCTTCCCGTCTCTAGGGGAGCGCAGACCTCAGGCTCCACTTCACAGGCCTCAGCCCTCTGCCTGAGGGAGGAGGAAGAGAGAAGCCGTGAGTATTTATTTACTGCCCCTCCTCACCTCCTGGTGCAGAAAGTACTCTATAAGGAGGCTCCAGAGGTCGACGAGGGACGTGCGGTGACCACTACTCTCTCGGGACCCTAGTTCCTGGATGTAGTATTGAAGTCGCTCTGGAGACATTGCCCCCCACTTCCTGCTGCAGACCCGAGCCCGGGCATGCTCAATGGGGCCCTCCAAGGTCCCCTGCGACCAGGCTGGGTCCTTGTAGAGAGTGGAGATGCACCTGTGGATGGAAAGACATCTAGGATGCAGGGGCAGGGAGCAGGTGACCCTGAGGGGTCTCTCCTATCACTTGTACCTGCTGTCCCAGACCCACCACACAGAGGAGCCCCTCAACCCCTTCCAACCCTCTTGTATGCAGAATTCCAGTCCTATCCCAGGGACTCCCTCTGAACACCAAGGCACACTCACCAGGTGGACCCAGAGACCCCACTCAGGTAAGTCACAGTGTCCAGGAGGCTGAGCTCCTGCAGCCCCGCCAGGCTACCATACAGGGCAGACATGGCTCGGGTTCCACCCCCGGAGCCCAAAACGGCCACTACAGGTACCTGGGAAAAAGAACAGATGCCATCACTTCTGTCATTTGTATGCTTGTTTACACGAGAGGTCTTTCGAGGGCTTATAGAAAATGCTTCTTGTGAGAAAACTCTGCGTGGATTTCAAAACTTTTAGTCCCCAAATAAACAGCTTTGAAATATGTTGTCTGTGGACTTTTTTCAAGCGCCCTCCTAGGCGTCAGGCATTCTTCTAAGAGCCTTACTTGTATGACCTCATGCAGTCATCACAGCCACCCAAGGTCTTCCCAGGTCACAGGTGAAAATAAAGGCACAGCCAGGTTAAACAATATGCCCAGACTATCGAGTGACGTGCCACCAAACCCAAGTTGTTGTGGGTTCTGGAAGTGGGTTTTAACCATGAGGCCAGGAAGGCCCCTCTCTGGCAGCCTCGGTGGCAGAGCAAAAGCAGACAAAGCAGGCTTTTTTGGCACTGTCCATATTTTGGTACCAGTGACTTTGGGGACCACACCCTTCTTCGCTATTGGGAGTTCAGTGGCATTCCTGGCTTTTGGCCAGTAGGTGGCAGAAGCTCCCCTCCACCTCCCCCATCACTGGAGCAACAGTAAAAACATTTCTAGACATTGACAAGCTAAAGTGACAGCCTCTGGCAGCCTGCTCTGGGCCCCGGGGATGGGAGAAGCACTTGGGTATGAAGGCCCTCTCCAGGGCCAGAGAGGACCTGCCAGGATCAGAGCTGGGGACTTTTCAGCTGCTTAGCTTTGCCATGGGGGTTTGGAGCATTGAATTTCCAGTTCCTTCCCCAGTCCTTTTCGGTCTTGAAATAGTAATGCCCCCTCTTCTCCAGCCACTGCTTAACAGGACACAAGGTTTCATCAGAAATCAACCCTGGGCACCTTGACTTCGGGCTGTGAGTATGTGAGAAGCTGCAATTGAAGCCTACCGGTCCACGGTACACCAGATAAGGATGTCTGCTCACAGCTCCCTACTGGGTCCTGACTTGTCCCTGTTCGTGCAGGTGGGAAGTCCTGCCCCCTGTCCTCCCTAGAGCTTCCTTTCATCTCTGAGCCACACAGGTTCACCCGAAGGATTTGACAGTGGCTCTGGGGTTTGGGTCCTCCTCCCATTCTGTACCTGGCCACTCTCTGGAGCCTTGCTCAGTCCCAGCACCTGCTGCAGAGCCTTGGACACCACCTGCTTCCTCTTGTCCAGAAACTCCCGCTCCCCATCGCAGAGGTCAAAGCCGAGCCGCAGGTCCAGGTTTCCAGAGCTACTTCAGGTGGAGGTAGGAGTGGTCTACTGGGTGACCATGCAGTGGGGGAGGGCCCAGCCCATGGAGCCCACCCAGAGTTCTTTGGAACCCCTTAGAAAGCACCCTGGGGCCTGGCCATGAGCCCCAGAGCTGGGAGTGGATGGTGGGCTCCCCTGGTTTGGGGGTCTCCCCAACTTTTCCATCCTAGAGTTTCTCCTTACCTCATCTCTGCCCGCATGCTCAGCACCACTTCCAGGCCCTGGAAGATATTACAGCTCAGTCCCAAGCTTGCAAGCAGGGTCCTCCACTCACCATTTGCAGCCCCTGTTCTCCTATTCTAGGGTACTGTGGCCCAATATGGACACCCTGACCCAGCTGTGGGCTGGTCTGATACTCTTCCCCTCCTCTAGTCTTCTCTGGGTGGTCATGGAGGCAGGTGTCTCCCCCTCACCCATCACCCTTTAGCACCCCAGGGTGGGGGAGTGGTCCAAGCCTCACTTCCCCCAGGACCACAGGATGTCGTTCCTCCTGGCCTAGGGGCAGAGAAGACAGTGGGATGTCCCCCTTGCCCAGCGTGCGGATCTCAGCCTCCAGCTCAGTGCTTGGGTCATCCTGTGGAGAAGGGGATGGGCAAGGAGCTGCATAGCTGGAAACTGTGCACCAGCAGGTAGAACCAAGCACCTTATCCACCCTGGACCTGGGGCTCACTCACCTGCAGGACCGTCCGCTTCTCCTGCAGCTCTACCTCCAGCCAGGGGCGCAGCACTGGGTTCACATGAAAGGTAAAGGTGGGTGCAGGGCCTTTCTCCTTGGCAGGCTGCAGGCGTAAGAGCTGGGGCTTCTCATAGGCCCCGGGCACTGCCAGCTGGATCTGGGCAGGACCTGAGAGCAGAGGGTCTGAGTGGGGCACGGAAGTGGGTGGGCGTCAGTGCCACTTATACTGGTGGCAGTACAGGGGCCTGCTCTGCCCCTGGGAGAGGCCTACTCTGCACCCATGCTAGTCCTGTGCTTACCAGGGCTAACCATGGGATGGGGCCTGTCAGGAAGGACCCTGGAACTTCTACAGCCCTGCTTGAGGCAGAACTGGACCCTAAGGGCAGGATAGGAGGCAGGAAACAAACAGATAAATCCCCTGCTCTTAGCCTGTGGGGCTGGGGACTTTAAAGTGAGGATATTAATGACACGATATATGATTATATGAAATTAACTTCCTATTTGTTGTTAGGTGTTAATTACCAGTTTGCAATTGGGAGCTCTGCCATCCAAGTTCTGTGCTCATTGCAAGAGGCGGGGGCCGGGAGGGACAGAGAGAAGCCAGGCTATGAGTCGTTCTGGATTCTATTATCCAAAGTGTGAGACTGAAAGAGGATGTGACAGGTGTGCAGAGGAGGGGGAAGCAAGCCTGGGCGTGCAGTACCCTGGAGAGGATGAGGTGTCTCTTAGGGCAGCAACAGGGAAGGCCTGGCTGGAAGCAGGAGCAGTGGTGGGCCTCTGGGCTGGGAAGGTGAGGCTGCTGCCTTCTTTCCTACTGCCTTATGGGAAGAGAGGTACAGGTCCAGAGAGAACCGGTTGTGTGCAACCTCCATGGGAAGTGAACCAGACCCTGCATACATTCATGGTGTGATGGCAGTAGAGACACAGAGGGTCTGATACTGGGAGTACAAAGCAACCTGGCTCTGCCTCCTGCAGCCCCTCCCTGACAGGGTGAGACCAGGAGACAGGATCTGACCAGGGTGGGAAGCAGAGATAAGGAAAGAAAACAGGCATTCGCACCAAGGTTTGAGGACTGAGATGGAGCTAGATGTGCTATTGGCAGGAAGATGCTGCTGAGCCTGTAGCTGTGAGAAAGGGGTTCTGGGTTTGGTCCTGGCTCAACCACTTACTAACCGTGTGAAAGAGCTAGCTCTTCTGTGAGCTTGGGTGCCTTGACTTAAAAGAGGATAAGCTTGTGCCTGCTTGTCCAGGCTATTACAAGGATTGAAGGTCCACAGCCTGGCTCTGTGTGACCCAGGCAGGACTCAGCTGATAGGCCCAGCCCTGTCCTCCAAGGGCACCCTTGTTGCTTTAGCCTCTGCTCTGGGCCCTCTGGACTCTCTCTGGGCAACAGAAAGAGGAGGAGGCCCCCCACCTCACCACCCTCCACCCCTCCCAACGACTCTTCCCTGTTCTGCAACTTCTGGCTGTACTGGGTGCCTTATTCTGGCTGGTGACACATCGATAAGTGACCAGGCCATGACCAGGTGCACTTGCATGTCTCTTGCTCAACTGGGCTTGCTCTCTTGTGATGCCTTTTAAGAACAAGCTTGGACGGGTGTGAAAGATGCAAGGGGCCCTGCCGTCATGCTGCAACACTTGTAACACTTGCAACATCTAGCCCTGGCTGAAGCCCAGATGTGTGCCGTAGGAAGTGCAGCTTGCATACTTCGGTGATTTCATGCCTGTTTGTGATACAGCAACACTGAACTCATGCAACCTCTAGACTTGACACCTCCGTGAATAGGCAATGCACTCCCATCCCAGCCCAAGACCATCTGTTCCTCCCTGGTTAGCTTTGAAGTGTTGAAACCAGGAAGACCTTCTGCTCCTAACATTAGCATCCCTGGGAGAGGAGACAAGACTCCAGGCTGTGGCTGGACTCACCATTGTCCCAAAGTGAGGCCGTCCCATCTCTGCCAAGGGAGCCCTGAATCTTCAGACATGGCTGGGTCTGGGGAAAACAACAGCTCCAGGAACCAGATAGCTCACAGGGCCCAAACAAGGAGAGAGAGAGGGGAGGATGAGGAATAGGAGAGGGCAGGGTCTAGGAAACAGCTCCAAGGGTTCTGGACCTCAAGGTCACACCCACCCATTCCCAGGACTTAGCTGAAGCAGGCCCCTATTGGCAAGGAGCAGTGAGGGGCCCCTGCGAGTGGCTTCTGGGACAACCCCAGGACTGGGGCCTCACTGGGAAACAGGAAGGTGGGGTCCTGAGCAATCCATTCAGGCTCAAGGCAACCTCTCCCCATGTGGTGCCCTCTAAGATAGGATGGGCTCTGCCAGGACTCTCCACTGTCCCTGGTCCAGAAGAACCCGGGTGGGGGCGGGGAGAGGGCTTCCCTACTCACCACTAGCACCCCGTTGGTGAGGACTGTGGATGCAGGCACCTGGCTGCAAAAGCAAGAAGGGCTCCTAGGCCATGGGTCCTGGGCCATGTGGCCCCTGACAATGGCTTTGGGGATGGGGTCCTGTTGGCTACCAACAAATGGGTGACAAGAGCAGGCCAGCCTCTCTCAGGCTGGCTCAGGACATGGTGGCTAGGTGTTGGCTCCTCAGCTCAACCATGTGGGGCTCCAGGGTAAATGAAAGGGCTCACCTCTTCTCCAGGACAAATTCCACCTGCAGCTCTTGCAAGTCCTACAGGGGTTAGGGGTGGAGTAGGGTGACTGACTATTAAAAAACTCCAAAAGCCCGTTTTTCCCGCCTGCCAATCACTGCCACCACCACCCCACCGGCCAGGGATAGACTTGTTGTGGCTCCTCGTGGGCACAGTAGGGCACACATGTCTTCACAGGTTGGCCCATGTGGGACTTCCTCAACCTGTGAGCACAGGCACAGCTTACCTGGCTGTTACGTGAGAAGGTGTGCCTGTGGGGTTGACCAGGTTTGAGACTGCTCAGGTCAAACAGGAGCTGGGAGAGCGTATCACTGATAAGGACATCCTTGTCGCAGAGGGTGAGTTCCAGAACATTCTGGGGATAAGGGCAGGTGGGAGGTGGAGGCTGAGACAGGATGGGGGCAAGCAGTGCCCTGAGAGAGTGTCTCTGCCTCCACAGCCCAGCCCTGGCCAGCTCACCTTCACGGCACCATGGAGCTGGTAGTGGAAGGTCTCGTTCCATTCAGGATCGCTGCAGTTGGCCACCATTCTAGTCTGGGCAGGGCAAGGGGATGCCGTGGGCAGCCACAGTTTCACGTAGCAGTCGGCTTTGGACACTGTGGGTAGAAAGGGGAGGGACTGTCAGTCTTGGGCTTGGATTGCTGGAGTCTGCTGGCCTACCCCTCTGGCACCTCCACTGCCTGTCCTTATCATGGATGCTTCCCAGTGCACTCACAAGGTGTGTATGAGTGCTCTCTCTCTCTCTCACACACACACGTACACTTGTGCATGTACATGTGACACACACACATGCACAAACTCACATGTACTCACAGCATATATAGATTTAAATATACACACACATGCACACATACATACACATTCACCCCAGCTGAGTCCTGAGGTGATATCCGGGAAAATCAAGGAAGAACGGGTAGGGAGGGGCCACTCACATGGATCTGTCCCCTGGATGTTTCTGGCCTTCAGCACCTTCACCTGGAGGTCATAGTAGGGGTGGGTTTCCCGCTGAAACAATAGAACACAGGATGGGGACTCAGGTGCCAAAGGCTGGGCTCCCAGTTCAGATTTTCCCCACTGGGTGATAGTTCAGCAGCCTGGCCAGGCTTCATTGATATCACCAATATGTTATTTCCGCAAGTCTAGGAGGCCTTTGCTAGGACCCAGGCATGAAAGAGCTTGGCATCTTGAGTTTGAACCAGCACCCTGGCATCTGTCAGTTCTGGCTCAATCTTGAGCTATTGGCAGGCTGAGCTTGTCAAGGGCACCACACAGCACAGATCTGAGACTTTCTGGGTGTAGCTGGAGAGCTGGAGTCACGTTGAGAACAGAGGGCCACACTCCACCCATGGGTTCCCTGATAAGGTCAGGTGCAAGGGAGCTGAGCTGGCTCTGCTCCAGAGAGTCACCTCTAGAAACTGCAACCTGCTGGAAATGAAACTCCTGCTTCCACGTCTCCACTGACCCTCTCATTTGTCTTCCTGCCCTAAATTCCATAGCCGGATGAGAGCATTCTCTGTAAAACCAAAGGTCAATATCTTCCTCACCAGCCTAAGTCTTGGCCAATCTCTCTAGTTCAAGCACTGCTAGCTCATTTGGAATAAGTAGATCCCACCCCAATCCCGGCCCTGGAGCTGACCTCGGGTCTCCAGGACACTGCTGCTCCCAGGACTCCTCTAGCCCGTGCTTCCCAAGCGAAGCCAGGTACTTTACCTGCAGGTGCTTCCATTGTGGCTCCCTCCTGTCTTTCTCCCGCAGCAGTGCAGCCCCCACAAGGGGCAGCCCCTTGCTGGCCAGCCACCGTTTCCAAATGTCCCACAGCATGGCTGGGCCTCCCAACTGCCAGCAGAGAGCCCCACCTGCCTGTATTGCAGAGCTGCCCACCCCACTGTGGCTCAGGTCTAACAGGTAGCCCTGGGGCTGAGAGGGCGGAGCTGTTGAGGGCTGGAGGTGGGGTTTGACAGCCCCGGAAGTGCGTGTGGCCTCATTTGCTCAGGTAGGTGTTAGCTGTGTCCTTCTCCAGGTGACTCAGTGGATGTGGAGCTGCTTGGTTGCACAGGGCTGCTGAGAGCCTCAGCCTGGGGAGCTGGCTCATGGGGTGTGTGTGTGGGAAGGGACCTTCCCAGGTCATATTCTTACCGAAGAGAAGGCAGAAAGCAGGACTTCCTGCCCTCAGGCTACCTCCCAGGATCACTGAGGGTGAAGGCTCCTTTATTGAAGGCTGTGATCCTGTAGGTCCCTGGGGAATCTCCAGGCACAGAGAGGCCAGTGAACCACTGGCAGATACATTTCTGTTCTTCACCCAACTTTTTCATTCCTTCCCTCTTTTTCCCAAGACCTAGGGCTGAAGGCTGGCACAATTTCCAAGGAAGAAAAGACTCCAAATTGAATCAGCTGGGCAAGTTCTGACCAAACTCTCAGAACTAAAGGTGATGTGATTTGGCTGTAGGAGGTGCTGGAAATGTGTAGGGGGTACCCAGGGACCTGCATCACAGGAGTCCAAGGCTGATGGGCTGGGGAGAACAGTCTTGAGTGGGGGTTATTCTGGGCTGCTCCACTCTGTCCTGGAAGCTTCGTCCAGTGCCTCAGGGAAGTCATGGCTTTGGGCTCCAGCCATGTTCCTTCACAGGCTGGCCATGGCCAGCTCATGAGAGGGGCGGTACAGCAGACCCAACACATCTGCATTTCTCACACATTCCTCAGCACCAGCCACTCCACTTCCTCCCAAGGCCCTTGCACATGACATGAAGGGAGGGCTGGCCAAACCTTGCAGAATCCCAACGTGTTCCCTTTCTGTGCTGCCAACACCACCATCGTCTACAGCAGCACCCCACTGATTAAGTTACTCTTTGGCTTACTCTTGCCAATTTTCTTCTGTTTTCCATTCCCCACAACACTTTCCAATTCTTAGACAAATTACTCCATTCCCATTGTTACTTTCATCACCAGAAGGGGGCATAAAAGACGCCTCTGTAGGTATGGTTTCTTGCTTTATTGTTTATTAGGAGAGCAGCTTTCTCTCTCTGGCCTTCCTTGGAGGGCAGGGAGTCAAGGGAGGGAAGAATATAGTTTGGGACAGTGGGGTTCATGTATGAAGACCAGAAGAGAAGAAAGTACATGTTCTGCACTCTATTGCTTCACACAATTCGTGACAAGACTCAGCACAGCAAGGCCCGGAAGAAGAGGAGAGGCCCTTCCTGCCTGGTTCATAGCTTCACTGCTGACCTCACAGGGGAAGTGTGTCCCAGGTAGGCATATGGGGCCTCAGGTAACACAGCTCTTGTGGTAGCAATGTCCAGTCTTTTCCACATGCTGTCCTACATGGCTCTCAGGGAGTGCTGCCCGGCCTCACAGCCCTGAGCAGAGGCCCCGGCCTGTGAGTGGTATTGCTGACACCTGCTCTCTGGGGAGCCCCCACAGGGAGGACCCCAGCCACTTAGCACTACCAGCAGCTGGTCCCACCGTGGCCTGCCGCTGCAGCTGACAAACAGCTGAGCACTGAGCTCAGGCCACTGAAGCTGTCAGTGTTGGACTCCAGCCTCATCTTCATTACCACAGAAGACACTGAACAACCAGACTGAGTTCGGCACAGTCCCCAAGGAGGGCGGGATGCAGGAACCCTGGGCCCGTGCAGCACTGAACATCATCTTGTGTGCCTTGGAGGGGCTCCCTCAGCAGATGCTGAGTTCTCACTGAAAACCCCCCAGGCTGCTGTCCTTGAATACCTCCCTTGCAGGCCAGCATCCAGTCATTGTCCCCTGTGTGCAGCTCAGTTAGCCTGCCTACATGCTCCAGAGCCATCCTCCAGCTCCCGACAGCCAGGCCAAGCAATGAGGCAGGGAGACAGGGACCAGCCGGACAGGAAAAGGCTTTGGACACATGAGGTCCATGCTGCTGGGTGTGGCACCAACCTGTCTGCAGGAGTGCTTACCCCTGCTGAGGACTGCCTGGATACTGCAGATGCTCAGCTGGCAGCACCACCACTGCTATCCCTGAGGGCAGGCCCCTGGGCCCTCTCCCAGCCACAGCGAGGCTGCTCTCCTAAACTTTCAGGCACAGAGTGGACAGCCAGAGAGCCTCTGTTTACAACCTGCCTGGCGATCCAATCTCAATGCAGGGCAGCGCTGCTGCAGGCGCACACTTCCTCTCACTTCTCACTTTATTCCATTTCAATGTTGGTTACTCTGAGTGTTTGAAACGTGGGAGGGAAAGTGCGGTGGTCAGGGGCGAGGCAAAGGAAGACAATAAATAGCGCAAAAGGAGAGTGAAGCTTAAAGGAAGAAGCTGAGATCACTGAGGGGACATGGGGAGAGGGGGACAGCTGCTCTGGGGGAACTGCTGTGTCACACCATAAGCTAGCCGTCTGGTTTGTGTAGCCAGAGTGGGGCCTCTGGGGCCGTGCGCTTCTCCACAGAGAGCTGGGCAAACAAGCCTGTGGCTATGAACACTTGTGAGAAGCTTCCTTATGCAGGTGAAGGGATGTGAAGGCAAGATGGTGCACCTCCTCCTGTCCAGCAGAGGGTGAACACTGGAACTGCCCGCAACATCACGGTGTAAGGTGGAACTAATCTTTTTCTATCAAAAAGCTGGCAGCGCCAGCCCATGAGTCTGCGAGGTTTCAGGGCACAAGGTAGCCAGTTGTGTCCAAATGGGGAGAGTCCTGCTGGTGGCAGCCCCTGCTTGCTGAAGGCTGACTGCTCATTGGCCTCTCTGGGATGGCTGAGCTGTCCGTCTGTGCAAGTTCCGGGATGCAGGGCTCATGTGTCAGCTGAGTTCACCTCTTTGGAACAGAAGTAGTGCACAACCACTCCATTGGGGTATCTGGCAAAAGCACTGTAGGGAAGGACAATAGCACAGGCGTGAGGGATGCCTGCAGCACCTTGTCCAGGAGCCATCCCGGAAGCAGCACCTCCAGACCCCCAAGAAGAGCCTGTGTGGAGGCTCTCTGTAGCCACCCTTTCTGCTCAAAAAGGAAATGGAGGGTGAAACACACACAGCTGGAGTGCAGGAGGGTAGAGGGATTGGGAGGAGTATTATGGCTCTAGGTTTGGCCCCAGCTCACCCAGATCTGGAAGCTCCTCAGAGCTCTGTCACACTTATTCTAACCAAGGACAGCTAAGCAACAGGTGCAAAGATCTCATTCTTCAGACCAGGGATTGGGTTATTTGGGTACTTATAACATCATATAGAATGATCAGCTTAAAGATCAGCCTGTTGTGGATGTGTTGAAGGTCAAGTTCTACCTCCGGTGGCCTTGGCATGGCCAGAACCAATGGTCTCACAGGTTTTCCAGGGCCTGAGGCTGGGTGTTTCCATCCCTGTTCAGAGGCTCCACATGCCTCTCACACACACCAGAGGGAGTGGGTGCTGGGGGTGGGGGCAAGATCTTAGCAGCCCCGGGTGGTACGTGTCAGCTCCCACCCCAACCAGTCTGTATCTTCCTGGGAGAAAGCATTCAGGACAGCTGGTGGGATGCTTTCCTCCTGGGCAGAAGGGCAGGCGTCCACCCTGAGTATTCTCCACACCCCACCACTGACTCCTGGAGCTTGGGCCAGGGGAGGGAGGATGCTCACCTGTTCCCAATCTTTTTCTTACACACCATGCACACCTTCTCCTCTGTGATGATGCACTTTACCTGCTGGTGTAAGATCCGCTCCTCCTGCACCTGATCAAGAGAGGGGTGAGGGGCGGAGAGTGAAACTGCATGGCCTGACACAGATACAGAGGGCCGAGCTGGGCTGGGCAGCTCAGCCTCCGGGCCTTTGGCTATAGGATCAGTTTTAGCTGTGCTATATGGGACATATGGGAGCTGTCCCAGACAGAAGCACAGAAGCCTGCCTTACAGGCTGGAAGGCACGCACCCTCAAGAACTCTGCATGGAGAAGGTTCTTGAGCACTTGATTGAATCGTTTCTTTTGTGCATTTTCTTCCAAGACCTTTTCCAGAAAGATACGGATGTCATTGATCTGAGTGTTTGCTGGCAGAAGGTTGAGAGCCTGGGGACAGAAACAGAGTGGGGAACAAAGTGAGGCCAGGAGATGTCTGATGGCACAGGAGCCTAGTGTGCTTCCCCATCCACATTTCTCCTTCGGGGTTCCCCAGAGATGTCTCCATCTCCCTAATAGAGACCCTCTGACCTTGGTGGTGTCCAGTTTGCTGTGGTGCAGCTCGAGGACCTGCAGGGCAGCCTGGAGATTGGCCTGTGGCTCCAGCAGCTCCAACTTAATGGGTCCTAGGCAGTGAATGCTGGGGGGCGACAGGTACATCCGAAGCAGGGAAAGGTACACCTGTCTCATAGACAGACATGCAGGTCAGGCTACAGCAGCCCTCTGGTGCCCCCACTACTGCTGCACACCCAACAAGATTGGTAGTCTCTTGGGGCTGGCACTGTGGCACAGCAGGCTAAGTCACTGTAACACCAGCAGATCCAAGATGCTCTGCTTCTTATCCAGCTCCTTGCTCATGAGCCCAGGAAAGCAGCAGAGGATGGCCCAAGGGAGATCTGGATGGAGTTCTGGGTTCCTGCCATTAACCTGACCTAGTCCTGGCTGTTGCAGCCATAAGGGGATAAACCAGTGCGTGGAAGTTCTCTGTTTTCGTCTCTACATCTCTGTGCCACTCTTCCTTTAAATAAATAGGGCACAGTGCGGTAGCCTAGTGGCTAAAATCCTTGCCTTACACGTGCCGGGATCCCACATGTGTGCAGGTTCTAAACCTGCACCTGCATGGGAAACCAGAAGAGGCTCCAGGTTCCTGGCTTCGGATCAACTCAGCTCTGGTCATTGCGGCCACTTGAGGAAATCTTCCTCTCTCTCTCCTCCTCTCTGTATATCTAACTTTTCAATAAAAATTAAAAAATAAATAAATATTACCAAAAAAAAGGTCAGTCTTTAGTGTCAGCTGGATAGAGCATCCAAATCCCATTAGTTCCACCTTCTAAAATTTTGGTAACACTAGCCAATCAAGTGAAGATGTGAAAAAAGGACTGTTTATTTCCTTGAGAGAAAAAACACCAAATGCATTGTATGGTTTATAGAAAGCTAAATAAAAGGATCATTCATTTCTTGTGGGTTCGAAGGCTGACTCCCTAATCCACATATTGGCAGATGGGGATTAACTCAAGATGCCATGCCCACTTGCTACTGTGCCAGCACCACAGCCTTAGGCCTGGGGGTCCTGCTCACTGGGACCATCTTGAACAATACTAGCAGCATCTCTGGGCTGTACCCCTGAGTCCCAGCAGCAGCCCCTACCCTCAGCCAAACCAGTGTCTACAGACGAATGAGGTATACTCCAGAATTAATACACAGAACCCCGAAAAGTTCCTTCGCAAAGGCTGACCACTTAACCTGCTAAAACAAATTAGGACTCTTGTGAGGGATGGAACAGGAGTGCCACTAAGGAACACACAGGTGGCAGATGTAACCCAGGTTACACGCACCAGCTCGCACCCAGATCCAGCCCTGGTATCCGCGGCAGCTGCTGGCCAGGTTTGTGAAAGGGGCAGGGGTAGGCACAGGTGCTTCTGGGAAAGGGTCACTACTTACGTCTTTGTTGCCATCTTTGTTTTGGTCATAGTGCTTGTGGCAGTATCTGCAAGGAAGACATTGGTGAGGCAAGCATGAGGACAGGCCACCCACATGGCCACCTCAAGCAGGCTCTCCATAGCCAGTGCTGGAGGTTGCCAAGGGAAGGAATGCCGGGTGCCCCGCTGAGTGGACAGAGGTCTGCTCAGCTGCTCCTGCCTCCCATCTCTGGGGCCTTCCCTGAGGAGCCGACTTACTCCTCAGCCATCCTTGTGTCCTTCAGAACGTGCACGTAGATGAAGAGAGCTTGCTCGTGCTTCCCCATGCGTCCCAGCAGGAGAGCGCGTTCTTCCAGGAGGCCTGGGAGGAGGAAGGAGCAAGTGAAAACAAGCGTCTCGGCCATGGGGAGACAGAGGGCAGGTACTTGGAGGAAACAGCAATGGATGCCAAGGCAACAGAATATGGAGGCAAGCGTGACTATAATTATGTATTTTTCCTCAAGGGGGAAATTACTTAGGTGCTGCCAAGCAGGGAGGCAGCTGTTTGAGGAGGGGCTTCACTTGGTCCTTTGTGTGACCACCTAGAAGCTGAGGAGGACCACCCGACAGCCAAGAACAGGATAAGCACCGCCAGCACGCTTGGCAACACTCATAAGGCAAGCACCCATGCGCTTGTGCCCAGCTTTTGTGGCGCTTGCTGGTCAGATTAATGCTCCTTTTTCAAACACATTGTGTCGGATTACAGAAACTACTAACAATGAACTTGGCCAAAAACACGTTTTGTGTCAATTAACAGATTACAACTTGGCTATCAATTATCACACCCAGGAAAAAAAAAAAGAGTTCTCTTAGCCACAGTTCCAAGTGAGTCTTCAGAGAGCACACACTGTGGGCACTGACCCGAAAGGCCTGGTCTTCACAGGTCTGACTCTACATGCAGGGGGCGTGCAATGGTACAGAGGGCAAGATCAGCTGGTACAGTTCCCCTTACTCACAGCTCCTCGCCCCTCAGTCAGCCACTCACCATCAAAAGGGAAATCGCAGATGAGCCGGCTTGGGTCGTAGAACCTGGAAATCTCTAGGAACATCAGGAGCTTCTGCCGGTATTCCCCAAGCTCCCCCTCTTCCTCTCCAGCGGGGACCGGAGTTTTGCCTATAAGAAACAACAAGGGGACCTCTGGGCAACCAAGCGGTCTCAACAGGGAACGAAGGGGATGGAGTGTGACGATGCAGCTCTGGGGTCACAAGGCCTCCTCTATGGTAGCTTCCAGAGACTTCTCTGAACTTATGGTTTCCTTATCAGCCCAGGGTTAAACACAACCCAAGTGGCTGAACAGAGAAGTCCTCGGGAGGCAGCCCCGTCTCTCCCAGGTCCAACCTTGCAGCCCGAGTTGTTCCTTCCACCCTCCCCAAGGGATGGCTACCAGCCACATACAGAGGGAAAATAGGGGCTCCCTGGTTGTGCAGGCCCAGCCTGCGCCTCTCGGCTCCCTGGCACCTCTGGGGGACTCTCCATACTCCTTGCCTGAGACTGGTACCTGCAGGGAAGGCAAGGAGATACTCCTTCATCAGACCTTGCACCTTCTCACAGTAGAGCTGGATCAGGCAGTTGTGGAACCGCGAGCCGGTCTCCTCCCAAACATGGACGATATGCTCCTAAGGTAAAAGGAACATCTGCCTAGCACCCTCTCTGCTGTGACCCCCTTCTCTTCACTAATATCACCACAAAGATTACCAAGGAACAGCTCTTCTCAGACTACCAACTGGGACTAGCATTGTGGCATAGGATATTAAGCTGCTGCCTATGAGGCTGGCACCCCATGTTGGAGCATGGATTTGAGTTCTGGCTGCCCTGCTCCTGATCAGATCCAGCTCCCCTGCTAGTGTATCTGGGGAAAATAGCAGATGATATGGCTCCCATGTCTGGGCTCCTGACCCCACATGAGACAGGGATGGATTTCCAGGCTCCTGGCTCTAGCCTGGCCCAGCCCCTGCCATTATGGCCACTTAGGGAGTGAATCAGCAGGTGGGCCATCATCTGCTGTTTTCCCAGGTACATAATCAGGGAGCTGGATTAAAAGAAGTGAAGCCAAGACCCAAACCTGTACTCCACTGTAGGATGCCAGTATCACAAATGGCAGCTCAACTTGCTATGCTACAATGTAGGCCCTTAAAACTCATTTTAAAAATGTGGTCTACTAGGGCCAAACACATGGCTCAACTGGCTAATTCTTTCAACCTCCAAGAGCTGCCATTCCATATGGACACCGGTTCAAGTCCTGGCTGCTACAGTTTCCATCCAGCTCCCTGCTTATTGCCTGGGAAAGCAGTATAGAATGGCCCAAAGACTTGGGACCCTGCATCCAAATGGGAAACCCAGAAGAAACTCTTAGCTTCTGACTTCAGATGGACTCAGCTTCAGCTGATGTGGCCATCTGGGGAGTGAACCAGCAGATAGGAGATCTTTCTCTCTGTTTCTCCTCTGTAAAATCTGCCTTTCCAATGATAATATATATTTTTAAAAGTTGATCTATTTATTTATATTTATTTCAAAGGCAGAATGACAGAGACAGAGGGAGGGGAGGAGAGAGAGAAAGACAGGTTATCTTCCATCTGCTGTTTCATTCCTCATACGCACAGCAGCCAGGGCTGTAGTCTAGGAACTCCATCTGAGATTTCCACATGAGTAGAGCCCTTACCAGCTCCCTCCATTGGCTGAGCATCAGCATGAAGCCAATCAGCTGCAAGGGCGGGATTTAGATCAGACACACTCCAAAACAGGTTGTCTCCAGAGGCACCTCACCCTGCTACCCCATAACACCCATGCCTCTTAAAATCCGGTTGATTGTCCTGTGATCACAGTTGAGTTTTACAAGTGTGGTTTTATAGTGTTTTCCTCTAAAATGTCTTTGTTTTATTCTCCTGTACCTTGGAAGGTCCCAACAATAACACAATGCCAAATTGGTTTCCTGGGATCTTTTTCTTCATGGGAGATTGCAAGAAGACTCCTTCCATTTCTACCAACCCCCAAAGTCCCAGTCACTGAACCAGGCAGTCTTGGAACCCAGTTTAAAGCTTTCAGTGAAGTAAAAAAAAAAAAAAAAAAGCAGCATACCAGATATGGAATGGCCAGACCCTTAAAATTTTCTATCAGGAAGCTCAGCACTCGATCACGGGGCAGGGATTCCACCTCTGGGAGATCTTCAGTAAATATCTGTAATAAAGACCTGGGCTCATCCACCTGACTCATGCCCACCACAGCAAGGATCCACAGGATGCATGGGAGGCACCTGTAGCTAGCTCAGGTGTGACACACCAGATTGCAGGCCTGCCTGTAGCAGTTTCTGGGTATCCCTGAGAACTCCATGAAGCTGCAGTAGTGGTTCCTGACCCTCCACCCACCACTGTTTTCAATAGAGTGGGATCAATCATGGCTCAGTTAAGTCCTGGCCATTCCCTGGGCCTACCTTCAGCCCGTCTTCGGGGAAGTCTCTCAGCACCCACATTGAATAGGAAAAAATCAGATGTAGGTTTTCTGTGCCTAGAAGGAGAGGAGAGATTCGTCAGCATGCTAAGGGCACCCTGCTGAGGGACAGGGAGACAGGTCCAAGCCCTGGCCCCTAGGTTGGCGGACGCTGCTGGGCCAGCTACAAGCCAAGCAGCTGTCACAGTTCAATCAACCAGAAATCAGAAATGGAGGGAGATCAGCTTCCTTTGAAGAGAAATCTTTTCTCCCACATTAAAAGCTGACCCTGGGGCAGGCATTTGGCCCAGTGGTTAAGATACCCTGCTTTTCCTATTGGTGCCTGGGTCTGAATCCTGCCTTCACTCCTGCTCCAGCTTCTTTAGCATACATACCCTGGGAGACAGGAGGTGATGGCTCAAAGGGCTGGAATCCTGTCCCCCGTGAATGAAATCCCAATGGAGTTCCAGGACTGGAGCTCTGACTGGCTCTCTTGCTTCTCAAATAGGTAAAATTATACACTTTTAAAAAATGCTGGCCTTACCCAGATGCTGCAGGTATTGCACTGTCCTCTCGTGGCCTTTCAGGGGGGAGTTGGCTTTCTTGGACTGGTCCACCAGCACCTGCAGAGCTGGCAGGGAAGCCCAGGAACAAGGTGAAGAGCCTCTTCTCCCAGGCATTCGTCCCCCTGAGAGGATTTCCCTGCCGACCTACAGGAGGCTCCCTACCCCGCTCCCTGCCCCCCTCCCTTGAGCACCTTTCTCGTGCAGCCCCTTCTTCTCGTACAGGATGATCAGCTCGCTGTATTTGTGGGCTTTCTTCAGCACGTGCTCGCTCTCCTCAATGTGGCAGTGGTTGTTCTCCAGGCGCAGCAAGGGCGCCACCAGGGCTACGTTGGTCTGCAGCGGAGCAGGACTTCAGGGGAAAGGGTTTCCTGGGGAGCCCCACCCTTCCCTGGCCCAAGCCTGCTCCAGACTGAGGAATCAGGATGTGGTACGGGCAAGAGGCAGCAAGCCACCCCTCTGCAGGGAAACAGGTTGTGGCTATCAGAACTCTATAGCCTCTTATACAATGGGTTCTCATGCTCTGGAGTGGACAAGAATTTTCTCAGGGAGATGCTGTCTTTGCTAACTGGATTCTGGATTAACCTCTTACTCCAACCTTTAACTTCCAAGAAATGTCCAGGCTTGAGGCGAAGACCACGTGGACCCTGTTATCATAGGCCTGGCCTTCCTAGTGGCAGCCTCCTGTCCCCACCCCAATTAGTTCTCTCTTGCATTTCTCACAAGTCCAGGGCAACAGGGCACTCACATGCAGGTAGCATTTGAGCAAGGTGGTGTCAATAATTTGCAGCAGCTTCTTCTTGGACTTGATGGTAGGTGTGCCTTCCATGAGCGGGGAGGTGCTGGATTGGTGGTCAGAATCATTCAGCTTCTTAACCAACTGACTTCGTTTCTGCAAGGGCCAGAAACGTGCGGTCAAGGCCAGGGTTATTTCTTCCTTTGTCACCTGAGCTGCTGAGTCATTTAGAATACTCCAGTCAGCTCATGCCTTCCAAGTCTGAGCTCATGGTAGCATCTGCTTTCTGTTAGGTGTCCTACAGCCACAGTTACAATGATCAATGGAGTCTTTATTGCACATGAAGCCCTGGGCTGGCCAGGCTTCATTGTCCAGGTACCCTTTTGTGCCTGGCACAGGGCTGTGTGGCGTGCAGGCAGAAAAGCAGGTCTGAGTGTCCTGGCAGGCTGCAGCAACAGCTGGGTGGGTATCCCCGGAGCTCAAGGTCAGGCATGATAAACTTGTGGGCACCTGGGCCCAGGAACGGGGAGTGGAAAGCCACGTAACAACACTGTTGATGAGACTGTCCAGTGCCCACCTGGAGAACCCTTAGAGAGGGGTGCACAACACTGAAGAGAAAGAAATCTTAGTATAAAACTCCCTGCAAGGAAGGTGTGAAAAGGGAATAAGCAATCACCTTCTGTAATAGACACAGGGTTTAGGAAACTTTAATGGAGATCTTAGATTTGCTGCTGACTCTGGCATTTCATTTATTTGTTCATAACAATACTACAAAAAAAGCTTAGAATAAATAATTTCTAATTACATAAAAAAAGCATCTTATGGAGGGTGGGTGATTGGCATGGTGACTCAGATACTGTTTGGCATGCCTGCATCCCATGTTGGAGTGACTGAGTCTGAGTTCTGCCTGTTTTCAATCTAGCTTCCTGCAAACGCACATCCTGGGAGGTAGCAGGTGACAGCACAAAAACTTGGGCCCCTGTCACCCATGTGGGAGACAGATGGTGTTCCAGGCTCCTGGCTTCAGCCTGGTCCATCTGCTGGAAGTGGCAGATAGTTCTTTGTCTCTCTGTCTTTCAAAGAGACAAGAATACATATTTTTTAAATGCATAAAAAATTTCATATTTTGCAAACTAAAATGTACCCTTTCTAGTTTCTCTAATATCAGGAGGCAGTTTCTTTCTGCTGCAGTCAGAACTTAACAATATCATGCAGTTGTTGCTCAAATCCTGATACCAGGAACCACGCTCTGCTTCCTTGCAGACTCCTGTAGCACCCCTTTATGGGATGCCAGTGTCTGACACTCCTTGCCAAGGAGTCGCAGGTACTGGGATGTCCAGGTAAACTTTTCCTTACAAATCTGTACCACACCTACCTGGGTCAGGTAGTCGATCAGAGCGAGGTGAGCCTTTTCCAGTTCAGCCCCAGAGAGCGAAGGCAACGGGTTAGGATACTGCAATTGCTTCCGGTAGTCTGTGGGCAGCAGGTCAGGGTACAGACCCATCACATGGGTGGGATCTGTGGGCAAGACAAATGTCATTCTTCGGAAAGGAGCCCAGCTATTTCAGGATGAAATAAAACAAGACTATCACCATACTGACTTTTTGGAAGAAATCACGCTAAGTTCACAAAAATCCCAATGAGTTTGGTACATATATGTTTTGACTCTGGTACATATGTTAGAGTTAACTAAAAATTTACAAAAATGGCAACACTCTGTATACTAAGACAGAAATGCATAAGGAAAATCAGAACTGAGCATTTATCAACTCCCTGAACATACAGGAGAAAAACATTTCCAAGGAAACATGGATGACAGTAAAGTAGAAAAGTTTGAAGAGACTCTGTAATAAAAAGTAATGCTTCCTAGCATGTGTTGCCATCGCACAGATCTCACAGATGTCTGAAACAGCTGACCCGGATTGAGAGGCCTACAGATCCATGACCTGCCATGGGGGTCTGAGCAAAAAGCTCAGTGTGCACTGGTACTGTGGGATGTTGTCTGTTTTATGGTCTGCGGGCCCCAGCACCCATTATCACCTGTTCTGTGTAGCTTCTTGCTCACAGGGGCTCTAGAGCCAGGAACAACTTTTCACAAGCCCCTTGCATCAGGGTCCTGGAGGAGCATCTAGTGCCCCTTGTAAGTATAAATGAGAGGGCCAGGATGACGGCTCAATTGGCTAGTCCTCCCTCTTACAAATACCGGGATCCTATATGAGCACTAGTTCATGTCTTGGCTGTTCCATTTCCCATCTAGCTTGCTGCTTTTGGCCTGGGAGGATGACAGAGAATGGCCCCAAAGCGTTGGGCCTCTGCACCCACATGGAACACATTGAAGAAGCTTATGCATGCAAGGTGCATGCAAAGCAAAGACTTAAGCCACTAGGTTACTGCACTGGGCTCAAAGTAAATAAATCTAAAAAAAAAAAAAAAGGTAGTATGAGTGAAAGATCTGGAAATTGGAACAAGATGGAGGTCTCCTATGCTGAGCCACCCATGTCTCAGACTGAGTATACTCCAGGGTGCAGGTAATTAGCTAGACAGTATCTGGGAGGCACCGCTTAGGCAAGGCAGCTGTGGTTGGTTACCAGCAACTTTCTGACCCCTATTATCAGTGTCCAGGAGAAGAATTTACTGCTCCATCCAACAATGTGTGTGTATGTGTACAAAAACAAGAATAACACATCTATGTACCATTGTAACCATCTGTTAAGTGGACAATTCAGTGACATTAAACACATTTATTCTGTTGTAGCACATCACTAGCATGTATCTCCACCACCCCAACTCAAACTCTGTACTCAATAATTGCTTCCTGTCCTTGCTTCATCCCAGCCTCTATTCCCTTTCTGAAAGACATAGAAACACCTCTTCCATCTATCAGTTAATTCTCCAAATGTTTGCACCCTCTCCCCTCTGCGGGTGGCTCCTTCTGCCTCAAAGGAAACATGCCCTGACATGTTCCTTTTGTTCCAACTCCAAGCTTATACAGTCTTCTTCGAGCTTGGTATCCCCGACAGGTCCAGTTCTGTCACAGTATGAGCTGCTGCTTCAGTGGGAATTAGCTTTATCTGCTGAATAGGGGAATGATGTCAACTTTAGGCAGCAGTTGTGTTTGTTGGTTTCTGTGCAGTTTTCCCTAGCTTGTTAATATAGTTTAATAAACACTGTGGCAGGGGCTCAAGTGCTTGAGCCACCACCTTGTTAATGTCTTGAATTGACCAAATGTTTAGTAGCAAAAGGCAAATTTCCTCATGTTTAGACAGAATGCCTTAACTCTACCTGAAAACCTAAAGAGATGTCCTCCTTTAGCGAAAGGAGTGGCCATTCACTAGCTTCAGGAATCATAGACTTTACTAAGTTAGGCCATCTGGAAAGGCCAAGAATAGAGATGAAGAAAAGATGTTTCCCCACATCACTTTTTTCCCCCTTGGTCTCATACCGAAGTCTGTAGCCTGGATAAGGTGTTCTATTTGATGAAGTTGGTCTCTATTCAAAGCAGATGTCTGCAACAATCTGTGATTTGAAGGAAGAATCAGCCCCCGGGTTTCCAAGGACCATGACTTTGGGACGAGTACCACAAATGTGAGCACAGTGGGGTTTTACAGTTTCCATCAGTGTTGTGTTTACACAGGTGCTGAGTAGTCTGCCCCCACCCTTAGTGTTTCCCAGAACCCTGTTACTCTTTGTATGCTTGACAAAACGTAAGATTTCACAGAGCCAGTTACAAGGCACCATGGCAAACATGTATGTATCTCAATGAATAACAAAATAAAAGGTGCCCTTGGGGACCAGCATGGTGACACAGGGGGTTAGGTCACCCCCTGCCCCACATGTGGGAGACCAGGATGGATTTCTTGGCTCCTGGCTTTGGCCTGGTCTAGATATGGCTATTATGGCCATTTGGGGAGGAAATCAGTGGAAAGAAGACCCGTCTCTCCCTGTCTGCCCCACTTCCCACCCTTATTCTTTTACATTTCAAAGAAACTTTTTTTTTTTTAAATAATAAGGGGTTGGGTAGGAATAAATAAATTAAAAAGCTGTCACTCCATCAGGATTGATTTTAAAGCTTCAGGGCTAGGGTATGAGCATTACTGGTGCATGGAAAAGGGGTCAGGCTACTACAGCAGTTCTGTCTCACTATGCCCAAAGGGCCAGTGGGGCACTGACAATGATGCTCTCATCTGGAGCACGGAGGGCAGATGTCTACCATTTGCAGGCTGCCCAGCACTCATCCCCCATCTTTATAGCAACCAATTCCCTTTGGGCAAGCTGTTCTTACACACTGCCAAGTTTTGGGTATGGTGGGATTGTGTTCCCCAAAGCTTCAGTGTGCTGGTACTGAGGTGGTGGAATCTTTACAAAGTGAAGCCTACTGAAAGGTGCAGGTGACTTGTGGTCACCACACCCAGGAGGATGAAGGTAGCTTTCAAGGGATTCAATTAGCTTCTGTGAGAGCAGGTGATAAAACAAAGAGCAAACCTGGTCTCTGGTCATCATCATCATCTTTTCTTTGTTAAGATTTATTTATTTTTATTAGAAAGGCAGATTCACAGAGAGAAGGAGAGATAGAAAGCTCTTCCATCTACTGACTCACTCTCTAAGTGGCCACAATGGCCAGACTAGACAGATTATACAAGCCAGGAGCCAGGCACTTCTGATCTTCCATGTGGGTGCAGGGTCCCAAGGGTTTGGGCCATCCTCGACTGCTTTTCCTGGCTATAAGCAGGGAGCTGGATGAGAAGTGAAGCAGCCAGGATATGAACTGATGTCCATGTGGGATCCTGGCACATGTAAAGTGAAGATTTTAGTCATTAGGCCATTGCATCGGGTCCTCTCTGATCTTCTTGTCTTTTCTTGACACGGCTCTCTCCCTTTCACACTGTAATGTCATCTGCCACCTCATGATGTAGCCATGAGGCCCTCCTCAGACGCTGAAACCATGTGGCTGTCCCATCTTGGACTATGATCCTTCAAAACTTTGAGCTAAATAACCTTCTTTTCCTTTAAGCATTGCCCAGGCCTGAGTTTCTGTCACAATGACAAAAAAAAAAAAACAAAAACAAAAACAACACACAGACATGCCACGTGTCATCCCAGTGGCAGACCAGCTCTACCACATACCTGCCTTTAAAAACAGGTGAGAGCCTCACCTCACCTCTTTCCCTACCTTGGGACAGTCTGGGAGTGGGAATATGACTTAATCCTGGTTGACAACATCCTCTTGATCTTGAGAAATGGAGGTAGGATGACAAGCACACATCACCACAGATCCCATCTTACGTACTCCTCTAATGTAACAGGGTATTCTTCTTTGATAGAGATGGTGTGTGGGGCAAGCATTTAGCCTGGCAGTTACAACACCAGTCAGGACACCGACATCTCCTTCTGGAGTGTCCGGGTTTAATTCCCAGATCCAAGCCCTAATTCCAGTTTTGCCAGTGCAGATCCCAAGAGACATCAGGAGATGGTTCAAGATGCTGAGCCCTTACCACTTATGTGGGAGACATAGATTGAGTTCCCGGCTTTCAGCTTCAGTCCAGACCCAGCCATTATAAGCACTGGGGAAGAGAATCAGTGGATTGGAACTCTCTTGGTCTAAGAAATTAATTTTCAAAAACAAAAACAAGGCATTGCAGCACAGTGGATTGGACTACTAGCTGTGATGCAGGCATCCCATATCAGAGTGTCAGCTTGAGTCCTTGCTACTCCATTTCCAATCCAGCTCCCTGTTACTGTATCTACAAAGGTGGCAGGGGACGGTTCAAGTGCTAGGGTCCTTGTCACCCACGTGGAGACCAGGATGGAATTCCTGGTTTCTGCCTAGGGGAGTGAGTCAGTGGATGAAAGGTGACTTTGTTTCTCTCTGTTGTTCTGCCTTTCAAATGAAAACATAAATCTTTACAAAATCAAAACAAGGCAAAACAAAGAGAGATGGAGTGTGTGTTTTCTTGCATTCAACCTGGGAGAACTCTTGTACATGAACAAAATACACCAGAGGTCACAGACATAGGAAATACTTGGATGGCTCCTTCTGGGGAGTCAGCCACAAATGAGGGTGCCCCAGAAGCTCTGTGGGGGGACCCACCTGGACCCCATCCAGCACCCACTGTCAGGCAAAAGAGCTCGTGTGTTGGGAAGTGGATCCTGTAACCCAGGAGGGACTTCAGAGGACAGCAGCCCCACGGACATACAAATGCAACTGCATGAGAGACCTGAAGCAAGAGCTGAGCCCTCCCCCGATTCTGACCCACAGACAACACGAGAGGTAAAGTTTTGGGATGACTTTGTTATACTGACTAGCTATTGCACTAGTTTTGGGAGGCAGTTTTTTATTCAAGATTAAGTAACAGGGGAGGTGGAAGTGGCAGCAGCTCCAGAAGTGGCTATGGCAGTGGATGTCTACCCAGCCTGCCCTGACTACAAAGTGTAGCTTCCTGTTTGCAGCTTGTCTTGGCGGGCCTCCTGAGCTCCTGTTTCACCCTAGTTCTAAGGCTCATCTCCACCAGTTTTATGGATCTCTCCAAATGCCATCCCCCTAATATTCCAAAAACCCTGCACCACTGATTATGCTTGAATTACCCCATATTGGTCTGCACTGCTTACAGTCAAGAACTTTAACAGGTACAGGAAGTCATCACAGTTTATACTGGCTGAGCTTGAGGGATGGTAGATAAAAAGCCAAGCAAACCAGAAAAGAAACTTATGAAACCATGTGTTTATAGACTGATTCAAGTTAAGCAAAAGAAGAACACATAGAAAAGTGACATTTAATCATGATAACAACTGCAGACACCCACACAGCACTTGTTAAGAGCTTCACATTGTCTGCGCATGTCACACCTCCCAGCACCCCTCTGGGGCAAGGCTATTATTGTCCCTCTTTCTCAGAGGAGCAAACAGCAGCCAGAGGGGTGCAGTGACTGTGTGAGCTCAGCACCACTGAGTCCAGGCACCTGCTCCTCACTGCTATGCTCAAAATGCTCAAATGTCTACAAAGATTTTAGGATACCAAGGAAAGAAAGGGCTCCTCATAAATGACTTACTAGGTAATCCAGGGACCTCCATTTAGAAGAACATTCAATAAACGCAAAATATTCAAATATGTACTGGTTAAACTGAATGATTTCCTGGCACCATGAGCTAAGAACACTGGAAGCCCGTAGCTATGGGGGAAACCAGTCTCACAGGATTGGGAGTGTAAGCCTGGAAGCATTGGGGCTGCCCAGAGGGCCTGATTAGCTTTGTGGACCAATGTAGATGCGTGTAAGCTCTGCCCATTCTCAGAAACCTGGCACCACCTCTGCCTGTCCTGTCTCGTCTCCGTCCGTTAGTTCCTTATCTTCACACCCCACCCACATGTTACCTGTGCCAAGCTTAGCAAACACCTGCATAGACTCATCAAAGCGCTTCTGGCAGAAGAGGTTGAAGGCATACAGGTTCTTGATGTGATGAATTTGCTGCTGTTTTTCACTGTCAGAATCATCTTTCATTTCCTAGTAAGAGAGCACAATGGTAACAACTCACTTGCCCAAAAAATGTTTATTCAGCACACTCCAGGTGAGAGACAGTTTCCTAGGAGATAAAGACATTAATGTGTACAAGAAACATGACTGCTAAGTAACTGTATAGCTAAAACACAGCACACTTTTCAACTTCACGCCTAACCAGTACTTCTGAGAACTGTCAAGGTCAGGAAAGACAAAGGAAAGATGATGGAACGGTCACCAGAGGCACTAAGGACATGCATCACCTAAATGCCATGTGATTATTGGATCTGTTCCAGACACTGAAAAAAGGACATTAAAGGAAAAGCCTGCTGCATCTGAATAAAGCCTAGGGTTTAGTTTAACAACAAACAAACAAAAATCAAGGAGAAACAGAGTACAGAAGAGAGGGCAAGAGGAGTGTGTGCTGCTGGGAAGCAGAACAGTGCATGTGCTGGAACCCAAAGTGATGGGGAGAGATGGGGAAGACCCTGGCATGGCGGAAGTGGCTGGAAAAGTCAGTTTACAGACATGCCAATGAAGTTGAGTTGTTACTTAAAAATCTTTTTTTTTTAATTTGTTTTGACTTGTCTTTTAACTGTTTTGTCTTGTCTAATGTATCTTTTAATCTGTTTTGCCTTGTCTAATATAATTCTTCTTTCAGAAAATCTATTCTTTAAGGCTTTATTTATTGGGGCTGGTGTTGTGGCCCAAATGGATAATCCTCTACCTTCAAGCACCAGTATCCCATATGGATGCTGGTTCTAGGTCCTGGTGCTTCATTTCAACTCCAGCTCCCTGCTTGTGGCCTGGGAAAGTAGAGGAGGAGAGCCCAAAGCCTTGGGATCCTGCACCCATATGGGAGATTGGGAAGAGGTTCCTGGCTCCTGGCCACAGATGCTTTAGCTCTGGTCATTTGGGCCATTTGGTGAGTGAGCCAGTATATAGAAGATTCTTCTCTCTCTGTAAATCTTCCTTTCCAATAAAAATTTTAAAATATTTTTAAACAAGAACTTTATTTATTGATTTATTCAAACTTTATTTATTATACAGAGTGACACAAGAGAGGGGGATGTAGGGAGAGAGGAGGCTGGGGGAGGAGAGCAGTGGGGGAGGGAGGGAAGGCAGAAAGGAAGGAGTTGGGAGAGAGAGAGGGGAGAGGGAAAAGGAAGGGAAGACAGACTTTCCATCTGCTGGTTTACTCTCAAATGGTCACAATCCTCGACCAGGGCTTGACCAGGCTGACGCCAGAAACGAGGAGCTCCATTCAGGTTTCCCACAGGGGTGGGAGGCTTAAACATTTGTGCCATCATCTGCTGCCTTCCCAGGTGCATCAGCCTGAAGCTTGATGGGAAATGGAGCAAGGGGACTCTGGCACTGATATGATACACTGCAAAAGGCAGCTTAATGTGCGGTGTCACCACTTTGTTTACTTTGCCTTAATACTGGTTTAAACTACTGCCAGCACAGGACTGCACCAGATCTCAACTTTCCTGCTTGGTGCTTCACAAACTTGCAAAAACTGTTAGCCTCCTTATCTCACTTATTCCCATACAAACAAACTACACTTTCCATTTTCATGAGCTCCAACAGGTCACATTTATTTTCATTTTTCAAACTTCCTCTTAGTATTTTAACATTCCCAAATCCTACCCTGATCTGAACCTTACCTATCTTGAAAGGGCCAACTCCAACACCCACCCTTAGGATACCTTTCGAGCCCACAATGAACTGCCCTCTGGCACACTTCGTTCTATGTCTTGTTAATGCCAAAGTTTAGTAAGTCTGCTGATAATTTATGCTTTCACATCTATTTATTGTTCAAAAAATGTATTTATTTATGAGAGCAAAAGAGAAAAAGGGGAGGGAAAGGTGGGGAGGGGAAAGGAGAGGAGGGAAGGGAAGGAAAAGAGAGCTCCATCTATTGGTTTACTGCCCAAATACCCACAACAGCCTAGGAACCACAGTCAGGAGCTGGGAACTCGATCTAGGTCTCCCACAGGGGCAGCAGCCATTCAGCTGCCTGAGCTACGACAGGTGTCCCAGCTGCCTGAGCTACCACAGGTGTCCTGGGAGATCTGCATTGAACCTGGAATCAGGAGCTACAGCCAGATATTAAACCTAGATACCTGGTGTGGGATGTAGGTGTTCTAGTCATTCCCCCTGTACTGAAGTGTTATCAACCAACTGTCTTAGGTCCTAAAATGAGAATGCAGTAAAGTCTGAGCCTAGAAAGGACAGGGGAGATTGAATGCACGACCTGCAGAGCACTGAGAATTTCCCGTTAAGAAAAGTAGGCTAACATCATGGTGAAATGAGTTAGGCCTCCACTGGCATGCCACATGACAGTTGGTTAGGGTTCCAGCTGCTCCACTTCCAATCTAGCCCCATGCTGCTCTGTGCCCCTACACCCATGTGGCCTTTTGAGGGGAGTGAACCAGAAAATAAAGACCTCTCTTTTCTGTAAATGTGCCTTTCAGATCTATAGTATATAAGTCTAAAAAAGAAAGAAAAAGAGTTACAAATGGCATAGCCTTTTTAAAAAATATATTTATTTATTTTTATTGGAAAGTCAAGTTTATTGAGAGGTAAGACAGAGAGAAAGATCTTCTATCTGTTGGTTTACTCTCCAAGTAGCTGCAAAGGCCGGAGCTGAGCGGATCCAAAGCCAGGAGCCAGGAGCTTCTGGATTTCCTGCATGGGTGCAGGTCTCAAGGCTTTGGGCTCTCCTCCTCTACTTTCCTAGGCCACAAGCAGGGAACTGGATGGGAAGTGGAGCAGCCGGAACACGAACCAGTGCCCATATGGGATGCTGGTGCATGTAAGGAGAGGACTTTAGCCACTAGGCCACAGCACCAGGCCCTCTCAGTTGTTTTCTAACGTCAAACCCATCTTCTATACATGACAACAAGCATCATGCAGGATGTTCTAGGAATGCCACAGACCCTGAAGTCAGCCTTCTGGTCAGTTTTTGGCATGGCAGCACTGCTGGGACAGGAGCAAAGTTAACACTATCTCGCCAACACCACCCCATGCCAACATTAGAGGCAGCAACAACCAGAAATGTGTGGGTGCAGGCTAAGTGTGGTGACCCAAGTGGCTCCAGGACAGCCATGGCAGGTCTACATGTGTCTGTACAGTGGTACAGACAGGTCACTGACATTCTGCTGTGTATTTCTTCTAGTCTAAAGTAAGTATGAATATTTGCAAAAACTCCCCTAACTTTAGTAAACAGAAGTTTCCTACCCAAATATCAGAGTCAAGACAAACTTACAGCAAGCTGCAGGGCCAATTCAAACTGCTTGTCCTGGAGAAGCTGCTGGATTTGAGTGGCCATGGGGACAGGAATGAGTCTCCAAACAAAATGATTGCTGGCCACGTAGATAATGTTTGATCTGGAAGCAGGAGTGAGTGTATTAGCAGAAGAGCAGGGCCTTTATGAATGACATGTGCCATGAAAGCTTTGGGCTAATATGGCAGTCACAGTAAACAAGGAAATGCCTTACCCCCCTGAGGTGATGAAACGGGGCCTTTGCAACTCAATGCTCTGTACCAGAAGCCTCGGCTCGAACGTTCGGATCTCCACATAGCGAGGCAATACCGCAATGATGTAAGGAGGCTGGTGCTCTGTGTGAGAGAGGAACAGGTTGAGTGGTTTGAGTGCTCTGGGACTCCGGGCTTGGGAGATGCCTAAGTCGCCCATCCAACCGCCATGTACATGGATCTCCTAAGAGCCCACTAGCCCATCACCAAGCCAGGATCTGATGCTGTGACAGAGAACAGGAAAAAAAAAAAAAAAAAACAGATGCTTTGCCAGAGTGATGAGGAAAAGAAATTTGTACAGAAGAGAAACATCCAGCTTTGCAGACAGTGACCTGACTGTAAGCTTTAAGGATGGATGGAAGTGTCACCTGCTTTCTAAGCACATCACAAAGCCAGGCCACAGCAATGTTGACTACAGCTACTGTCAACAAGGCAATAGTGAAAGAGCCAGATAAAGAAGTTAAAAAAAAAAACCAAAAACTCTTTCATTTCTCCTACAAAGGGAAAGAGTAAAGCAACTTCTATTTTGATTTCCCCTAAAATGATTGTAAGCACTCCTTATTTTTAGCTTATGTTCCTGTTGTGGGTTTTCACAGGGAAGAGATGCAGAGTTCTATCCACTTGGGAAGTGAATCAATGAATGAAAGATCTTCATCTCTGTCTCTCCTTCTCTCTATATATCCGATTTTCTAAAAAAAATAAATCTTTTTAAAAACTGTATGCTGCAGGCCCGGCGCGGTGGTGCAGTGGTTAAAGTCCTCGCCTTGCATGCCCGGGATCTCATATGGGCACCGGTTCTAATCCCGGCAGCCCCGCTTCCCTTCCAGCTCCCTGCCTGTGGCCTGGGAAAGCAGTCGAGGACGGCCCAAGGCTTTGGGACCCTGCACCCGTGTGGGAGACCCGGAAGAGGCTCCTGGCTTCGGACCGGCATAGTATCGGTCGTTGCACTCACTTGGGGAGTGAATCATCGGACGGAAGATCTTCCTCTCTGTCTCTCCTCTCTGTATATCCGCCTTTCCAATGAAAAAATAATAAAAATAAATCTTTAAAAAAAAAACTGTATGCTGCTTTGTATTGGATATTTGATTTTCTTTTCATTGTTGGTATGATTTAGAAAAGTTAGTACAATTTATTTTTTTAAACATTTATCTATTTATCTGAAAGGTAGACTTACAGAGTAGGTAGCAAAAGAGAAATCTATCTTCCATCACTGGTTCATTCCCTAAATGGTTGTAAGGAGCAGGTCTGGGTCAGGAGCCAGAGACTCCACCTAAGCCTCCCAAATAGGTTCAGGGCCATATTCCACTGCTCTTCCCAGAACACTAACAAGGAGCTGCATCAGAAGTAGAGCAGCTAGGACTCAAACTTACACCCAGAGGGGATACCAGTATTGCAGTGGAGGGTGAACCTGCTACTTACAACACCCCAGGTTTGAACTAGCTCCACTTCTGAATCAGCTTCCTACCAAGAAGCCTTAGAAGGGAGCAGAAGGTGGCTCAAGTGTGTGAGTCCCTGACACCCGTGTGGGAAATCCAGACAGAACTCCTGTCTCCTGGCTGCAGCCTGGACCAGTCCTGCCTGTTGTGGCCATTTGGGGAGTAACCCACAGGATGGCAGTTTATATCTCTCTCCTGCTACATTTTAAACAAATTCATCTTTTTTAAAAACATAAGATTTCTTTCCCCTTGATAAAATCTGGACAACCTGAAAAAGTCTAATTTAATCTGAAAAAAAAAAAGAAAAGAAGGAAATCTGTGATTAGAAACCCTATGGTGGCCATCTCACTGTCCAATCCACCAATCTCTGACACCCACATAAATCTGTCTCTAAACTATAAAAACAAGAGCAATCATTGTGGCACAGTGGGTTAGGCTGTTGCCTGCAACACCAGCACTGAATATTGGAACAATGGTTCGAGTCTGGGTTGCTCTGCTTCTCATCTGGCTCCTAACAGGGCTAGGAAGGTAGCGGAAAATGACCCAAGTACTTGGGTTCCTGCCAGTTATATGGGAGATCGAGATCTCAATGGAGTTCTCAGCTACTGGCTTTGGCCTGGCTCAGTCTCAGCTGTTGTTGATATGTACGGGGAGTGAACCACAGGACAAAAGATCTGTCTCCCTTCTGCCCCTATGTTTTTCAAATATCTCTTTTTATAAAAGTCCATTCAATACTTACTTCTATACATTATAGGAATAAATAAAGAATTTCCACTAATATCTAAGTGAAGTCTATTTGGCAGAGGACATGATTAATCCCTAAAAAGAAAGTAGAAGTAAAAATAGCAGCATAAGCTGACTGGGGTGACGGACGGTGCTGGACCCTGTACTGGCAAGCACATAAGAATCAAGTCTGGGATCACCTCAGATGAAGTTTCATTGGAGATCCCTCCAAATGAACTGCGGATCTCAGAACCCCAGTGGATTGTTAATAGATTTCATCGTGCTTAGACGATGAGATTGGCAGCAATCCAGAATTGTTGAACTATCAAAACTGCTTGAGCAGGACCCTCAGAGTGCGCCCCACATCGGGGACCTGGGCTGGGTGGGATGCTGGATGTGGCTTCTCCCTTTGTTTCTCCCCTGACCCTAGATACAGGAAAAAAAAGTGATGATGTTAGTGTGGAAACAATGGTCTTACCCACTTTCCTGTAGTCCTTGACCCTTTGTACCCTAATCAACTAAGTAAGATTATTAAAAAAAAAAAGTTAAAAAACATTCAATGACCATAAAAAAATCATCCCCTTAAAATACTGGGAACTGACAGTGAATGACACATGGTAAAGCTGTCTGCAGAGTCTGGCAAGGGGATTCCATTCTGTGGGGAGGACCAGTGGTTCCTGGGGCCTCACCCATGGCCACGGGGATGTCTGTCCAGTTCAGGGCACATTTCTGTGTGCAGGTCCCCTCCTCATTGAGCACCACGGTGAGATCATCCTGACCCACGGCCACTTTTCTGTCCGCCAGGGGTGCAACTAAGGGCTCCAGCTGTTTTCCTGTTGGAAAGAGCTCTTTGATGGACCCCTTTCCGTCCACCTACAGGAAGACACACAGCAAGTCAACCAATATTCCCAGGCCAGGGTCATGAACAAGGCCTGGAAAAACCCAGATGAAACCACAAGCCTAGAGAAGCCCATATGTTTGGTTTGAAATAGGAAATACCTCTGAGCTTGTCATGAAAAACCTTGTTACCACAATAAAAAACCTGCTCTCTTTGTTTCTAACAGAGACAACAGAACCTGACCTGGCAAATGACAATGCCAAGTGCAGCGGAGAATGCAGAGCAGCTGGGATTCCCATTCACTACTGAAGGGAATGTACAACAGTATGGCCATTTTAAAACACCATTGTTAGAAACATCATAGGGTTTCTAATAATTTGCTGGATTATTAAAAGTTATAGACACTTCCACATGACATTGCAATCCCATTCCTGGGTATTTGCCCACCCAAAGAAATGAAAACTTAAGTCTACAGAAACATCTGTTGACATTTATAGCAGATTTCATTCATAATTACTGCAAATCAGAAACAATCTTACATGGTATCTCATGAATTGCTAAACAAACTGTGGCACATGCATACCACACAGACTACCACATATAGCCATTAAAAAATAACTTATTTATTTATACACAATGACATGGATGAAACTCAAATGTATTCTGCTAAGTGTGAATCCATTTACATAACATTCTGGAAAAAAATAGAATCATAAGATAGGAAGAATCAACTAAGGGCCAGTGTTACGGTGTAGGAAGTTAAGCCGCCACTTAGAATGCTGGCACTCTACACTGCAGCACTGGTTTGAATCCTGGTTGCTTGGTTTCCAATACATCTCCTTCCTAATGAGTGCTTGGAGGGCAGTGGGAAAAGGCCCAAGTAATTGAGATCCTGCCATTCAAGTGGGAGAACGGAAATGGAGTTCCTGGCACCCGGCTTTGACCTGGTAGAGCTCTGGCTATTGTAGCCATTTAGGGAGTTAAGCAGCAGATGGAAACTCGCTCTCTCTTGTCTCTCCCTCTTTGGTGCTTTTTCAAACAGATAAAATCATTAAAAATTCAATCAGTGGTTACCAGAGACTTGGGAGTAGGAGGAAGGGCAGGACTTGAAAAGCAGAGGATGAGGGAGAATTTCAGGGGGTGATAAAATTGTCCTGAATCTTGACTGCAGGGTTAGCTATGTTAACTCTAGACACTGGTCAAAAACATGGAACTTGACACCAAAAAGAATGATTTTTACTGTAATTTTACTGAATTGCCTGGTCCTAAAGTAGAATTTTCACTGGGTGAAGACCCCGCCCTCAACAAGGAGATGGCAGCCTCCTTGGGAGTCAGGGCACTGAGAATAGACTGCAACCTTGGCTCTATCTCCTGCCCTGGTGGACTTGTGTCAACACCTGCATGTCACACTGCACTTTGAGTTAGCTGACAGCAGGGACACCTCCAGGAATCATGATGTAAGTAAAGAGGGTCCAACCACAAGATTGGAACAAATGTGTTACTAAGAGCACATGATAGCAGAGTAGGCGGGTGGACAGAAACGCTTGCCAAATTGCCAAGTCTGGATGGGAGAGAGGGTGAGGAAGCCATGATTCAGATTACTCCAGGAAATGAGTGGCTGGAGCTATCCAGTCCACATACAGTGTGCACACTGGAAGGAGAATTAATAATGTCACAGATACCGAGCACTTAGGTTAAGAGGAAAAGCAAACTACAAAGCAATCTGTCTGATGTGTGTGAACATTGAGTATCATATTTGTATAAACAAACTGGAAGGACATATGCCAAAAGGGTTAACAGTGATTATTTCCTGTTGGGGAGATTATTATTTTCTGTATCTCCTTATTCTCTATAAAAAAAAATACATGTAGCTTAAAAAAATTTAATTATTTGAAAGTCAGAGTTAAAGAGAGAGAGACAGACAAATCTTCATCCATCACTAGATTACTCCCCAGATGGACACAATGGCTGGGATTGGGCCAGGCCAATTCCAGAAGCTAGGAGCTACTTCCAGGGCTCCCACACGGGTGGCAGGGTCCCAAACATTTGGGATATCTTTCATTGCTTTTTCCAGGCCATTGGCAGGGAGCTAGATTGGCAGTACAACAGCTGGGAGTTGAACCAATGCTCATATGGGATGCCAGCATTGTAAGTAGCTTAACCTGTTACTCCCATGACACCTGCCCTCATATGTGGCTTTTGAAATAAACATAAAAATAATTTGTAGTATATGTATAATAAAAGACTTGTAATAGCGAGGGGGCAAAAGACACAAAGTCTTAAAAATATTTGTGTTAGTACTAACATTAGTTTACAATTCCTGAGCACTGAACCTGGAAGCAGCAGGCCACTGAGAATGCCGTTGGACAAAGAACTGGTATAGATGACCTGTTCTAACACTTACTTGATGAGACTAAGTCATCAGCTACAGAACTCAAGGCTACTTTATCTGGCTTAAGTCACACAGATACTTTATTCATGGAAAATGCAGACAGAAAAAAAAAATAGTAATCTCAATAGCAAACGTCCTGTAATGCCAAAGCGCATCTCCTGAAGCACAGTTCATGACATTATCTTCTCCCTGAGACAAACTCATTTCCCCATGAGACAGAATCATTTCCCCAAGGTAAACTGAGAATGCCTGCAAGATGCTAAGCTTTTACCCGTATCAAGTAGTAGTCTCTCTTGAAGCCCACACAGATGGAATTTTCACACCATGCCATGGACTTGGGCACATCTGGTACACTGAAGTCCCCCTGAAGAAAGACAGCAAGAGTTCAACTGAAAACACACTGGAAGCAAAAAGTCACAACTCTGCAAAACCACCTTCCCCTCTCATCGCAGGGCAACTCTCCAAGCATGAGGCTAGGGAGGCAGCTCTAACAAAAACATGTCACACATGAACTGGTCCACTTGGGAAAGGTGAACACTCCTTTTGAAACAAACAAGTCTCCGGTGGACACAGAATGGGCCCAAGGGATCTCAAACAGATGCTGGTTTCCTACCAGGATATCTGTATATGGATACAGCTAGACTCCCAAACTTCCCTGTAGCTTAGTGGGCTGTGGGCCAAGCACAGCAGTAGTTCCACCCAAGTCAGAGGCTGGACCCAATGGGACTGACCTGCAATTCATGAAACTCCCTGTCCTTCCAGAAGTAGAGCTGCAGCTTCTTTTTCACGGCCACACACATCCGTAGCACCTCCTCACCGGTGTCTGTGTGCTGGCAAGAGACATCGCAAGCAGATGAGGAAGGGCACATGAGGATGCCATACCTGACAGTAGGGCGGGGCGGGTTGGGTCCTTGCTTGCAATAGGACCAAATGGAAAATCCTCTGAGTACAAAGTCAGGCTGCCAGGAACACCTTCCCACCACCATCTTGTGCATGCCAAGCATCTCTACCCTTTTTCTTGCTCCCTGCCTCAGGCCATGTGCTACTCTCACTCGCATGCACACAGGATATGAGGATACATCAGCTTCACATGACACACAAGGGGAGAATTTCTCTAACATAACCCAACGGCAAATGTCCATTTGGAGTCCCTATTGGGCGGGGCTTGTCACTGTTATCCTTCCCTTCCAATGCAAGGCGTGAAGATGGCACAGAGTACAACACACAGCCATGTCTCACCTTGCACACACTTACCTGGAGGTCACAAGTGAACAGTGATGCTCCCTTCGCCTTGGAAACCGTAGTGATTTGCTGAAATGTCAACAGGTCATGGACATAGATGTTGTTTTCTGTTTGGGAGGAGATAAAATATCATTACTAAATATCAGTAATGAAAAAAAAAGAAGTAACTGTGAAGTGGTGTTAACTTTGAGGTCAAGATACTGGTGAAGATGTTGTGTCCCACACTGGAGTGCATCTGGTTTTAAAAGAACCAAAGGGCGCATACTGGTTAAAGACAGACCCTATGTTTTGCCAACAGCGATTCATTCTGGGATAAATATTTAAGAGGTTATCTAGTCTTCTGAACTTAAGTATTTTATACCTTAAAAATCTACCCTTGTGGGAGGCTGGGTGGGGCTTGTCCCTTTATTCCACCCCCCCCCCAAACCCCAGATACAGGGAAAAAAGAGCAACAGAGAGAGAATGTGGAAACAATGGATTTACCCACTTTCCTGTAGTTCTTGGCCCTTTGTGCCCTAATCAACTATTAAAGATTATCAAAATGAAATAATTACAAAAAAAAAATCTACCCTGTCTGGGCCTGGCACAGTAGCCTAGCCTAGAGGTTAAAGTCCTTGCCTTGTTCGCTCCAGGATCCCATATGGGCGTCGGTACTAATACCAGTGGCCCCTCTTCCTATCCAGCTCCCTGCTTGTGGCTTGGGAAAGCAGCTGAGGACAGCCCAAAGCCTTGGGACCCTGCACCTGTGTGGGAGACCCAAAAGACGCTCCAGGTTCCTGGCTTCAGATTGGCTCAGCTCTGGCCATTGCAGCCGCTTGGGGAATGAATCAATGGACGGAAGATCTTCCTCTCTGTCCCTCCTCTTCCCTGAATATCTGCCTTTCAAATATAAATAAAAATAGTGTTCAGCTGTGGGGTTGGGGCAAAAGCAGTTCCCTGCAGTGTGGCAGCTGCAGTGTGCAGTGTGGCAGTCCTAGGTTTGGGCAGCCTCGCACCACCTGGTGAGCTCGCTGCCCAGTGGCAAGCTTTGGGGTTTTTAGGACATGTAATTGCTGCCCAGAGACACCCATTGCTAAGGCTAATGTGAGTGTAGATGAGGAATGAATTCTGGGTGATTCACAGCAACGGAGTCACAGAACTTTCTGGCAAGTGTGGGGACTGAGACCTGGTGGTTTGGAAGAGAGAGTCCATAAGATCTATTTGGGCCAGACTGATTCACCAGCCCAGATGGGAATCCTGAGATGGGCCGTTAGCGTAGACAGACCATCACTGACTGCCACACGCCAGTCCACAAGAAAGCTATGGATGGGGGCCCATCTGGCAGGGCTAGGTACCAGTACCTGACTGAGTGGTGGAACAGTGGATGGGTCACACTTGGCAGGGTCAAGACACTAACCAGCATACGAGAGAACCAGGTCCGGGGGTAGATTCTGTGGGGGAAGTGTGGGCCCAACCCTGTGGAAATACAAGTCCCGCTGGTTAGCTCACGAGCTGGGGTGGCGATGGGCTGAGCTACATGTGGCCATCGAACCTGCCATCACTTATGGGTAAAGGAACTGACAACAGTCTGGTCAGGTCAAGGCAGTAGTACACAAATGTGCATCCTAAAATGGGATGTGGGGTGGGCTGAGCTACAACTGGAAGGGGGCAGATCGGGCAGGGCTGAGCAAACCTCAACTCACAAGGAAGAACAGAAATCAGGATGGAGCACAGGTCATGCCAAACTAGGCTCTTACACCAACTAGTCTGCATGAGCCAGGGATATTAGGCCACAGCATCGAAGGCAAAGGCTGAGACAGGTGAGGGACTAAGCCAACTGGGTCAGAGCAACCACTGGCACACGTGTAATCTAGGGCTGGGAATAGGCTGGGTTGGGGAGCTGTGAGAGTACACCCTTGCTGGGCTGGGGTTCCCACGGAAGAGTGCGGGGGCCAGAGTGGGGGCTGCATTCTGGTCTGGATATGGCTGCAATCTCCCTTGGCACAAGTGTGAACTGGGGCTGGGTACACCTAGCTGGGCTAGACACCAGCACCATCTGGTGCTCTGGAGAACCTGGGTAGATGTAGGATGAACTAGGCTAGGCCTCTGCCCCTAATGAGCCATGTGTGAGCAGTGTCTGGGTATGGACAAGCCTTGACTGGGGTGAAATATGCAACAGTAAGAACCAGAATGGATTGAAGGCCAGCAAGGAGGGCTGGCCCATGGACCCACCAATATGCACAAGATCTGGCATAGGGAGAGGTTCTGATGGAAGAGCTTGGGAAACTTCTCTGTTGGGACACAGTCCCTGCAGGTGAGCACAAGAACAATGATAGGGAGCAACCCAGACCAGGCCAGAGAAAGATACCCACCGTCATACATTTGGCATAGGAGAAGGCTGAACCCGTTCACATCACCCACTGGCGAATCTGAGCACCAGAATAGAGTGTGGGTCAGGCCAGGTTCAGTTGTGACACAAACCAGTGCACATTACAGAATGCCAAGGTGAGGTGAGCCATACCAGATGTGGCCGCAGTGCCCAAACAGCACACGTGAGAACCAGGGAGGGAGGGGGCAAAGCCGGCAGGGGGAATGTGGGCTCCCCTGCTGGACAACCACTCCCACTGGAGAACATGAGTTGGGATGGGGACAGACCAGACCAGGCAGGGCTGCAACACCTGTGGGCCTCATGTGAGCTAGATCAGGAAAAAGCCTGGTTGGGCTGCCTGATCTGACTGGTGCAAGAAAAAATTAGAGTGGGTGTGGGTTGGTTGGGCTTTGCCACAGCATCAGCTGGCAGAGGCTGGCACTAGGAGCTAATTTTGTTAAGTCAAATGCCAGAACCACCTGGAGAGTGCATAATCTGGGAGTGGGAATAGCCTAGCAGGGAAATAGTGGACACCTCCCTCTTGGGTACCACTCCCACCGGGAAGCATGAAAACCAGGACAAGGGCAAGGGTGGCTAGACAGAAAGGAGCCTGCCAGTATGTGTGTGGGCTGAAAAGTAGGGTTAGTTGGGTTGAACTAGGCTTCAATGCCCATTGACATGTACGAGAGCTAAATGGGATGTGGGACAGACTGAACAAGTCTGTGGTACATACTGGCAAGCATGGGAACCAGGGTAGGGGGCAGGCCTGGTGGGGGTTATGGGAGTTGCCCCAACTAGGCTGCAGCTCCCACTGGTTTGCGTGAGGGCCGAGTATGAAGTGGGCAGGATTGGGCTGGACTGCAACAACCACTGGCTCATGCGGAAGACAGGGCTGGAAACAGAAATGACCTAGCAATTGCAAGGACCAGCATGTATATAAGCTGATTGGGTTGACGGATAGTGCCGGACCCTGTACTGGCAAGCACACATAAGAATCAAGTCTGGGATCACCTCAGATGAAGTTTTATTGGAGATCCCTCCAACTGAACTGCTGGTCTCAGAACCCCAACCATGAATAGACTATGTCAGCCAGAGGATTGTAAACAGATTTCATTGTGCTTGAAATGGCAAGACTAGCAGCAATTCAGAACTGTTGAACTATCAAAACTGCTTGAACAGGACCCTCAGAGTGTGCCCCACATCGGGGACCTGGGATGGGTGGGAGGCTGGGTGGGGCTTCTCTCTTTGTTTCTCCCCTGACCCTAGATACAGGAAAAAAAGTGATGATATTAGTGTGTAAACAATGGTCTTACCCACTTTCCTGTAGCCCTTGACTCTTTGTACCCTAATCAACTATGCAAGAATTAAAAAAAAAATGTGAATAAAAAAAATTTTAAAGCCTGTAAAAAAAAATTAATAAATCTACCCTATCCAGGATAAAAAAAATTCTTCCACTTCCAAAGTACATTTACACGTTGAAGATCTGTAGCATAATGCTTGTATAAGTTTCCAATGAAAAGGAAATCTACAATTGTGTCCAAACCCACAGCAAAGATTTATTTACAGATTTATTTATTTCATTGAGCTCTTTTTTTTTTGCTGCTTCACTCCCCAAATGCCCTCAACGGCTGGAGCTGGGTCAGGCCAAAGTTGGAAAGCAGGAGCCCAATCCAGGAATACGCTGGATAGTGGACGTAGGCACTCCAATGTGGGACACAGCACGCTCAGCAGCACTTTAACCCCTGGGACAAACACCACCTTTACATCTAGTTCTCATTATGACCATTTGACCATTTGAGTTATCTTAAATGTTCACCTAGATAACCTACAAACTGACTTCAAAATGATCCTACCATTTGGGCCTGGGGCTGAAGACTAGAGTGTGTGTCAATTTCCAGTCCTCTGCATGTCAAGAAAAGGCCTCACGGTTGTGCTTCACAAAACCATAGCTTTTTTTAAAAAAAAGATTCATTTATTTTTATTGCAAAGTCAGATATACAGAGAAGAGAAGGGACAGAGAAGAAGATCTTCCATCTGACGAATCACTTCCCAAGTGACTGCAATGGCCAGTGGTACACCGAACTGAAGCCAGGAGCCAGGAGCATCTTCCAGGTTTCCCACACGGTTGCAGGGTGCCAAGGCCTTGGGCTGTCCTTGAATGCTTTCCCAGGCCACATGCAGGGAACCAATGGGAAGCGGGGCTACTGGGATTAGAACCGACACCCATTCGGGATCCCAGCGCATTCAAGGTGAGGACTTCAGCTGCTAGGCCATCACAATGGGCACTAAAACCATGTCTTTTATAACAAGATCCTGAATAGCCTGGCCCTGTCTGGTCTTTGACCTACTATCCACCATTTTCCATCATGTATCCTAAATCTGGTCCAGTCAACTTGCCGCCAGGAACGACAGACAGAAGGGCCTTTGCTCATATTGTTTGCTCTCTGCCTATGTCTCCCTTCCTCTTGAATTCTGGTTATCCGCTAGACAATTCAGTCCTTCCCATTACTAAGATCTCACGATGCGTTTTGTAACTCTTCACTGTAAGCCACTATATTGTATCATGATTACTAACTTATTTCAGTCTTCATGATCAGAACACAAGTAACACAGACAGAAACCATGTTGCACTGAACTTGATACTCCAAGGTCTAGTCTACATTCTGCAAAGAGTAGGGCTTAATATATGAATAGAAACGTCTTGCAGGGCCCAACGCGATAGCTCAGTGGTTAAAGTTCTCACCTTGCACCCACAGGGATCCCATATGGGTGCTGGTTCACGTCCCGGCAGCCCCCGTTTCCCATCCAGCTCCCTGCTTGTGACCTGGGAAAACAGCTGAGGACGGATCAAAGCCTTGGGACCCTGCACCCGCATGGGAGACCTGGAAGAGGCTTTGGGCTCCTGGCTTCACATCAGCGCAGCTCCAGTCATTGCACGCACTTGGGGAATGAATCAATGGACAAAAGATCTTCCACTCCGTTTCTGCTACTCTCTGTATGTCTAACTTTGCAATAAAAATAAATAAATCTTTGAAAAAAAATAAACTTGTTGCAGAGTAGAGTTCAAGTTCATAAGCGATGCTGTTGTCTTTTATCCTCATGCATCCTGCTGCATGTGGTTTGAAACATGTTAGTACAGTGCTAAGTAACTAACAAACTAATCACTACAGAGTTAATGAGGGGGTCACAGCTTTTATTTTCTGACACATGAAATACAAATGCAACCCCTTTCCTTACCTAACAAGCTGACCAGAATCTTAAACTGGGAAACCACATGGATCTGGAAAAACAGCACATCATAAGGCCCAATTAGACACTTTTTTTACAAAGCTTAGCAAACATTCATTTAAGAACAGTAGTAAAAAGAGACTAACAGCTCTGTGCCAGTTCTGAAGATCTGACTTGTTAATGTCAGTCACAATTTCTTCTTTGGAAAAGAGGATCTCAGGCACATGGCAGGTGGGGAAAAGAGGCCTGCATAAATCAAGTACAGAGAAGAGGACTCAAACAACTAACAGGCAACATTACCAAAGTTCCAACTGGGGGTGGGGTGGGGGAGTGCCATGAGTATGACACTCTTGTGAAACCACCATCACTGCCTACCTGCTGAATCTTTTTGGAGAAGTTCTTATTGGATTTCTCAAGTGTCACTTCAAACCTGTTGCAACCTAGAGAGAAGAAATAAACAAGTACAGTTTCAAACACAGGAATACGCACAGAAACTAAACACAGTGAGAATACTGTTCTCTTAGAGCAACCTTCATTATTTGCCTATCAAGACTAGAAATTGCAGATCTAAAATAGGCAGCTGCTTTACTGAGCATGGTAAAGTGCTTCAACTTCAATTTTGTTATCACTATTATTATATTAATTTGAGAGGGAGACAGGAGGAAGGAAAGAAAGAGAGAGGATAGAAGGGGAAGGGAAGGAAGAAAGAGGAGGCGATACAGAGAGCTCCCATGCACTGGCTCATTCCTTCAGTGTGGCGAGGGCTGGGCCAGGCCAAAGCTGGGAAGTGAGAACGCAATCTAGGTCTTCCACAAGGTGGCAGAAACCCAACTACTTGAGCCATCACACTGGCTTTTAGTGTCCACCTTAGCAGGAAGCTTGAGTTGGAAGGCAGGCATGGACACTAAAGCTGACACACCAAGGTGAGATAAAGGAGTGGGTTAAGCGGCATCTCAACCACTAGATCAAACAGCTTCGATTCAACTCCAACTTCAAACCCGAGTTTCACCTATCTTCACTCAGCATCAGCAAAAAGGATTCCACAAAGCTGAATCAAGCTGCAAGGTACTTGTGAACCTGTAACTCCCGATTCTATGCAACAAGTCTGTCAGTCAAGGGTTCACAGGAAAAGCGGAAAGCACAATAATCTAATGTAAGAGTTGAAGTGCTGTCAGACAGAGATCAACAGAGTCCCAGCACTGCCCTATGTCCTACATTGTGCAGGCACAGCAAACACTCCACCCCAGCTCCAGAGCTGGGCAACGGAAGGCATCTACACTTACTGCCACTTCCAGGTGCTGCCACGTCTGCCGGCACTGTTATAGAAGGGGGGGAAGATATTTATTTACCACAGAAGCACATGGAATCAACCTTGCCAGAGGTGACAAAATAGTCACTCTCAAAGTTACCAAAGAAGTAAAAAGAAAAGAAAAGAAAAAAAAAGAATGACGATCATAGAAACAACAGTAGCTGTCATTAGTCAATAACTAGGTATCAAATTTGGGGTTACTTTTCTTAACTGGAAAGAGAGTAAGAAAAAAAAGGAGGAGGAGGAGTGGAGGAGGAAAAATGAGGCAGAGATACAGAGAGCGGGATACAGAGAAGGGGGGAAAGAGGGAAATACTTCCCACCCACTGGTTCATCGTCCAAACGGCCTGCAGCAGCTGAGGCTGGGCCAGGCTGAAGTCAGAATTCTCCCACGTGGGTGACAGCGATCAAAGTCCCGAGTCATCACCTACTGCCTCCCAGGGTGCACATCGGCAAGAAACTGTCATTAAAAGTGCAGCTGGGACTTGCTAACCCTGGCACTTTGATATGGGACACAGGCATCCTAACCAGTGTCTTTTTGTTGTTGCTGTTCACCATCTTTCTGGTCCTAACACATGCGTTCATGCTCCATGTTTTTATTAAATGAGTTCACCTTCTAATTCAAATTTTCCATGTATACTTTGAGGTACTCTTTTTATTTTTCAAGATTTATTTATTCATTTATTTATATTGGAAAGGCAGATAGACATAGAGAAGGAGACAGTGGCCCTAATGGCCAGAACTGAGCTGATCTGAAGCCAGGAGCCTAGAGCCCTTTCTTGGGTCTCCTATACGGGCACAGGGTCCCAAAGCCCTGAGCTGTCCTCCACTGCTTTCCCAAGCTCCAAGCAGGGAGCTGGATGGGAAGTGGAGCAGCCGGGATTAGAACAAGCAGCCATATGGGATCCTGGTGGATGTAAGGCAAGGATTTAACTACTAGGCTATCACACTGGGCCCCTAAGCAGTGTCTTAACTACCGCACCAAATGCCCACCCGTGAAGAACTCGAATATTTCCTGTTCTCTCAGTTCCTCTCAAGAAGTAGGTATTATTATTCCAAGTCCATATCTTAGGGGCTGAGGGGCCAAGCAGTTAGCGAGCAGCCAGAGACACAATCTGCATGTTGATGCAGAGTGGCCCAAAGCCTGGCTCTGAGCCCACACAGCATGGAATCAGATGGATGGGAGTGGAACAGCCAGAGCACGAACCAGAACCCATATGAGATCCTGGTAGCTGCAAGGCGAGGACTTAGCCACTAGGCTACCACGCTGGGCCCACAAAACTCTTTTAATGTCTAGCTTACTACGAGAACTAAAGTTCAGCATTGTGGTAGAATGCCACCTACAATACTGGCATCCCCTTGTGGGCACAGATTCAAGTCCTGGCTGCTCCACTTCTAATCCAGCTCCCTGGGAAAGCAGTAGAAGATATCCCAAGTGTTTGGGACACTGTAGCCATGGTAGGAGACCTGCAGGAAGCTCTTGGCTTCAGTTTGGCTCAGCCTAAGCTGCTTGGGCCATTTGGGGAGCAAATCAGCTGACGGAAGATTTCTTTCTCTCTCCCTCTCTCTCTGTAACTCTGCTTTTTCAAATAAACAACTAACAGTTAGTCATAATTTCAAGCAAACGCAATCCTCCATGAGGAAAAAGTAACTCAGACAACGGCACAAGGCCTTCTTGCCAGCACAGCCCCCAGACCTCACACCTGGCACCCAGCACAAGTGCTTCATGTATACCTCCCATTGAATCAGTAAAAAGATGTGACCCAGAAGGTGAATGATCTTTCTCTTCGTAAATCTGCCTTTCCAAAAATAAATAAATAAATATTTTTAAAAAGGAAAAGAGAGTGCAAAAGGAAAAACATTAAAAAAACAAAAGTCCAGGCCACAGGGCAGGTTAATCCTACATCTCATATGGTGCTGGTTCGTGTCCCAACTGCTCCTCTTCTGACCCAGCTCCTTGCCTCTGGCCAGGGAAAGCAACGAAGGCTGGCCCCAATGCCTTGCGACCCTGCACGCGTGTGAGAAACAAGGAGGCTCTAGGTTCCAGACCAGCCCAGCTCTGGACATTGTGGCCATTTGGGGAACAAAGAAGAGGATGGAAGACCTTTCTCTCTCTCTCTATCTTTCCCTCTCCCCCTCTCTGTAAAATCTGCCTTTCAGATAAATAAATAAGTGAATAGATCTTAAAAAATAAAAAAGAAAGATGTGTCACCACAGGTCTAAATAGCACTAAATTAGTAATTTTTACTCCTCTGTCAAGAACATTCTTGACTAAAACATGGAGTAAAACTCCTCTGTTGGAAGAGTGGTGAAGCCTACAGACATTTCTAAGCCAAGGGCAGCTGGCTCAAATCAGAACAGACAGCAGAGCCCCTAGTCCCACTCTTTCTCTGACACCTGTCACTCCCCCCCCTTTCCTCAGAAAGACAATCTAGTTGCTGCCCTATCTCAAAAATCTCAAGTCTAGAAACCAACTCAGTCCTGGGACTGATTCACAGAGGCCCAGGTCTACTACTGGGCCACATCAGTTCAGAGAGGAGTGAGCAGTAGCCTGTTTCCTAAGAATACAGGGAGAAGTGCAGTTTCCAATCAGAGTCTGCTTTATTGTCTAAGATGTGTTGGTTAGTTAAGCCATTCGAGTTAAACAGGGGAAAACTGGGACCCAGAAAAAATGAACTTGTCAGAGGTCACATGATGAATCAATCACAGGACAAGAAATAACCAGCCCTTCCTTAGACCAGGGATCCAAGTCGCTTAACATGAGCATCACCAGTTTGAGTCTACACTGTGTTGAAAGATCCAAATTTATAATCTAGTTTTCCATTCCTCACCACTTGGATTTGAGCCCATTGCAGACAAAAACATTGATTAAAAATGCTGAGTTAAATCAATCAGAAACTCAAAATTTCTAAAATTGTTGACCAGGTAGATGTCACAGAATACAAATATTCTAGCTCTGGGTACTAAAAAGTTAAACCAAGAATCATCCAAGCAAAACCAAGGCCACTGTGTGCTTAATATCAGATAATGGAACATGGCCTTCTTCATTCATTTACCTGTTATCAAGGACTGCTTTTTTTTTTTTAAAGATTTATTTTTATTATTTTTTATTGGAAAGGCGGATATTCAGAGAGGAAATACAGAGAGGAAGATCTTCCATCCGATGATTCACTCCCCAAGTGAGCCGCAACGGGTCGATACTATGCCGATCCAAAGCCAGGAGCCTCTTCCGGGTCTCCCACGCGGGTGCAGGGTCCCAAAGCTTTGGGCCGTCCTCGACTGCCTTCCCAGGCCACAGGCAGGGAGCTGGAAGGGAAGCGGGGCTGCCGGGATAGAACTGGCGCCCGTAAGGGATCCCGGGCGTGCAAGGCGAGGACCTTTAACCACTTGCGCCACCGCGCCGGGCCCTCAAGGACTGCTTTTAAGCCTTCATGGCTGAGCTGTGGGGAGACAACAGAGATATCCTATAGCCTGAAAAGCCTAGCATATTTACCATTTGGAGCATTTTTAAAACAAGGCTGTTGATTCTTCAATGGAAACTGGAAAAACCTAGAAATGAAATCAATTCTTTGTTTGGCTCTATGATTTTGCTGCTTGTCCCACTATAGAACTATCCCGGAAGGCTTTCCTCTTTTTCCATGGCATTTTTACTCCAGCTTCCAAAAAGAGGGTTCTACTTCCATTTAAGCAAGTTACTTTGCAAATACAACTGGGCTGAAAGCTGTGAGGCTGCTGGTTTTGTAGGACTAACATAGCTGACCAATGACAATGGGGCTCAGCCTACTCTGGAACTGGCAACAGATTTGTATGGACTATGATTCCGGGAACAGTGCCAAACACATTAGTTTTCCATGCAGAAAGCATATAAATAAAATTAAGAAACTTTTTCTCCTTTTTTCCCTAATTAAAGACATACTCTAAGAGAACATATTTTGGAGCTAGTGCTGTGTCCTACTAAAGCTACCACTTGTGGTGCCAGCATCACATATGGATGCTACTTTTAGTCCTGGCTGCTCCACGTCTGATCAAGGTCTCTGTTACGGCTTGGGAAAAGCAGCAAAAGAGATCCAAGTAATTCGCCCCTGCCACCCACATGAGAGACTGGATGAAGCTCCTGAGTCCTGAGCCTGTTGTCACCTCTGGGGAGTAAACCAGCAGATGGAAAATCCCTCTTTCTTTCTATAATTCATTCAAACAAATAAATAAATCCTTAAAAAAAAAAGAGGGATAACCGATTTTAAAGATTAGTTATTTTCTACCTTACATCTTTAAAAGTCACCTTTGATTTAAACTCTAGTTTGCAAAGTCCTTTGAAGCCTATTATTATTGCTCCTGATCACACCCATCTGGCAAAGTAGCCAGGCAGACAGGTAGTTTACAGAAGAGAAAACTGACACCAAAAATGACATGCTCCCAGTCATGGGCCACGGAGAAGTAAAACGGCTGCAAGCCTAGCAGGGCCTCTCTTGCCAGTTCACTCTCACATTAACAGCATCTAAGTCAACGGTTTCTAGCCATGCTTCCTACTACCACAGCATTTCTACAGAAATCTAATCCCCATCAGAGATATTCCTGTTACTGGTAGTGAGTTTCTAAAAAGTTAGAAGGGGAGCAACACAGAGCCCCATCATCCAGGCAGCAGGAGGCAGAAGACAGAAAAACTCACAACCTTGAGATTCTCACGTTTCTCCATAGTTTTCCTGTGTTCCCTCCATCCCATAATCATTTTTTCACCGATCTGACAGCTAATCCCAAAACTTCTTGGCATGAGGAAATGAACCATCTCTTTCTCATCCCTGGAAAATCTGCCACTTACCAACATCCTTCCGAATCCTATAGAGAAGAAGATGTCCTTGTTTGGTTCCAACAAGAAGCCATTCCTCTGGAAAAGAAAAGACTTGTGAGAAGGGTCAGTTAGCTTGGTTAAAACTTACCTTTTTAGCTGGGGCTTGTCATGAGAAATCAAAGGGTCAGGAAAAAAAACAGGTTGCTTACCACAGCAGATGGAAGAGATATGCACCACTATTTCTACTCTGCCTTTCAAATAAATAAATAAATAATCTTTAAAATAAAAACAAATAAAAAGGTGCTCATTTCTCATATCAAAGTATCTGGCTTTGATATCCGACTCAGGCTCCTGACTGTAACTTCCTGCTAAGGCAGACCTCCTGGGGTGAAAACCCAAGCAACTGGGTTGCTGCCATCCACATAGGAGACCTATGTTGAGTTTCTAGTCCCTGGCTCAGGCCCAGGTCCAGCCCCAGTCACTGTAGGCATGGTGCCAATATATCAGCTAATAACTGCTTTCTGTTTTTAAGAGAAAAAACAAAAAACAAAAAACAGGAAGACAGAGACAGAGTCAGAGAGAGAATGGAAGACAGGCAGGAAGGAATAAAATATCTGTGAACCAACCAATAAAAATAACCCCTAGGCTACAGTTATTGGGCTCCACATACTAGAGCATAAAAGAAAGTCCCCAGCTTCACTGCTTCAAAATTAAACTTATCACAAAGATATAATAAAGTTAAAAATTTTTTACTGCTAAGTATTTCCTTATTTTGCTCAAAAGAATAATTGTAAAAATTTCAAAAATCATAAAATGAATCTTTTAGACATGAAATTAAGGGTCTAACCTTAGAAGAAACAGGTAGGAGACATCCTTTGAAGATCTTAAGATTTTACTTAAGGGAAAGTATGTGCAACAGAGCAAGCTTTAAAAAGTGTTGATAAAAAAAAATTAGAGTCCTCATATTCTTGCTGGTAAGAATGTAAAATGATAAATTTTTAGGAAAACAGATTTCCCCTAAAATATGACACATCAAGTTTATAATATAACCTGGAAATTCCCCTCACAGGTAATTCCCCAAGAGAACTGAAAACATATGCACAGAAAGCATGTACACAGATGTCCATCACAGCGTCATGTGTAAAAGCTAAAAGGGAGAAATAACCCACATGTCCAAGTGAAGAATGAATAAACAAACCGCGGCACTCAGATGACTGGATATCAGCCAGCTATTCAAAGGGAGGAATGGCTGGTACACAGTATAGCAGGGATGAGCCTGGAAACATTCAAAGCCATACTAAAAAAAACAACATTACCTTGGGTCCAGCACGGTAACCTAGCAGCTAAAAGTCCTCACCATGAACGCACTGCGATCCCATATGGGCGCTGGCTCTAATCCCAGCAGCCCAGCTTCCCATCCAGCTCTCTGCTTGTAGCTTGGGAAAGCAGCAGAGGATGGCCCAAAGCCCTGGGACCCTGCACCTGTGTGGGAGACCTGGAAGAAGCTCCAGGCTCCTGGCTTCAGTTTGGCTCAGTTCCAGCTGTTGCAGCCACTTGGGAGCTGAATCAGCAGACAGAATACCTTCCTCTCTGTCTCTCCTCCTCTGTGTATATCTGACTTTGCAATTAAAACAAAACAATGCATTGCCTCTATCTGCAATGACCAATAAGAGGCAACTCCACAGAGAAACAGAGACTAGTGGTTGCCTAGAGCAGGGGGTTTGGAAGGAAATAAGAAATGAATGCCAAAGGATATTGGGTTTCATTTTGAGGTGACAAAAGTGCTCGAAAGTGCCTGTGGTACAGTTGCACAACTCTATGAATGTATTGAATATCACTGAATTGTTCAGTTTATGTGAGTAAACTGCATGTATGAATTATACCCGAATAAGGCAAATTAGAGAGAGAGAGATGCATTAGCAGAGAGCTGAACTGGAAGCACAGCAGCTGGGACTCAAATGGGAACTCATATGGGATGCAGTAAGTGGTGAAGCAAGGATTCCGACTCCAGGCTGCCTGACTCACTACCTAACACATCTTGTGGTCACAGAATAAGTGTTGGTCAGAGATTGTCTGAAAGGTAACAGCTACAGTTTTCAGGTGTGGGGGTAGGTGAGTAGGTACTTGGCTTAACTGCTAAGATGCTGCTTGGCGTGCCTGCATCCCATATGGGAGTGCCTGGATTTGAATCCTAGCTCCTCTTAACAGTTCAGCTTTCTACTTACATGCCCCTTGGGAGGCAGCAGGTGGTAACTCAAGTACTCGGGTCCCTGCCACCCACATGTGAAATCTCCATGAGTCCCATAATCCTGGCTTTGGTTTAGCTGAGTCCCAGTTGTTGCAGACATTCAGGGGAGTAAGGCAGCAGAAAGCACTTTTCAAATAAAACAGGTCAGGATCTACAACAGGAACATTTCTCTACATGGATATCATTCACTGTCCAGAAAGTAAAAAAAAAAAAAGAGTGATTCTGTTTTATTTCCTCTTGCATTTTAAAGGAAAAGCAGGACACATGAAATCACCAAGTGCTCTTAATGATCTAAGTGGAAATCCTAAATAACCAGCTTTAACGGAATACTGGAGACATGTTTGAGCAGAACATAGGGAAAAGCTGACTTCATGATGTTTGCGCTGTTGAAATTCTACTTATAAACATCAGGATGCTAAGAAATTTGGTAATACTAAGTTGATTTTTAGCATAACCAATGATATTTGAGATATAAATAATGAAATAAATTTTTAAAGAAATTCCCTTAAAAGATCCCCATAAAGATCTGAAACCAAAAGGCCATTCATCATCTTCCTCATTCTTGCCTCTTCATTCTTAGCCCCAAACTAGTGTCAGTTCCTGTTTTCTTCTTCTAACAGCCTCAGTCTCCTCCCATATTTGCCAAGGTCTGTGAGTTTTTCCTTCACATGGCACCTCAGGAAGGGCCCTCCCTTAGAGTCTGTCTGGGGACATATGTGTCACCCTCATCTGGGTTCTCTCCACAAATTCTTCCACTAGGCTGTCAGGGATCTTAAAGTAGCTCCACAATGCTGTCATCCTCATGAAAATGTATTTTCAGATTAAAAATCAAGGCTGTGGCGCAAGTGGTTAAGGTCCTCACCTTGCACGTCCGGGATCCCATATGGGCGCCGGTTCTAATCCCGGCAGCCCAGCTTCCCTTCCAGCTCCCTGCCTGTGGCCTGGGAAAGCAAAGCTTTCCCAAAGCTTTGGGACCCTGCACCCACGTGGGAGACCCGGAAGAGGCTCCTGGCTTCGGATCGGCATAGCATTGGCCATTGCGCTCACTTGGGGAGTGAATCATTGGATGGAAGATCTTCCTCTCTGTCTCTCCTCTCTGTATATTTGCTTTTCCAATAAAAATAAAATCTTAAAAAAAAAAAATCAAGGCTAGTCTTGTTAGAGTTATAAACCAGTTTAGACTATCCTAAAATCTGCCAAGTTCAGCAAAATTATGCTTCAACACTATAAACTGCTAAATACTAAAATGAAAATAGACACGAGACAGCTGAATAGTACCCTATAGCCATTTTAAGGTGTATAGCAGCCAGTTCTGTATATAAACTAAAATTGAAATGTCAATGAAGTAGTCACAGGATGTGGTTAAGAACTTGCATTTGTTTTTTTTTTAACACACTGGTTACTCAACAGCATGTCAATTAATTCCATAATGCTGTAAATTGTTGTTGATGTTGTGTTGGGGCTTTTAATTGATCGGAATGATATTGTGCCAGCTCTACCTTCAGACCAGAGATGGTCTCCCAAAAAATCATTGAGTTTATCTGGACAATAAGATGTTGGACTCTATGTTTCATATAAGTTTGCAAAGTAAGAATCTTGACTGAATTTGAACTGTAATACCGTAACAAGGTGGAGAAATCCACCATGGGGGGAGGGCAAGGGGAGGGGTTGGGGGAATCCCAGAGCCTATGAAACTGTGTCACATAATGCAACATAATTAATAAATTTTTTAAAAATCAAGGCTAACACTGTGGCATAGTGAGCAAAGCCACAGACTGCAGTGCCAGCATCCGCCATGGATGCTGGTTCAAATCCTAGCTGCTCCACTTCCCATTCAGCTAATTGCTAACACACCTGGGAAACCTAAGTCCTACAGCCCATGCAACCACATGGGAGACCCAGAAGAAGCTACTGGCTTATGGCTTTAGACAAACCCAGCTCCAGCCAATTGCATAAGTGAATCAGTAGATGGAAGATCTCTCTCTCTCTCTCTCTGTAACTCTGCCTTTGAAACAAAGAAATAAGAATATAAATCAAATTTCTGATCATTAATAATCTAAGATGATTTTTGGAACAGGTATTTGGTGCAGTCGTTCAGGCACCTTCTGGGATGCCCACGTCTCTTTTCAGAGTGCCTCGTTCAAGTCCTAGCTTCTCTACTTTGGATCCAGCTTCCTGCTAATGTGCATCCTGGGAAGTTACAATTAATGGCTTCAATACTTGGGTCCAAAAAGGATGGAGTCTGGCAATCATCAGTCACTTTAGTAACTTCTCGCTTACCCTTCAAGAGTTTCTTTGGCAAACAGAAATAAATTTTCATTCTACGATTACATACACAAACACACAGTCTGCATGTTCACAGGCTTTGAACACATGTTAAAGTCTGGCAACCAGGTCCTAGAGTCAGACATGACTTGTTAGATACTGATCCTAGAAAAAGTCCTTAAATCCTCTATTCTCAGGCTCTTTTTCTATAAAATGGAGTTGCTGTATTTTCCCATAAAAGCCTATAATAGACTATTTCTCAACCAATAGGAGACATTACTATTAATGTCATTATTTATTAATTACACAAAGATTTAAAGAATTCCCACTGGGCCAAGAGCTGTTCCAGAAACTATAGAAACAACAGTGCTCCAAACAAAATTCCTGCTCTGAAGGAACTTTTTAAAATCTTGGTTATTTTATTCAAAAAGCAGAGAATGGAAAAAAAAAAAAGACAGCAGTTAGACAAATCTCCCATTTGCTGGATCATTCATTCTCCCAAATGCTAAGTATAGTAATAGTGGGGCAGACAACTGTGGTGAGAATGGATTAAGCTGCATGCTAGAGTCCCAGTTCTGCTTCTGATCCACCTTCCTGCTAATGCATCCTGGGATGCAGCAAAGGATAACACAAGTGCTTGGGTCCCATAACCCAAATGGCAGACCCAGTCTGGACTCCTGGCTTCAACCTGGCTCAGGTTCAGCTACTGTGGGCATTTGGGGAGTGAACCAGTAGATGGAAGACTTCTTAACATTCCTCCCTATCTCCCTCTCTCTTATATTTCCTTTCGAGTAGACAAAAATAATCACACACACTCCCCATTGTGTTTCAAGAGTAATGAACCTGCAGATGGAGAGAAATGACTGGCATCCAAACTTATTCTGGAGGTAGCACAGATAAGATTTGCTGATAGATTGGGCACAAGATAAGGGGATGAGAAAAAAACAAGAAGTGTGCCAAGACTTGTGGCTATCTGCTGAACTGTGGGACCAGGACAATCATGTTTGGCTGGAGTGCAATCAGGCACTGTTTCAGGCCCACAGCCTTCAAACAGAAGTGCTACAATGGTAGCCTCATCCCTCAACTTTGGGGTTTAGAGAGACACAATCACTCTCAGTGTCCTCTCAGAAAACAGATCATACCTTCTCTAAGATACCTGCCTGCTCAAATGCCCTGTGCTCTGCATCAGCAGGATCCAGAACATACTTTCCAGCAAAGCACACAAGGCAAATGAAAAAGGTGATGACTGGAAACAGCAATGCCTGCTGTGAAAACCTGAAACTAAAGTGAGGCGGGAGGCAGCAAATGACTTCCTGCAGCCCAGGATCACTCCTGGAGCCAAAGGGCATTCCTCCTGCTTGGCTACTTGCATCAAGGTAGGCCAAAAGACTGTCATTTCAAAACAGCATTCCTGCAAAGCACAGGGAGGATGGATTTTGACTCTGTAGGACAAAGTTGCTGAGAGAGTCTGAGAGGCACTGATGTGCTGCCTGCCAAGTCATGGCTCAGATGAGCCAGGCCAAACTTGGTGCGCAGCAGCGCCCGGCCTTGTCAGGAGCATCCATGCTCAGCTGAGCTGGACACATTTGTCCAAGGTGCATGTCTCCACTGTCACTTCTCCTATTTCACAAATCTGTTCCTCGGTCTTGTCCCCTGCCATGTGTCCCAGAGGCCAGGGTACACCTCCGTGGTACTCCTGTCCCTCACAGAGAAAAGAGACCACGTACGCACTGGATACCTAGTTCATGAAGCAGTCTTGGGTCCCTTAATTTGGTAATAGTCTTTTTCCTTCTCTGTTCATTTATGGTTTTCACTGAGACCATTTCACAGCAGAAAATGGAGGTTTTCTTGGTATTTCTGGGGGAAGGATTCTCTCTTAATCCAAAGAACCAGGAGAACTCAGTGGGTACATGTGATTTTCAAGAGGCTCATAACTACACAGACTGCAATGAAAGCAATCCAGTAGGGGTTGTGTGTGTGTCAAGGGGAAGAAGCCAAAAAAGAAGAAGAGGAAGCAGGCAAGTGAGGGAGGGAGAAAGAAAAAACAATCTCACAGTAGAGGCCAGAAGAGCCTTACACGGGTAAGTGAACAGCACTGCCAATAGATAAAGACAGCAGGATGCCAACCACCCCTGAGGTTCCAAGGCCATCACAGACATCCACTCAGGATAAGATATGATGAAAGGTAGAGCCAGTGCTGGACTCAACTGGCTAATCCTCTATCTTCAAGTATTGACATCCATATGGAAGCCTGTTCTGCTCCCAGCCGCTCCAGCTTCCCATCGAGCTCCCTGCTTGTGGCCTGGGAAAGCCTCGGGATGGTGCATCCATGTTAAGAAACCTGGCTGAAAGTAGCTCCTGGCTCCTGGCTTTGGACTGGCTCAGTTCTGACTGTTGCAGCCACTTGGGAAGTGCACTAGCAGATCTTCTCCTGTTTCTCCTTCTCTCTGTAAAACTCTGCCTTTCCAATAAAAATAAATAAATTTTTAAAAAAGATTTGATGAAATATTCTGAGCCACTTGCTATGAACCTGAACACTAGACAGAGGGATGAGATGCCTGACATGCTTTCCACACTAGCCAATCCCAAGAGGACCCAGTAGGAGTTAGTCAGTCAAGGATGATGCTCTTCTAACTATTGAGCTGGAGAAGTCGGGCGCTTTGCCTACAAAGCAATCCACTTCTTTCCTGGCTAGGTTAGGAACTCAGAGTAACCATGTGAGCTACCTATGGGATTGAGACGTGGATTTATGAGTGATCATGAAGGTGGGAATCTGAAGGTAAAGGTCAAGACGCGGAGGAAAAGCACAGTGCTAATTGCTGCCACGTCCAAACGAAAACACAACGCTAGTCTTTGGACAAGTTCAGGTCCCTGAAAGCCTAAATCCCCCCTTTTTTTTTCATCTCTAAGGGGCAAATCACACTTCTTGGGACTCGAAATGGCCCAAACAGCATACAAGTAATAAGGCAAGCTCAAACTCCAAGAGAGGAAAGGGCAGATGACACATGCCTAAACTGCCCAAGTCGCTGCGGGTGGCCCGAGCAGCCCCAGGCACAGCACTGTCCACTGCCGGTGGTCATCTCCCTGCCCTTCCTCATCCGGGTTCCTCTCGGATGACCAGCATCCTACTCGAGCACACACAGCCAGACGCCTGTCCACCGGCTCGGCCTCGCCCCACGTCCAGGCAGCTCCCGTGCTGACCTGGCCTCTACCCCGCCGCCCCTCGGCTCACCCCAGGCAGCCAGACAGTCGATCTGCAGCGGCAGCTTTTCGAGAATCGGCACGGGCTCGAAAGCGTCGTGCATGGTGGCGAGGAGAGAGGCGCCGCTGCCGCCCCGCCCGGAGTTGCGTCCGGTAGGCTTGTGACCCCAATGAGGCCGGCTTAGGGATACACGGGGATCCGACTACCGACACTGCCACTACAAGGCCTTCAGCAACAACACCGCCATCGCCCAGACCGGACTTCCTTCCGGGTGCGCCCGCCCCTTCCGCAGCCAAGCCACGCCTCTTCCGCAGCCAAGCCACGCCTCTTCCCCCCGGCCTCCCAAAGCATCCTGCAGGAATCTGTCCTTCGCTCCGCACCTAGCTTCAACGTGTGGTGCCTTAATCAAGCAGCTGTGAGCTTGAAGGGAGGCAAGAAATTTTCATCTCAAGAGCGGTTGTGATTGTGTATCAGATTGGGCATGGAGAGCTGGCATGTAGGAAATTTAGCAGTGTCTCTTAGATTTAATCCTGCAGTCCACTGGCTCTCAAAGATTGGAACCCTAGTCTAGAAGCAATAGCAATCTCTTGTGAACTTGCTACAGCAGCAGTCTCAGGCCCTCTGAATCGAATTCCGGAGGGGAGCAACAGTTGAGCAACAATCTGTGTTTTCCTAACTTCCCCAAGGTGATTCTACACACTTAAAACCTTTCTAGGCTGGAGTTTCTCAACTGTGGCACGGGCAGCACTACTGGCATTTAGGGCTGGATGGGTAGGCATGGGGGCACTATAATGTGCATCACAGGACGTTTAGCAGTGCTCCCGAACTCTACTCACTGGATGGATGCCACTGCCTTGCTCCCCAGACATACAACCAGAAAGTCTCTTTGCCAAATGTTGCACTTCGTGTGGGTCACCCACAGTTGAAGGAACAGTGTTAAAGTCAGTGCTTCCCCAATCTGAGGTGCATGCAATAGTTCAGAGGTATTATCAGAACACAGACTTGGTCTAGTAGGACCAGAGTGGGGTCCTCAATGGGGTATTTCTAACAAGCGCCCATGGATGGATGATCCTGCGAATCATTAACCTCTTTTGCAATGGGTGATTACATCCCCGCCCAGGAACTCTCACAAGCTGTATCTTCAAAACTATCATTCCTTTTGGAAAGGTTAAAGAAGTGGCTCTTCCCTCCCAATGGGCCTGTGCTGTAGATTACCTTAAGTAGTCAGCCTGGAGACTTACTGAATCTGGACTGTGAATGGCTGTATTAATTGTCCCTACTAAGGCATCAAGCATGTCTTACATTTAGCATTTGGCCTTAAAGAAAAAATATGAAAGAAAAGGCTGAGCACAAGATATGAATTAAAAAAAAATCTAGTCCTGGTCATTTAAAAATATATATTAACCCAGCTTCATCAAATGCCATTATAAGAAATCAATCAAAGTGTATTTTCAGGTAGTCAGAGTAAAGAAATTGCTGAGTAAATCCTATGTTAGATTGCTCCATAGAAGCTGATTAACTTCTTAAAAATTTAGAATTATCAGAGCTGAACTGTAAAACGGGTCCAGCATCTTTTAGCACCAGGCCCAAGGACACCACCAAAGTACACAGGTTAATGTGAAAACACAAATTCCTTCCGAATCTGACCTAAGATACAATTTCCAGTTCCAGTAACCCAATAAATAGTTGAAATTATCAGGTACCAGGATATAAAATTTGGACTATGTTATTTAATAGGGCTTTGTGTCAACATGAAATCCTAAACATTACACAACAAACTCTTTTGGTTGCATTCTAGCTATTACTGTTATGCAACAGCAACCCAAGACAATACCATTAGTTTTACACTAACGATGTCTATAAGAATATAGTTAATTCCCGATATTGTTATTCCTTAGGTGACCTTTTTAAAAATCACCAAAGTGGGGTCCGGCGCAGTGGCGCAGTGGTTAAGATCCTCGTCTTGCACACCCGGGATCCCATATGGGCGCCAGTTCTTATCCCAACAGCCCCGCTTCCCTTCCAGCTCCCTGCCTGTGGCCCGGGAAGGCAGTCGAGGACGGTCCAAAGCTTTGGGACCCTGCACCCGCGTGGGAGACCCGGAAGAGGCTCCTGGCTTCGGATTGGCATAGCATCGGCCGTTGCACTCACTTGGGGAGTGAATCATTGGACGGAAGATCTTCCTCTCTGTCTCTCCTCTCTGTATATCCGCCTTTCCAATAAAAAAATAATAAAAAAATAAATCTTAAAAAAATCACCAAAGTGAAGAGCTGTAGAGAAATGCTAAATAAATGTTAACACTTTCACCAGAGCATGAGTCAGAGAAGTATGGTCACCATGTTGGCATGTGGTCAGTAGTTTCACAGAAAGCAAGGTAATCTAGAATGAAAGCCATGAAAAGAAAATCTCCCTAAGACAGTATGGGAGAGAAGGGTTTTTTTGAAAGCGTATAGACAAAAATGAGAAAAATATATTAATTTTTGTTTAATTTTTTTATATTAAAAAGTGGCATGAACTTTTTATGTAGAACAAAAATCTTGGGAAAGGCAAACTGGGTAAAACCATTGAAACAGAAATATAGTGCTTCAAGTGAATTCCGTCACCTTGTGACGTCCCGTGTGAACAGCTTCTAATCTAACACCAGATATGGGACAGTCAGTCCTCCAGTCCTCAAGAAGGAGCAGTCTAGCACTTCCCCACCACCTAAGAAACATCACTGATTCAGAAGCGTTTTCTTTCTATCAGCTCCCTCTTCTGAAGCATTACTGGTGCTCTGGCAGGACGCTCTCTCTCAGCACTTGAGACAGAGTACGGCTCTGCAGCTAATGCAACACCCAGTGAAAAGCATGTAGGCAAACACAGCACTGCCTGGGACTTTGCAACACTGCCCTTGGAGGTTTACAAAACAGTAGTTAAAAGTTTCTGGAGTGTGCACCACATTGCCAGCAATGGGATATGTCACAATAGCACAAGTCAAAAGAGTTAAGCTAATATTTCTCTTTAGAGTACATCTGAAATAGAAAAAAATCTTCAATATACACCATCTTGTAAACAAAATTGCACTTGATTTTGCTTTATATGATCTGCATCACACTGTAACATATTTTCCTTTCATTTATACAACCATGGCTCCTGAACTCAGAAGGGGCCCCCTTTTTTTTTCTCAAAACTACCTCGGCAAGGTGTAAGGTGTAACTTTGACTTCCCAGAAAACCAAAAAATAATCAACAATTTTCCCCATTACCCATGTAACTTCTTAAATAAATAAAAATTACAGGTAGTTGCTCCTGGAGATTATATAACATGATGTTGATGACACAGTCCTTTTGAAGATGTTAAACGTTTTAGTCTCACGGATTAAACAACCGGAACATACGAAGTTCAGGAACAACATACATATGTTGCATAAACATCCATGTCAGGGCTTGAAAGGGAAAGGAACATCAGTGTTATAAATCAGAAGCTTGCAGATCTTTCTCATCTGAGGAACTTGTTTTCAGTCAGATGTTCTCCTTGTTCTGACACCTTTCGCCAGCTCCAGTGCAAAAAGATCAAGGAACAGATCAGATGTCACTGCTTCCTTTATTCTCACAGAGCAGTGTGGAAGAATGACATAGGGTTAGCCTCTTCCATGATACTAGCCATTTTCAGCTGCCAATCTTCCCAGTCTTCACTCCATTTTGGACCTTTCAAAGTGTGTGATCATTCGTTCCTAGAATGAAAAAAATCACGTATTTATTTACTTTTATCTTCTTGTAAGGCAGAGGGAGACAGAGACTGCTTTTATTCTACTGGTTCACTCTGCAAATACCTACAACAGTGACTCCATTCAAGTCTACCACATAACCCATCATCTGCTGCTTCCCAGGGTTCTTTGACAGAAAGCTGGACCAGAAGTGAGGTAGTCAAGGGCTTGAATAAACATTCTGATATGGGATTTGGTTGTTCAAATGGTGGCTTAAACATGCTGTGTCACAATGCCTGCTCCCAAGTATATTAACCTAAAATGACCTATTTTCAAATCCATTTTGTTTTGTAAAAATTTATTTATTTTTATTGGAAAATCAGATTTGCAGAGAGAAGGACAGAGAGAAACATTCCATCTGCTATCTCACTTCCCAGATAGTCACAACGGTTAGAGCTGAGCCAATCCGAAGCCAGAAGCCAGGAGCCAGGAGCTTTCTCCACATCTCCCAGGCAGGTGCAGGGTCCCAAGGCTTTGGGCCATCCTCTATTGCTTTCCCAGACCACAAGCAGGGAGCTGGATGGGAAAGTGGAGCAGTCAGGACATGAACCGGTGCCCATATGGGATTCTGGTGCTAACAAGATAAGGATTTAGTCACTAAGCCATTGCTGGGCTCCAGAAGACTGGAATCACATCGAAGTCTTCCATGTGGGTAGCAACGACCCAAGTACTGGGGCAATCTTTTACTGCTTTCCCAGGCACATTAGCAGGGAGTTGGATCAGAAGCACAACAGTCAGGACTTGAACCAGTTCTCCAACAGGTAGTGGTGTCATTACAGGCCATGGTTTAACCCAAAGTGCCACACACTGACCCAAACAACGATTCCTTGAATACAACACCAAAAACACAGGCAACAAGAATAAAAATGAATTACAGGACCTAGTGCGATGGCATAGTGGTTAAATTCTTGCCTTCACAATCCCTTATAGGAGTCATATGGATCACTTGGGGAGTGAACTAGCAGACGAAAGATCTTTCTATCTCTCCTCTCTGTAAACCTGCCTTTCCAATAAAAATAAATAAATCTTAAAAAAAATCAGAACCAGATCAAACTGAAAAAGCCTCTATGTTACAAAGGAAATAACTAGCAGAATGCAGGCCAACCTATGGAAAGGAGAAACTATTTATAAACCATGTATCCAATAAAAGACTAATATCCCAAAAATAGAATTAACTGCTAAACATAATAATAAAAAAGACCCCAAATAATCCAGTTTTACAACAGGCAAAGGACCTAAATTGAGCATTTCATGAAAGACAAATAAATGGTCAATAGCAGGATCTTGAAGACACACATGATTCAGAACAGTCAAAAACATGGAAATAAACCTAATGTTCACCTCCAAAATGGTATATCCATAGAACACAATACATTTACAACACATAGAACACGATCCATTCTGAGCAGGCACTTGGCCTAGTAGTGTACCCACCAGGCTAAGGCATCAACATCCCATTAACAGACCTGGGTTACTTGTCTCTGGCTCCTGATTTGACTTCTTACTAACGCAGACCTGGGAAACAGTGTAATGGCTCAAGTTGTTGGGTTCTGGTCACCTTCACAGGCAACTTGGATTGCCTTTTCTGGCTGGCCCAGTCCCAGACATAGTATGTCCTTCTCAAAGAAACTTAAAAGTCTAGGGTTCACTGAACAACACCTTGCTTAGACTTAATATACAAATGGAAGAGGGAGATTTCACTGTTATATGTCCTAAAAAAAAAAAAAAAAGCCTGGGTATTTAAAATGTATATTTAATTGTAAAATTGTAGAGTTTTTTCCTTAGAGAAAATTTTAGAGCTGAGTTCCACCAAAGTACTACATTAAGCCTGTATTCTCATGAATAGCACCATCTAGCCAAGCCATCTCTGCTTAGAGTAACATCGCTGGATGGAGTAAAAGCCAAACAGAAGCTCTGAAGGCAAGTAATTAGCAAAAGAAAACTCCTTTGGGATATCTGAGAACTGTAACAGATGTCACAGAAACCAAAATGTTACATGTACAAGTTCAAATCTGAATGGAGTTTTCAAATTTTTCAAAGCATAGAACAGCTAAAGAATGTAACACTGTATGCACTTAACAAAAGGCTTCTGGAATCAACAAACTCTAGAGTAATGGGATATTCAACATATTTATTGAACTAATTCCCATCAACCCAGGCCACAATTATTAAATTTTATTGTGAAGCCTTTTAAATGAATTATATGGAGCCTTACTGCAAACTTAAAAACCAACAAAAAACATGAGAGGTGCTGATTATAATGGTAGTGATGCAGGAATATCACATGTAAAACAATTTATTTGCAGGATTGAACTACTACATTCCATCCTCAAAAATTTCATTTATTATTTTCACTTAGATTAGGTTTAAAAGAATTAATTTTTTGAGTTATATAAAGAGAGACGGAGAAAGATCTTCTATCCACTGGTTTATTCCTCAGATGGCTCCAACAGCCTGTGTAGGGCCAGGCTGAAGCCAGCAGTCAGAAGCCCCATCTAGGTCTCACACACGGTGGGAACAAAAGCCCAAACAATAGGGCCATCCTCTGCTGCTTCTCCCAGTCTACTAACAGGGAGACAGATGGTAAGTTGTTGCTGTCCTGCATCGAATAAGGTGCACAGAGACGATAACAACATGTGTGGACTACTGACTGGTGGTCAATAGCCAAAGTTTATTAACAGCATCAGACTTTTAAAGGAAGGTTGTCAGGTGGGCATCCAGGGAGGAGGGGCTTGAGCCATTTACATCTCAACAGCAAGGTACAGTTCCCCAAAACACAGCTAGTTCCTCTAGCAGGTTCTTTATCTAAACCTGTGAACCAGGATGTTTCCTGCTCATTCATCTCCTTATCAATTGCTCCTGGCGCCTTCAGGGGAGATTCAATAATGTGTTCCACAATATCAAAGATTCTGAATGTCCTTCTACAGTAAGTGGCACAGCCAGGATGTGACCAGTGCCCATATGGCATGCCTGAGTCACAGGCTACAGCTTTATGTGCTGCACCACAACACCAGCCCTGAGACTATGTTTACATTTCAACGGTTTTTATTTCTTTTGCTTGTTTAAATGTGAACTTCTTAAAGACAAAGGAGCGAGTCAGTGGTGAGTGTGGTATTTGCTAATCAGTTTCAAGAAAAATACCACGAAGTAGGACCACGCAACTTTAAAAAAGGTGGATATGGAGCTAAGCATAAAGAAGACATCCTTGAACATGTCAGTTCTAATATAAGTTATTTCTATCCTTATCATTCTTCAAGTCTACCAACTCTTAGTTCCTGAAGTCACTACTGAGCCAAACAGAACTCACAACTCCCTGTGAAGTCACCACTTCCAGAATTCATACGTGTGATTTGATCACTTACCTCATCTGAATCCAGCAGGGCTGGAAGTGCTCTGTAGAGAAGAAATGCCAAATCAAACAATGTAAAATAAGGCCTAAATTGTTCATAAAGGACCTAGAAATAACAAATGCAACTAAAATACACTGTAATTATCTAAGATTTTCATATTCTTGGGCCCAGCATGGTAGCCTAGCAGCTAAAGTCCTCACTTTACATGTGCCAGCAACCCATACGGGCGCAGCTTTAATCCCGGCAGCCCCTCTTCCTATTCAGCTCCCTGCCTGCAGCCTGGAAAAGCAGTGGAGGAAGGCCCAAAGTCTTGAGACCCTGTACCCGCGTGGGAGACCCAGAAGAGGATCCAGGCTCCTGGCTTCCAAATGACGCAGCTCCAGCTGTTGTGGCTGCTTGGTGAGTAAAACAACAAAAGATCTTCCTCTCTTTTCTCCTCTCTGTATATCTGACTTTCCAATAAAAATAAACAAATCTTAAAAAAAAGATTTTCGTATTATTGTCTTTTCAGAAAAAAAAGAGATCACAAAATGTTACTGAAATTACATAGAAAACAGCCTATAAGTGATAGGATCAGTATTTCATTAAATACCACTAGAAAGAAACTCAAAAATTTCCAAAGAAAAACCATACTGACTTCAGGCAGATCTATAGTGAATCTAAGCAGAAATGTTACATGAATGTATAATCCCAATTATCTTTATCTGTATATTATTCCTGATTTTTAACAGTTTTTATTTTTATTAAGGTCTAGCTCTTCTTCTTTAGCTCATTCATCTACATTAGCAAAAATACAGAACTAATTTCGAAATAGGATTATTGTAGTAATGATTGAAAAACTTACACATCTGTCACAGAGGAAGGAACATTCTCTTCTACCCATTTCAAGTCATCTTCCTGCCAAACAATAAATACAAATTAAAATGTACTTGCTAATATAGCTTAAGATGTCATGATAATATGATCTTTAGTTCTTTTGCAATTTTAACTGGTATATTCAAATAACAAATAGCACTTCTGAAAAAGTTAAATAATTTAGAAAAAAAAATTAACCAACATTTCCTTTAAGGCTTTCTCTCCCCGAGTAACTATCACTATATCCTCTGCAGCTATGAGCTCAACAGTTTTAGATTCTACATATAAGTGAGATCATGTAGTATCTGCTTCTGTGTGCCTGGTTTATTTCACCTAACATAATTTCTTCCAGGTTCTTCCATGTTATTAAGAATGACAAGATGGGAATTGGCCACTGCCTACAATTCTCACATCCCATATGGGTGATGTTTCAAGTCCTGGCCACTCCACTTCCAATCCGTCTCCCTGCTAATGTGCCTGGGAAAATTACTAAAGATAACTGTCAAGTCTAAAATGGCTGCCTTTTCTTCACATTTGCCCACCATCTTTTTTTGCTGTTGTTGTTAAAGATTTGTTCATATATTTGAAAGGTAGAGCTAACAGAGACAGTGTGAGACACAGAGAGGGAAAGCTCTACTATCTGTTGGTTCAATCCCACATGGTCACAATAGCCAGGGATGGGCCAGGTTGAAACCAGGAATCTGGAACTCCAACCAAGTAACCCATGTGGATGGCTGGGACCAACGATTTGAGCCATCATCTGCCACCCTCTCTGAGAACTGGGAGTTTCTTCCAGGTCTCCCAGATGGGCACAGGGCTCCAAAGCTTTGGGCCTTACTCCACTGCTTTCCCAGGCCATAAGCAGGGTGCTGTATCAGAAATGTAGCAGCCAGGACTAGAATGGGCATTCATATGGGATGCTGATGGTACAAGCTGAGGATTAGCCTCATAAGTTACTGCACCAGTGGGTAGAGCCAAATTATTTAAAAATTTTTTACCCTGTCATGTAAAACAAATATAAAGTAATGTCTTCATCCTTAAACACCTTCTCACTGATATAATTAAGCTTAGCTTACTTTGTGGATACTTGGCTCATCAAGGATAGATAGGTTCTACACTGCCTAAATGTAGAATAAATGCTCAACTCTAAAAAATCCTGAAAAGATCTTTACCTTTACTTCAAAAGAACTTAAGCTATCAATGGGGCCATGAGTTAACTTACAAAAACTATCAGACCATGGCTCACAGACAGCTGCTGGGGGGATTGTGGAGACCTCAAAGACATCAACAAAAACTATCAGACCAACAAGGCTGACTGGGTAATTTTCCAGAATACTGAAGCAGATCATCTAGTGTTTAAATACTACCAGATTTTAGACTCACTATTTTTAAAAAATGCTTTTTTAAGTAAAAAGCTAATAGAGCAAGTAAATTACAGCACAGGTACAGGAGTCTTTAGGGTCTGTTCTTAACCGATGAGCTACATCAATGGATGAAGAAAGGGTCAAGACTAAAGCCAGAAGGAAGTTCTACTTACTGCTTTGTTTACTTTACTGTTTCCATTTGGTTCTTGTTTGGTACTTCTCATTTTCATCCCCTCTATAGAGAAAATAAGTGTAGACTGCTTAACTTCATCAAAACACTGATGATTATGAAAATGGACTTAGAACTTCAATGGTACTGACATTGCAAACTAAACAACAGATATTTCTCCTTGTTTACATTGATGCTGAGAAGGTCAAGCTAAATTTTCAGCTCATTTTTAACAAACGAACTAGATATTTACCATTTAATAATTTACTGAATTTAGCACAGTTTCATCTTAGAATTCATACCCTTCTTTATCTTCTCTTCATTCTGACTTCACTATTTACCAAATTGAGGACCATCACAGCTATAAAATAACAATGTACTTATATAGAGAGAATATTTAAAGCAAAATTAAAAGGTGAATTTTATCAATACCAAAGCTTTCTTTCAGCATAGGTTCCTTTTGTTCATCCTCTTCTTCCTCCTCAGACAACGGTGAAAAGGCAAACCTGACAGAACCAACACAATACAGAAGAAGTTAGAAAACTAAAAGAAACTGCTCCACCATCTGGGTTTTACAGGATTTATTACTCAAACTGAAATTGTAGTAACTATCAAATCAGGTGAATGAACAACAATCATTCTTCCCCTTGAGAAAACTTTCAATTGCCTGTATCAGCAAGAGAGAAGCATCCTATTTGAGAGCAGGCTTAGCCATGTCTTGCTGCTTGTGACTTTGGAAAAGTTCTGTAGTCCCTCTCTAGCTCCCATCTCTGCATCTGTAAGTGTGGCTATCAGAACATTGCTGAAAACACTGAGGGAAGTTTTTGCAAAAAGTGAGTCATTACACATGAAAAGTTTATCAGCACAACACCCAAAACAGTCATAAATATCCAATACAAATTCAGTTAGAAGGGTGTACATATCACATAGAGCAAAGTAAATTCTCATCTAAACTAAAATTTCAACCTTCAGAGCTCATAGAAGGGAAGGCTTAATCTTGTGCATTCCAGGTAATTTAAAATCTGTTTTCAAATGTACAGCTCAGAACACAAAGGCTTGGTTTAGGATGTCTCAGATGACTTTCCTTCCCAATTTCCAAGAGACTTAGCAAGGCAGCTGCCAGAAAGCAACTCCCAGACTGTTTTAGCTCTAACCTCCTTCTGTTCTATTTTACTGTGAGCTACTATCGTCACCCCACCTTGTTTTTAAACCTCCCCTTCATAATCACACACTCAATCATCTAAGAATAGTACAGAACATCTGTAACTTATTAAAGAGAAACAAGATTTCATGGTAAACATTGTAGTTATGGTATCAACTGAAAAGCATTGAAAGAGTAACAGGGTTCACTGGCAGTGCCTGGATTCACTGTTACAGAAGAAGGCTTGGACAATGTAATAATTCAAGAATCAGAAATGAGGCAGGAAAACTATGAGTACTTCAAGATAAAAACCTACTTGATGGGAAAAATCTAAAATTTATCAAGACAAGGAGCTTGACAGTTGTGATGAATATACAAAAATCAACAGCATTTCTAAATATTTGGAAAACCCCAAATAAAATTTCTAAAGGTGGCATTCATATGACCTACAAAACATTTAAACAAAAAGTTGTGAAACATAAATGAACACTAAAACAATTTAAGAAAAAGCACGAGATTCTCTGCTCTCTCTCTTTCTTCTTCCGGCCTGAAGAGCTAGGGATGGTGGCAGGCTGAGCCAGGTTGTACCACGGAACTCACCTGGCACTTGCAGGAGTTAGAACTAGGAAGGTCTGGGAGGGGGCTTGACTGGGCCAGATGGCACATACAAAAGCAGGACTAAGGGCAAACCATGCCCTGGAAGCTCTGCACTTGAACCCTTCCTAGGCTACTTCCTTGTTCTTCTCTTGGTTTATTTCAATTTGTAAATTTTCTCTGAATGGGAAACAAACAAACAAACAAACAAAAACTGTAGCCATGAGTTTAACAGCTTTAAGTGACTCCTTCCAGCAAGTCACTGCTTGTGAAGTGCTTTGGAACAAGCTCAGAACTCGCTATTAGACTCAGAAATGAGAGCAGTTTTGTTAGGCCTCTATCCTCAGACTTGGCAGGTTGGGGAAAGTCCGTATTTCCCTAACTGACCAGGGTGGATCACTGTGCCTGGCTGTTGTATGATTTGTACAACAGCCATCTGGTTTATTACTACAAGTATGAAATGTCGCTGTCTACGAGGCAAATGGTGTTTACGTGTTGATCCTACAATAAGAACCATGAATGCTGAATATCTGAGAGGCCTCCCTGGGGAGAATCAATGCACTGTGCTATATAGGATCAGTGTTGCTAGATAAAGGAGCACATTTATCTTCCAAGGAGGGGAAGAACAAAACCAATTACCAATTTCAAATGATTCTACCTATGTTTTTTCCCTTGCCAATATCCTTTTGTTTAAACAAATTTATGTGGAGTCCCATGAATCCTATCAAACCACTGAGCATTGAGGTAGGCCTGAGGACTCAAAAACATTTGAAACTGGAAGTAGCTCAAATGCCCATATTTTAATAGGGAACTAGACAATAGTCGCACATCTGAATCGAAATGTAATATGTTCTGTATGAAGATCAATGTGTTCAATTTAAATCAGCTAACTTGGAGGGAATTTCCAACCTGTAGTGCTAAGAAAGACCCTATATTTGGGCCTGGTGGCATGGCCTAGCAGCTAAAGTCTTCGCCTTGAATACACCAGGATCCCATACGGGCACTGGTTCTAGTCCCGGCAGCTCCACTTCCCATTCAGCTCCCTGCCTGTGGCCTGGGAAAGCAGTCGAGGACAGCCCAAAGCCTCAGGACTCTGCACCCGTGTGGGAGACCTGGAAGAAGTTCCTGGATCCTGGCTTTGGATCGGCATAGCATCAGCTGTTGCGCTCACTTGGGGAGTGAACCATCGGACGGAAGAGCTCTCACTGTCTCTCCTCCTCTCTGTACATCTGACTTTCCAATAAAAATCTTTAAAAATCTTTAAAAATAGATCAATAAAATAAGAAAGACCCTATATTTGAGTAGGGACTAAAATATAGCACATCAGGTTGTTAACATTGAAACCCTGGGGCACGGAGAATGTTTTAAAGGAAAACAGAGAAGCTGACTTCATTGTGCGGTAAACGTTAAGCCTCTGTCTGTGATGTCAGCATTCTTTCAAGGGTCCATTTCAAATCCCAGCTGCTCCACTTCCAATCCAGCATCCTGCTATTGAGACTAGGAAAGCAGCAGCACACAGCCTAAGTCCTTGCACATCTGAACCCATATGTGAGCTCTGGAAAAAGCTCCAGTTTCTTGGCTTCAGACCAACCCAGTTTTAGCCATTTGGGGAGTGAATCAAGTATATGGAAGATCTCTGTTTGTCATTCTCTCTGTGTAACTCTGTTTTTCAAATAAAAATAAATATTTAACAATGGAAACAAATAAAGAGAACATTTAAAAAAAAAACTTTAAAGACTGAGAAAGAAAAGTAATCTAAATGCAAACAAACCAGAGGGTCAACAGATGAACAGGAACATACAGGTTTCTTTCTGAAGGATAAGATTTCAGATCTTCATTTTCTTTCAAGATTTTTTGCTTTTCTTCAGCTTTTTTTTTAAACCAGTAAAAACACTATTTGCATGGTTCTAAAGTTGACAAAGCCATGTTCACTGGTTTTCCTTCTGTCTTTTTTGGTATGTCTGCACTCTTCCATCACACTCTTTTCCTTTGCTGTTTACTAATATAAGTTCCTAACTTTCAAAAAAGATGGGGGCAGGCAGGAGCGGAACAAAGGCACAGATACTCAGAAATAAAGACAGAAAGTTCCTAAACAAAATTTGCATATAGTTAGACAAATCAAATTCAACCTGGACTTTGAATTTCAGAATCAGTTAAGTAACTTTCATTTTAAGGGCTACAGACTATAGACACTGTTCTGCTCTGAAAACTGGGTAGGAAGGGTCTCCTTGAGTGATAACATCTTCCTCATCTATACAAATACCTACATTATCAGAAGCTGTCATGGAAAGGGACCTCACAGCACTTGATTTAGTCTCTCTCACATGAAAGGAAATCAAGTCCCAGAGAGGTAACAAGAGCATACCAAGGGCTCAGTGGCAAAATCCTCACCTTGCACACATTGGGATCCTATAAGGGCGCCAGTTCATGTCCTGGCTGTTCCACTTCCCTTTCAGCTCCCTACTGATGGCCTGGGAAAGCAGCAGAATATGGCTCAGAGCGTGGGCAACTGCACTAACATGAGAAACCTGGAGGAAGCTCCTGGTGGACTGACTCAGCTCTGGCCGTTGTGGCCACTTGGAGAATAAGCTAGCGTGTGGAAGAACTTTCTATCTCTCCTTCTCTGTAAAAGTGCCTTCCCAATAAAAATAAATAATTGTCTGTTTTAGAAGAGCATACCAAAATTCACAAAGCAAGAAGACAGGTGAGAAAAAAACCCAACTCAATTGATTCAAGACGCACTGCTCTTTCCACTGCAGGACACAGCCCTGCCATTGTCCCCACAGCTAAATGTGATGTGGCTATTCAATAGTTAGAAGCATCAAAAGGAAGAGCTGAAAGAACCTCTGGTTGTTCGCTGACGGCCTCCAGAGAACCATGATGACAAACAGGATCATGGAGAACAGCAATCGCCAGATGGCATCATCCACCCACAGCTCCCGCCAGTCCTGCAATGAAAGGAAAATAAAAACATTAATACACAGCAACAATCATGGACAAAACCGTAGTCCTAGAACAAAGACTATGTATTCAAGTTCTATTTACTAAAAGCCTGCTATATGCCAGACCCTGGGCAGTGTGGTAGGGACACACAATGAAGAACACAATCTCTTCCCTTGTACTGGCTTACAGTTGTTAAGGGCATCATCTGAGTATGTCATGAGTCTGAGATTTTTAGAGAAGAGTTTTATATAGTTAGAGAAGAAGTAACATGAAGTTGTCACATTTTATAATTTTTATGTTTGTTTATTTTTAACCAAGTAAAGCCTTCATTGTCTCCCAACAGGGTCTGTTGTTGGTCAGTCTCTGTGCTCAAACCTTAACGACATGAATTCTACTGAGTATGATTCCCACATACTGAGTGTTCAGCACTCAGAATCCTTATGTCATACTGGGTTTTAATAGACTAGAATCACCACTCACAAAATACTCTCCTATTATTAGATACAATGAGCAGACCACACTGAGCATTTTATAACCCTCAGTATAGAAATTAGCCTGATTTTTTTAGATCACATACCTTATGAAAATCTTATTACTATAGTCACTGTCACAACATGTGTAAAATACACTACTTACAAATGTATTTGCTTGTAACTTACCGACTGACATGTCACTATCCTGAACTTCATGGTTGTCCAAATGATAAACACAATCGATGCTAACAGGAAATGAAAAGCTCAGTCAGAGCATGAATGTTGGCTTATACCCTAAATTACATTCCTCTGCTTCTGTTAAAGCAGAATCATACACATGCCTAACCTCATTCTTTATAATCATTATTTATCATGATGATTTATCATAATCATTATTTATTAAAGGTATTCAATATAAATTTACAGAGTGACTGCTATAAGCAAGATTCATAATAATGTCAAATATTTCTGTATTCAAAGGAATGTTCTATAATAATCTGTTTAATATCTGTAGCTGAAATAACTCAGAAATAGAAAAGTACTGGAGATACAGCTTGCTCAAGCATTATCAACATACATTCCCCCCTTCTTTCAACAGCAATGTCAACGTTTCTTTCACTGGTCATGTCAAAACTAAAAGTTGCCAAAGTGACCATAACATAAACAAAAGAGCTAGTTCTAATCACAGATCAGAACTCACCATTCCTGGGACAAAGCTCAAAATGTAAGCAAATAAGCCTCATCTGGTTATGGTCAAACATATATCTAAAAGCACTCTAATAGCAATATACACTGTTTCAAAATTTCATAGCTATAAGAAAAACAAGATATGGCATGTCTTCTAACAGGAATCTACATAAATACCATTTGGCACTCAGGTTAACCCAACTCAAGAAAAAAAACCCAATTCAAGAAAAAAAAGGTCTCAGGAAAGAATCAACATAGGAAATGGATACAGAGTGAAACTACTTGGGGCTAATGTTCAGGTGTTACACTTAAGACAACTGTTCTCTTTGTATATGAGAAAGAGATAGAATTACCATTCCCTGGTTCACTCTCCAGTACCTACAACAGCCAGAGCTAGAGTCTGGAGCTGGGAACATAAACCAGGTCTACTGTAGCAGCAACCTAACTACTTGAGCAACTGACACTGTTTCCAAGGGAAAAGGAATCTGGAGTTGGAAACCAGAACTGGAATAATCAAACTCAGATACTCTGATGAGGAACATGAGTGCCTCCAACTGTCTACTCCAAAGTAAGTGATTCTTAATCATTTTCTAAAGAAAGAGTTAAGAGGGGCTGGTGGGTGCCATCCGGAGTGGGTAAAGCTGCCACATGCTATGCTGGCAACCCATATGGGTGCTGATTTGTGTCCTGACTGGTCCACATCTGATCCAGCTCCCTGCAAATGTGCCTGAAAAGGCAGTGGAGAATGGTCCAAGGCTTTGGGACCCTGCACCCATGTGGCAGTCCAGAAGTTCTTGGCTCATGGTTTAAGATTGGCCCAGCTCCAGCTATTATAGCCATCTGAGGTATGAAACAGCATATGGAAGATATTTTTCTTTCTCTTTTACTACTCCTCTCTCTATAACTCTGTATTTCAAATAAATAATCAGAAAAAGGATACAGAATACAAAATAGATAAAAAGTTGAGAACATTTTCCCCAAGTGAAATGTAGGAAACTTCCTATGCATTATGAATATTTCTAGCATATTCAGGTTCATTTATAAAAATGTAGCATTTAAACAGTAGGAAGGAAGTTCCAAACTCACCTGCTACTGCCAAAATAAGCGTGTTCGTGAAATGTCGATACAAAGAAAGCTTTACAATGTTCCTCCGGAGTTTTAATAGCTTCATTGTTTGAGTCAGGCTAATAAATATGTGTTTGCAGGTCAAGGAATTAAACATTAAAAATTTTTAGTACACTAGTCATCAGATTTCTTTGAGCAGACTGGGTAGCATGCTACCGATCTGGAGACTTGTCAGCTCTTATTCTCACTTAGCCCCACGTCTCAGCAAGGATAGTAAGAACACCATCATCTCTTCTACTTATTATTATTATCCTTTACTCGACAAACAGAGGAACAGAGACAAGGCAAGATCTTCCACCCAGCAGTTCACTGTCTAAATGCCTGTAACAGCAGGGCTGTTTTTATAGTCATCTCCTGCTGTCTCCCAGGATAATTATTAGCAGGAAGCTGAACTGGAAGTGGAGACAGGCATCCCAAGCAGTGGCTTAGCCCACTGTACCGCAACAGCTGTCCCCCAAAATCAACATTTTCAGTGAAAAACTGAAGGGAAGTCATAACGATAAAATAAGAACACAGACAGCAAGAACAAAACATAAAAATATTAAAAAGAAAAAAAAAAGGAAAAATAAAGACGCAAAGAGGTTTTCTTGGGAAGCAAACCAAAAAGAATAGAGCTATGGAGAATGATTACAAGAAAATGAGAGCCAAAGTACAAGGGGTTGGTATCTCCCTTCTTTCTCCTTTTAAGGTGGCAGCTATGTTTTCACTTTTCCCAGTTAACCCACTCTAACCTCACAATCACATCTGTATCCTCAGCCTTCCAAAGTTCTTCCCTTAGTCCCCTCATGCCACCTGCTAGAACCTGTCACCTGTTGCCTGTCCGAGCCTGGATTAAGAGACCCTACCTTCTTACTGTTTAAGAATTCAACAGTTCTCCATTTTCAGAGCATTGCTCCCAAGTAGAAAGTGACAGAACAGGAAGGGAACTGACAATTACTCAAGATTATACTTGCTCTCATGTCCAATTCTTAGGACAAGGAGCAGAGACAAAAATCAGGAGCCGGAGTTTGTTCTACCCTTTGGCAAACCCTTAGCTGTGACCCACTCACCAAGTTTGCTGACTGCATAGCACATTCTGACCAACTTCCCCACCCTCTCTGCTCCTCTAAAGTTCCACAGAAATATACAAAAGGTACTTGGAAAGAGACTGATCTTGAAAACCGCTGGTCACTTAGTATCAGAACACTTCAATTTCAAATTATCTACTATCTAACAATTCATTCAAGTTCATAAATAGCCATTTTTTTTCACATTCAGCTCTTTCCAACAGTCACAATCCATCAAACTTTAGTATTGGACAACTGAATGTAGGATTACATACATAAAACACAAATAAATTGAAAATAAGCCTAAAAAAGTAAAAAACTTTGTATCTTTCATCCAACAGACTCAAGTCCCTAATAAAGAAATGCTGAATTTTCAGATCTCAAGACATACTACAGAGCAGTGGTTATCAAAACAGTCTGGCATTGGTACAGAAACAAAGAAGATCAGTGGAACAGAATAGAAACACCAGAAGGGAGCCCACACATGTATAGTCAACTAATCTTTGACAAAAAAACTGAAAACAACCCAGGCAAAAAGCCTGGTCTATTCAACAAATGCTGTTGGGACAACTGGATAGCAGCTTGCAGAATTAAGAAGCAAGACCCACACCTGTCACATTATACGAAAATTAGCTCTAAATGGATCAAGGACCTAAATCTACACTCAGAAACCATCAAACTATTAAAGGAAAACATAGAAAACACATTCCAAGATATAGGAACAGGGAAAGACTTCTTAGAAAAGACGCCAAAAGCAAAGGCAACCAAAGCTAAAATGAACAAATGGGACTACATCAAACTAAAAAGCTTCTGTACAGCAAAGGAAACAATTAACAAAGTGAAGAAGCAACCAACAGAATGGGAGAAAAATTCTGCACACTATACAAGTGATAGCGGACTAATACACATAACATACAGGATTTACAAAGAGCTTCAGAAACCCAGGGACAGCAAAAAAAAAAAAAAATCCTGTAACAAAATGGGCAAAGGAAATGAACAGACATTTTTCTAAAGAACAGATTCAAATGGCTAACAGACATATGAAAAGATGCTCAGCCATCAGAGAGATGCAAATGAAAACCACGCTGAGGTACCACCTAACTCCAGTGAGACTGGCCTATATTCAGAACTCAGCTAACAACACCTGCTGGCATGGATGTGGGGAGAAAAGCACCCTCCTTCACTGCTAGTGGGAGTGTAGGCTAGTAAACCACTGTGGAAATCAGTATGGAAAATGCTTGGAGAATTGCAAATAAACCTGCCATATGACCCAGCTATCCTGCTCCTAGGAATATGCCCAATAGAAGTGAAATCTGCATATGAGAAGGGGATCTGTAATCCTATATTTGCAGCAGCACAATCTACAATAACAAAGACATGGAAACAATCCAGATGTGTGTCCAAAGAAGAGTGGTTAAAGAAACTGTGGTACATCTACTCCATGGAATATTATTCAGCTATTAAGAAGAATGAAATTATACCATTTACAACTAGGTGGTCCCAACTAGAGACCATTATGTTCAGTGAAATGAGTCAATCACAAAAGAACAAATACCATATGTTCTCTCTTATATAAGGAAACCAACATGGAAAGTGTAACTTCAATAATCTGATCCATACTGTTTTTTGGTTGGTTGTTTGCTTTTTTGGCTGTATCCCATGTGTTTTGATGTTTTTTATTTCAGTTTTGTTTATTCCAAATAATTTCTTTTCTCTTGTCAAATTCATTGCTGGCTCATGGATTACACAGTGGCATCATTTTTCCCAAGAGACTTTTGTGTTTCCTTTTTGTCACTCATGTGTTGGTTACTCAGTGGTGCACTTTTTTCATGGTGCTGTAATTTGCTGTTGTTGTTGTTATTGTGGCTGTTCTAACTCATACCAGTTGTTGACTTTGTTTCATAGCATCTCAATTATGGAAATGTACAGTGATGAAGTACTGGGGTCTATCATATACAGTCATGGGGGAATAATGGAACATGCATCCCTGCTTTCAGACAAAAGATAGATTCCCAATGAAACTGCTGGACATGTGTAGACAATGGGATGCTGGACTGCCTGACACTGTCTGTACCAACAATGTCAGGGTACACTTAAATAAGAGACTAATAGAATTATGATTCCTTATGAAAGACTACACTATCATAGTAAAATGGGGGGAAATCTGTTGGGGGGTGGGAGTTTGGGGGAGGAATCCCAGCCTATACAAAATTGTACCACATAATTCAGAATTCAAAATAAAAATATATTTAAAAAAATGTTTAATTTGAAGAACCAGAAGAGGGGTTGAAATTGTGGAATTGAATTCTAGGCCTTTGCTTATGGCACCAGCATCCCTTATAGCCACAGGTTGTTTCCCAAATGTTCTACATATGATCCAGGTCCCCGATTATGGCATGGGAACACAAGGATGACCCAGGTGCTCGGACCCCTACACCCATAAGGGAGACCCAGAAGAAGCTCCTGGCTCTGCTTTAGCTCAGTTTTGGTTGTTGTAGCCTTTTGGGAAATGAATCAGTGGATGAAGAGCTCTCTCTCACTCTTCCCCCTCTAACTCTGCCTTTCAAATAAAAATAATTATTTAAAAAGAAAGAAAAACATTACTTATTGTTACCTGCTAGTTGACTTTGTCCATAAATGAACCAAAATTAATTCTGAAGGGTGTTGATATTAGGATAGTCCTAAAGTCGCCTTTTTGAATGAGAGGAGCAAAATGTTTAACCTGATTTCAAAACCTGCTAAATCCTCAGTTTCAAAAACAGTCAAATCATCTATGTAGTTCCTGAAACTGCACTTTTTAAAGATTTATTTGTTTTTATTGGAAAGGCAGATTTACAGAGAGAAGGAGAGGCAGAAGGAAAAGAAATAAAGGTCTTGCGTTGGCTGGCACACTCCCCAAGTGGTTGCAACAGGCAGAGCTGAGCTGAGCTGAAGTCAGCAGCCAGGAGTTTCTTTCAAGTCTCCCACATGGGTGCAGGGTCTCATTTGAGCTGTCCTCTATTGCTTTCCTACACCACAAGCAGGAAACTGGATTGGAAGTGCAGCAGCCAGACACAAGCCAGTGCCCATATGCGATTCTGGTGTGTGCAAGGCCAGGATTTAGCCACTGAACCATCACACCTGAATCCATATTTTAAGTATCAAAATCTTTACATAGGTTTCAAAGTATTTAATAGTGGCTAGAGGCTAAAAGAAACAGTACAAACAAAGCAGCCAATGATTCTAACACTTCACCCATAAGATGATCCAAAATCAATGTGAAATGTTCATTTGGAAAAGATAAACCAGAAGCTTTTTAATTTTGGGTGCAGTCCAAACCTCCGATGTGATTTTAAAAATAAATACAGGAAAAACAAACAAACAAAAAAAAACTGCTTACCTGAAACCTCAGGTTGTTAAGATTTAGAATACACTATTCCCCAGACTAAGAAGAACAACACTGGCATCTCCTTGCAGAAAGCTCAATGGGAACCCATTTTCAAGCAGAGAAATGTCCCATCATCAGACAAGCCCATGAGAAGGATATCCACCAGCACAGGGCAGTGTCTAGGAAAGCCAAGGGGATAAAGGCCAAGGAAGCAAGATCAGTCTGGGCCTGCAGACAAAGAAAAATAAGTGGTGAAAAACAGGTATCTAGAGAGGCAGAAAGAAGAAACCAGCACATGATTCGGTATTTGTATTAATCACTTGGAACAGTTCTGCAATTGAATGGAATGAAAATGAAAAGCACCAACACTTGAGGCATAATCATTCTCCCCTTGTTACCAACTTTTACACATTATACATAAACTGTCAGTTACAATCGCTACACAGTGAAACATGCTGCTAACTACCACAGAGCCACTACCATAAAGTGCTTGCCACCCTAACAGGCATGTGAAGGGATGACCACATGGAAAAAAATAGTCAAGTGGCCGTGAGTTCCCTTGCTGTCATTCTCTATTACTTTGATTTAGGCTACAAGGATAAAATGACCTTCCCCATGTTTACAAAAACATCAAGATATCAATTATTGAGTTCCAGAACTGTAATGAAAAGAATTTTACAACCAAGAGCTCACCTTCAAATAAAATGTAAGACCATTTATCTGTCCTCCAAACCATGCTGTCTGTTTCTGTAAGTTTATATTTATGATACCTTTTATATAACCACAAACACCCAACTGCTAGGACAGTACTGAAAGGATATCCATAAAATAATACAGGCATCAATTGCTGAGAGGGCCAGGTTTACTATCAGAGCCAAGGTGTTAGAAAAATACTATGGTGGAGTGAAAGGAAGAAAAAGAAATCAACAGTTAAGTTGTTAAATGTCCTAAGAAATAACATACTGAAGGTGGCGGGGGGTGAGGGGAGGCGCGGATTGGAAAATAATTTATGTTCACAAATTTTTATTTAAGAGGCAACTTAACTCCAAAACTTACTGAGCCCAGTATTCTTAAAGGTCTAATTTATAAGATTTCCCACCTTGAATCAGGCTATTAAACATTCTATTTTGACTGAGAAAATGATGGGACTAGCCTGGGGAAGCCTACTTTTTCACATTAATCCAGTTCCAGCAGAAATCATTAATCAGATCTCAGGGTTTAGCTCCCCCTCCTTGGCAAACAGATTAATTATGCAATTCTCAAGCAGAGGGTGATTTTAATTGGCTGCACATTAAGGAAGACTTTGAAACTCAAGTGCTGACTAAGCAAAGAACAGCAAATGCTCATGTTTCCGATTACAGAGCATTTTAGACATGACAGATTAGTAATGCTCAATCAAGTGATGTCTTTGCAAATATTGCAAAATCCAAAAAACACAGATATCTGAAACACTTCTAAACTCAGGCATGTCAGATAAGGAACACCAAATTGTGTACATATTTGAAAAATTAGAGCCTGCAGGTGTCTTAGAAATGAAGTACAGAAGCCTGGAGACATTTCCAATTCATTCTCTCAAGACACAAACAATAGAATGGAAGTGACCACAATTGTGATTAAGCAGTACTGACCCCAGTAACTCTGAGGACCCCCTCCATGCCAGAGAACAAAAGGTAAAGGGCTCCAGCTACCACAACCTTGTGAAGAGTAACTCCAAGACGAGGTCTAAAAGAAAAGCAGAAACAGGATTTGAGCACAAAGGGAACGAACCCTAAGACAAGCTAAGTAATAGAAATTTATGTTAATTAATACAAACCTACAATTTTTTTAAGAGTTATATTTTAAAAAACGTGTTAGTTTTTAATGATCCAATATAGTTTGTAGATACAATTCTAAGAATATAATGATATCCTCCTTTCCTTCTCTCCTTTTTCCTCTCCCTTTGTCTGATTCTGAGACAACATCTTTTAAATTTACATTGCAGTAAAAACAGACCTATGCTTCACTAAATATGAAGTATAGCAAGTGAAAGTGATAAACAACACACACCTGAAAAACACAACATAGAGAATACCAGAATTCAAGATCTGGTTTTTGGTAACTGCATCTGTTAACACTTGCAATAACAGAAAATTTTGATGCATACTGAAAAAAGTAGCATAATGAACCCCTGTAAGCCCATCACCCAGTTCTACCAAGTAACAACCCTATACCCCCTCTATCCACCTCATCCACTTCCCATCCTTTCTAATTTCTTGAAGCAATTTTACATACTATATGTTTTTACACATATTTAAGTGCACGTTTTCAACAGATCATAAATTTTTATAGGCCTAATCAATTACAAAGTTTAAAAATTTCAAAAATTTTGTAATAAAAAACAGATATCCTATTGCACTTCATTACATAGTACACTTGTTAAACTAAAAATTCAACAAAATGTAAAATTTTTGAAAAAAATTTGGTGTTTAAAACCCTACTAAATCAGAACCTGGACGTCACCAAGCTCTGTGGTGACTCATAGTATGGTGCAGCTTGAGATGCTGCCCTAAGTTACGTGTCCCCAGGCCTTAGCAAATTTTCTCAGATACACACTTTCTACGAAACGACAGGATTTTTCTCCCCACTGGTGAATCTTAGAAACCTAGAACACTTTCTTGTGTCAGGAGCCGTGTACTATAGCCACACTGAAGCCATTTTGAATATAGAACTGTGGGCCAGTAGAAAACCCCCGGCTGGCTAGATGCTTGGGAGAGAAGTTATGAAACTAATCACACGCTTAGTGTCAATTGTTTGTAGCAACTGTTTTAGAATGTGATTTATGCTGTACCTGCCGACATCTTGTTACTGATTACCTATGCTATTGTTGATATGCTGGTTACTATTGTGGATATGGTGGCTGCTCAAGAACAATCGGTCTGGAGACCATGGCTTGCGTCCTAGTTTCTCCTTTCCTCCCTGAGCCTTAGTTACTGAAGAGTATAAAAACCCTCAACTAAAATCAATAAACTGACAGCTTGATCAGACATCCTGTCTTGCTGTCCATTCTTCGTGTCTCTTGTCCCCCAATCTCTCCTAGGTGGTTGCGACCCCCGCTGACTGTCCTGCTGGACGGGACAGTCAACAGGAGGCAATAAAATATGTGTTAAATGGATAGATACATTTTAATAATTTAGGGCCAACATTGTGGCATTGAAGCTTAAGTCTCCATATGCAGTGCTAGCATCTCATATGTGTACCAATTAGTCTCAGATGTTTCACTTCCAATCTGGCTCTCTGCTAATGTGCTTAGGGAAACAGCAGGGATGGTCCAAGAAATTGGGCCTCTGCACCCACATAGGACGCCAGAAAGAAGTTCCAAGTTCAATGCTTCAGATTAACCCAGCTCCAGCCACTGAGGCTACTTGGGGAGTGAACCAGTGAATGGAAGCTCTCTCTGTGTCTCTCCTCCTCCTTTCTGTAAATTTGCTTTTCAAATGAAAATAAATAAATCTTAAAAAACAAAAACAAAAACCACCACCCCTTCCTCGAAACTCCCTTGAAATGAAACAGTAAATTTAAAAGAAATTAACTCATACCTCCCACCATACTTAAAGCAAGACATTGTGAAACTGCCTATACCTGGCTAACTTCAAATTCTCTCATCATACACTCTTGAGCTCTGTTCAGGCAGGCTTTTTGTTCCCACAACTTCGTCAATTCTGTTCTTGCTACTGTCACTAAGGGTAATAGTTCTCAATCCTCCCACCTGACCTAGCAGGAGCATCTGACCCAATCACTCATCCTTGGAATACTGTCTTCAGTTACCTCTTGCCTCACTGCTCATTCTTTCATTTCCTCTGCTAATTCTACTTCATCCTGACTCCTAAACGATACAGAATTTTTAAAGGCCCAGTCCTTGCAGTCATTAGCTATACCTTACTTTATTTCCTTGACTGTATCCAGTTTCATAACATTTGATGACGACCAAATTATTTCTCTGCCTCAACCTCTCCTCCTCGTTTCTGCCAATTGGAATATATAACTGACATCCTAATCTTTGCCCACCAACTCCAACTCATCCCATCCAAGTTCTTCCTTAATTCGGTAAAGGTCAATTCCTTCCTGACACTAAGTGAAGCCTTCTCCAACCCACCCTATCTGCAACTGAAAGCTCCAGCTTCTGCATAGCAATCCCTGTCCTTTTTTGCTTGCTTCACCTCCTCCACAGCACTTATCACTGATATAATAATACTTAACTGCTCTTGCTTAAATTTTGTCTGTGTCCCTATCACCCACAACCAAGATACAAACTCCAAATCTCTTGTTTACTTGCTGTTCCCCAACATCTAGTACCTAGGAACTCAGTAACAGAGTTACTTTAAAAAAAAACCCCAAAAAACAAAACAAAACAAAAAAACTACTAGACAGTTACAATAGCAATGTTACTCTCAATTTGCCAAATTTTTTTGAAGAATAAGGCTCTCTCTACCACCACCACCACCAAATTTACTCTAATGGTTTGGTGTTTTTATGGCATTAGTTACACTACAGGTTTTCCTGCAGATCCTCCTTGAACTCCAAGAAGTGAAATGCAAAGGCAACAGTAGTATTCTCCCAGTGTTTACAACACTACAAAATTTCAGAAACCTCCTTCCTATTTAGAAATTCTTCCAATTCTCTTGGAACTAACTAGTACATCTAAAGCCTGCAATACCAATTCAATTTCAGCAACATTTTCAACTGTTCTTATACGGAGGAAATTACTTACTTGACTATGCCATATCCCAGACTGACTATGATGACCAGAGTTCGAGCCAGTGAGCGTTTGACTGCCGAAAGCAATTCTGCAAGGATCAAGGCCCCTTGTACTGCAGGAAGAAAAGAGGAAAGTTCATTTCATTACCAGAATGATGATCTCTAGAATTCTCTGGAATACGTATTGGTACTGGTTCTACTAAAGGAGTACATTTTCTGCAACTTTTAGAAGTACAGAGGATGGCAGCATTTATAATCTTACAGCATTTTTTGTGCTAGTTAATCTTCTCTGCCCGTACCGACCTCCAACTTCATTAAAATCTCAAAAGAATACTTTACCCTATGGATTACAATATCAAAGAAAAAGTCCCCCTCATTTTTAAAAGCTGAATTATAGGTAAACCTTGTAAAGTAAAAAATACATGCATAAGCATGCATGTCGGTACATATACCTTCCAACTCATTTTCATGTCATTTAATGAGGGAAAGATATATATAGTGTATCTTGTAACAATAATTAATAAGCAGAGGATCTGATGGGGCAACTGAAGCTATTACAAAATATTTTGATGCAAAACAAAATTTTTCATTACCAGCTTACCTTATTAAAAAGATACGCACCATCCTATTTTCTTGGTATTACTGTATTAATTCCTAGCTGTACTTTCTGCCTACATTTTAAGATTTTTGAAATCAAAGTGTGTGTTAACAACATCTTACAAGAAAATTAGCATTATTAATTTTCTTTCCAATTCTTCTTTATTAGATGTACTTGCTACCTTAGAAATCAATGGTAACTGAGATTTAACAGCGGTTACGATCATTCCCTAAATGGTCACTCTCATGTCTTATGAATTTGATTCTAATAAAATCACTTCTACACCTCTAAATCCATTAATTATATAAAGTTATAACAAAAGTCACAATCAGTGATTCTAATAATTAACTGAAGAATTAAATCTATTTAGTCAATGGTGACCAAGGGAAAATTTTCACGTATCTCATTTGCCCATCGCTTAAACCAATAACCATTTTTTGTTGACATACCAGATTCTCCTTTGTATCGAATATTCTGAAATTCTGCATAGAAGACAGCTTTCTCAAGCATTCCCAGGAAGATGACTGCACCAATCCAAAACTGAATTCTCAGGAGATCTCTCCAGTAGCAGGCAGACCATGCCAGCCACAGAACACCAAACAGGACGTAGACAATACACATCACCATGAAAAACTGTCATCCAATCAGATGAGAAATAAAAAGGAAAATTAGGGCCAAGAGTCAAGTATCAGGACTTAGAATCAATACAGAGTGATAAATTAATAAATATGTATATACCACCTTCCATTTAGAAAAGAACCAGTAGATCTTTGGCGTTTACCTCTCACACACACAGAATTCTCTCTTCTGGGAAAGAAGCTATCTAAGGACCTATCTTCAAGACTGTTTCCATATTCTGAACAAAGATATCAGTTAAGAGTGCAGAGATGCGACAAGAAAAAGTACATCCAGAGACTACATGACAGGGCAGAAAAAGAGAAAGCAAGAGAAATCTGAAAACAGATTAAGAGGGGCTAGTGTTGTGGCACAGCAAGTTGAGCTGCCACTGTGATGTATCACAGTTCTAAACTGAGTCCAAGCTGTTCCACTTTCAATCCAGTTGCTTGTTATCAAACCTGGGAAAAGCAGATGGCCCCAGTGCTTGGGTCCCTGTTGTACTCTTGGAATACAGATGGAGTTCCCAACTCCAAAATTCAAGCCAGTTCAGTCAGTGTGGTAATTTGTAGAGTAAATCAGTGCATGGAAGCTCTCCTCTCTGCCTCCCTCTTTCTATAATTTTAATTTCCAAATAAATATAACCTTTTAAAGAAAACTGATTAAAAACAAACCTAGACATAGGCACAATATACACGTGTGTGCATACACAAACACACAACCAGAGAAGAGCTGAACACTTCATTACTTGAGTATTTAAGTGGGATCAGAAACTACAAGGTTATATCAAGAAGTGCTTGCTTTGGAACCCAGAGAGGATATGAGATGGTCTCCAAGATCACTTGCATGTCTCAAATGCACAAAGTTTGTGACTTCTTTAATTTACAGATTAAAAAAACAAGGCACACAGGGGATACTGAGTTGCACAAGGCTGCAGTCTAACAGAAGTTCAGAGTTAAGGACAACATTTTCTGAGTTGGACAGACTGTATAAAAAAGAACACTACACATAACATGGGTGATCTTCCAAATTAAACTCCTTTCACAATAAGGTTGAAGAACATAAGTTCACTTACGATCATCAGCGGGTAGTCTTCAAGGGTGAGGTATTCATACGGACCCTTTACTTCAACAGTCACTGCCAAAACACAGTTCTTAGAATTAATTTCATGGACTCAAAATTTAAATAAAACATTTCCTAAAATGTGTTCGATGGGACAGTTGGTTGGCAGTGGCTGGGATGCGATCTGAGATACTGGCACCCCATTTGTAATTCCACCTTCCTGCTAATGCACAGCCTGAGACACAGCAGGTGCCAGCTCAAGTGGCTGTAACCACCCCCCACAAGGGAGACCTGGATTCAGTTCCAGGCTTCAGGCTTCGTTCGGCATGGCCCAGCACTGACTATTATAGACATTTGGGTAATTGAAGATTCCCCCTCTCTCAAATAAGATAAAAATAGATAAATTGTTGAAACCTTTTATAATTTAAAAATTTTTTAATTCATCAAATGCATTAGATCAATTTATTTTAAAATTTCATTGAATCATTTCCTTTTAACCACTTCAATCCTGGTGAATACTGTACCTGCACAATACTCTGAAATTCACTAAGGATTCTCAAGAGTCCACACATGTCCTGCAAAGCTCCCCTATCTGCGCTCCAGTAAGAAGCGGAAAGCCCTTTTGTTCCAACACTCACACCTTTTGAAGACTACCCTGACTATTCCCTCCACAAAGGCTTCCCTGGGCTGCCTATCTGTAGTTATCTTCTTTCTCCTTTCAACTCTAAACACTTCAGACAGACATTGCTTACAACACATCATTCTTGTGCTTTATAGGACATACTTTCTTTGTTATTATTTTCTTTTTAACACTGTTGACACAGTTGAACGGGATGCATGCCCATGTGAACCTCTGATATGGGGGAGGGAGGCTCAGGTATGGAGGGATTAAATCTACAGTATCATACTTAATAGTGAAATGTTCCAATATTGCCAGTAAAGTCAGCCCAGCAGCAAAACATGGACTGGCAGCATTATTATTTCTATTCAATATTCTGCTTGAAAAGCAGGATAGAGAAGCAAACTACAAAGCAAAAAGAAGAAACCACGAAGGAAACAACCAATTAGGAAGTTATTAAAAAATTCCAGGTAAAACATGCTCACTCCATGAACTAGACAGCAACAGTGGGAAGGAAAATTAAAAAAAATTGAGATAATAACAATTACTCATATTAACTAAAAAATGTCCACATTTTGATAATTCTAGTTCAGTATTTATATATATATATATATATTTTTTTTTTTTACTTTTTTTTTTAAATAACAAAGTCAGATATATTGACAGGAGGAGACAGAGAGGAAGATCTTCCACTCGATGATTCACGCCCCAAGTGAATGCAACAGCCGGTGCTAAACTGATCTGAAGCCAGGAGCCAGGAACTTCTTCCAGGTCTCCCACTCGTTGCAGGAACCCAAGGCTTTGGGTCATCCTCAACTGCTTTCCCAGACCACAAGCAGGGAGCTGGATGGGAAGTGGAGCTGCTGGGATTAGAACCGGCGCCCATATGGGATCCCGGCGTGTTCAAGGCAAGGACTTTAGCTGCTAGGCCACTGAGCCGGGCCCTCCAGTTCAGACTATTGAGAGCAACATTAATTAAAAATTTAAAATGCAGCAAGATCAAATGGTGAAAATTAAAATCCAGTATTCTGGATTTCAGTATTCTAGATAATCTTCACCTGTGGTGTTAGCATCCCAAATGGGTTCCAGTTCATGTCCTGGTTGCTCCATCTGCAATCCAGCTCCCTGCTAGTGGCCTGGGAAAGCAGTAGAGGACGACCCAAAGCCTTGGGCCCCTGCCTCCATGTAGGAGACCCAAAAGAAGCTCCCATGCTTGTGGAGAGCATAACCAGCTGCACATGGAGGATATGGCAGTCTATTGGAACCTGCAGAGGATACCTGGCACCATAACAGAGGACAGAACAAACCAATCAACTACTCCAGCCATATGTGGGCAGTGAAAAACTGGGTAAACGGAGACTCTAAGGTGGACTATGTCAATCCTGGATTCTGCAATGACTTCATAGCGCTTGGAATGGCAAGACTGGCAACAATTCCTAACTGTTGAACAATCAAACCACTTAAAAAAGACCCTTGAAGCATGTCCCACATTGGGGAGCTGGGATGGGTGGGAGACTGGGTAGGACTTTCCCCTTTATCTCCCCCTTTATCCCAGATACAGAAAAAAAAATGTGGAAATAATAGTCTTACCCACTTTCTTGTAGCCCTTGAACCTTTGTGCCCTAATTAACTATGTAAAGAATGTCAAAAATAAAGAAAAAAAAAAGCAGCAGCAGCAGCAGCTCCCATGCTCCTGGTTTAAGTTCAGCTCAACTCTGACTGCTGCTGCCATTTGGGGAGTGAACGAGCAGATGAAAGAAATTTGTTTGTCTCTCCCCCTCTAACTCTCTCAAGTAAAATTAATAATCTTTTAAAAATAAATAAATAAAATAAAATGAAATCTAATATTTTTAATACCTAGTTAGCAAGTAATGCAAAGTATCTCTGACTGTGCTGGCTAAAACTAGGTGCAGAACATAATTTTTCTTTCAGTTTTTTCACTTTGAAAAAATTACTCCCTCACTAAAAGCAGTTTTATAGTATTATATTGTATGACACAACCAGAAAAGAACAAACTTTACTTACTGGTAAAAAGATTACTCAATGAATTTTCTTTTGCTAATTCCTTTGAGGATGAAATGCCAATGTGTACAATGAAAATGTAAGGTGCATCTTGCCAAGTTTGCAATGGTTCATGCATTGCCTAGAAAAGGAAAAAGAACCTCAATTCTTCATATGTTGAGAGCACAACTTAATTAACATAACATGCAAGTTGTAGTTTACAGTATGCCCAGCAATATGGTTTACTCTTCCTTTTATCCCATGTCAGTGCAGAGTGTTCATACAACAATGTGATGCAGTCTATAGATCAGTCACAGGAAGCACACTTCACAGATTGTTACACGAATCCTAACAAACATATTTACATTTTAGGAAGGAAATGAAAGCTAAAATCCCTAACCTGAATGTTTAGTCATCCTAGGAAACCTGATCATATTTATGCCAAACTCATGAAACTAAGAAATTTAAAGATCATTTAAATTTTCTTTGAAGAAAAAAATTCATGAACATGAATAAATGTAAATTGCAAACACCAGTTCCTAAATCTCAACGCGTACTCAATGCCCTTTCCAAGACTACCAGAATAGTTACTAACATCAAAAACCTAATTCTGGGTTAAACTATGTGGGGGACAAGCCAGTGCCCCTAAACTCAGGGGGTCAGACTAGCAGCTTCCATGTCTGTGACTCTGTGAGGCACTTATTCCTGCTTTCTACCCCAACTCAAACATAAAAGAATATGAGCATATACACAGCTTTTCCTCCTCATACATGACAGCACCCAGATACTTAAAACTCTCAACTGAATACTGTCTGGTTTTAAAAGAAGCTTTTGTCCAGCCTTTTTTTGGGTAAGTCCCACTGATCTACAAAAACCCTCCACGTGGATAACAGATTTTGTATTTTCATGCATTTTCCTGGGGAGCCTCAGCTTCTCTCAAATGTTCAAGTGCTGTACAACCCAAGAGAGGGCTGAAATAAGACCTCAAAAATTATACTCCATGAAACAATCCAAATACAACTGCTGAGGTTATCTTGGTAATTTAGGAATATCAGTAATATGACATACTGAATCAAACCAAGTTTTCTCCTCCTGACGGTGTCTGACTAGAACCAGGCGCAGTGTTAAAAAAGGTTTCAGCTGCACAAGTCTGGATAGCGTACATTCATAATCCACAACGGAACCTGTCCACATCTCACTGGTTCACTAATACAACATTGCTATAATAAGCTGCTCTGCTACTGACTCTAAAACTACCTCTCATAAATCTTAAAAGGTACCACATTCTGGGGCTTGGAAAATCAAATACTTAAAGTCAACTAAGGCCCAACTTTCAGAAGAAAGATCAAATGAAAGATAATTCTTTGATTTCTTTTGACTCAGCTTAAAAATCTGTATTTTTAAATATTATTTGTTATAGTCGGCTAGCTTTAATCACCAAGAACACAGTTTAGGCACTGAGTAATACTCAAAATATGCAGGAGTCAAGTGAATAAAGCAAAATCCCAGCCAAGATACACATAAATGAACACGGACCCTCAATGGTAATTTATAAATACAATTTGCAATAATAATGTGTCACATTAGACCAAGCATATAAAATCCATCCTAAATGAACCGTCATTATAAGGAAAGAGAAAAACTTAACTCTTTCTCAGAAAAAGAAACTTCTACAACTTCTTTGAAAATCTTGCAAATCTGCCTAAAGATATTTACCTAGGAGTTAACTAAAAATTATGGAAAATAAAATATGATGCAGCTATAAAATATAATGCTCAATACACAAATTCACTAGTGAAATGTAAAAATTAAATAGCAACAACACTAACATGATCTGACATTGGTTAACAAGTATAGGCTTCGGGCCCGGCAGCATGGCCTAGCAGCTAAAGTCCTCGCCTTGAATGCCCCGGGATCCCATATGGGCGCCAGTTCTAATCCCGGCAGCTCCACTTCCCATCCAGCTCCCTGCTTGTGTCTGGGAAAGCAGTGGAGGACGGCCCAAAGCCTTGGGACCCTGCACCCACGTGGGATACCCGGAAGAAGTTCCTGAATCCTGGCTTTGGATCGGCATAGCATCAGCCGTTGCACTCACTTGGGGAGTGAATCATCGAGTGGAAGATCTTCCTCTCTGTCTCTCCTGCTCTCTGTATATCTGACTTTCCAATAAAATAAATAAATTTAAAAAAAAAAAGAAAAAAACAAGTATAGGCTTTATCAATAGTGTTGAACAATTAAAATTGCAAGAAAACAACTACAATGAATTTTTACTTTCAAGTTACAGAATAAAATTCTTCTACTAATACAGTTCTTCTGAAAGCAGAAAATAAAGATGTAAAAACAAATACAGGGGCAGGTATTTTGCTTAATGATGAAGGCATTGGTTGAAACTTCTACTTCCCATACTGGAGTGCCTGAGGTCTAGTCCTGGCTCCTCTCCTGATTGCTAACGCCCATCATGGGAGGCATGGGAACATCTCAAGTGATGTGTCCTGCCACTCATGTGGAGATCTGGATTGGGTTTCCAGCTCCTAGCTTTGGCCTGACTCAGCTCTGGCCCTGGGAATTTTCTGGAGTGTGTCAGGGGAAGGCAGTATATGAGAGTACACTAGGGTGCACAAGTTCTCTCTCAAGTGAGTATTAAGTAAAAAGTAATTACTTAGTAAAATGTCACTACGAGATCCGCTGCAACACTGTTTAATATTGCACATAATGAAATATATAACAAAAAAGTTGCAATAAATTCACACCTTAGGAAACTATCCAGAAGTAATGATGCAACACATTGACCAAACTAGAAAGCACACATTACACCGCTAGATTAAAATTTAAAGTTGCCAGATAATACACATTGCATGCAGCACTGTCTTTTTAAACTAAATTAAGGGACAGAAATTGTGGCATAGCAAGTGAAGTCACTACTTAGAACACCGTGCATCTCATACTGGAACACCTGCTTCAAGGCCCAGGTACTCTGTGCTTCCAATCCAGCTTCCTGAAACAAGCCTGGCAGGCAGCACAACACAGCCCACGCACTTCAATTCCTGCCACCTGAGCAGGAAACCCAGATGGAGTTGAGACTATTTTCTTCTTTCTGCTTATACATACTTTTCTAGGTTTTTGATAATATATACATATTAACAAAAACCCAATGGCTATCTTGTTTTTTTGCACAAAATTAATGTTTTTCCCACCCTTGTGTCATATTCCTTGATCCTTCACTAATGTTACATGAGGAAAAAACAAAAGCAAAACAAATGAAAAACTAAAATCAGACACGCTGGCTGCAACAAAGAACGGCTCAACATACTCAAATTCCTGTCACCCAAGAGACAACCTGGGCACAGATCTTGGTAACTTGGTAACTGTCTTCAGCCTGGCCAAGTTCCATTTGTTCTGGGCATTTAAGATATCTATATCTTTCCCTCCACCGCCTCTCTTTCTTGCCTGTGTGCATGCGCACAAACATGCATGTGTTTCAAATTAAAATGAAAAATAAAGTTTAAAAACGAAGAAAAATAGCTAAATCTCAATAAGAAAAGCAAGCTTGGAATACTTATTTCATTGCCTTCTACCAAGCTCCTTGAAAATGTCCTCAAAACAGGGCCCAGTGCCATGGCCTAGCGGCTAAAGCCCTCACCTTGTACACACCAGGATCCCATATGGGCGCCAGTTCTGATCCCGGCAGCTCCACTTCCCATCCAGCTCCCTGCTTGTGGCCTGGGAAAGCAGTGGAGGATGGCCCAAAGCCTTGAGACCCTGCACCCGTGTGGGAGACCTGGAAGAAGTTCCTGGATCCTGGCTTTGGATCGGCATAGCACCGGCTGTTGCAGTCACTTGGGGAGTGAATCATCAGATGGAAGATCTTTCTCTCTGTCTCTCCTCCTCTCTGTATATCTGACTTTCCAATAAATAAATAAATCTTTAAAAAAAAAATGTCCTCAAAACAATGAAAGCTATGAGAAACGGCAGCCTAGCAGCCAGCTGGGGGGACAAAGCAGGTCAGGAGGCCCTTCAAAGACAAACTACCTAACCAGAATGGCAGAATGCTGACAACTGCCATTCTCAGGCCTTGTATTTACTTAACCTGACCCAAGGATCACTCACCGTGAACAACACTATACTCAAGACACTTGTCAAAACCACTCGGCAGAAGGAGCGGATGTTTAGCATAGCATTTGAGGCATCTACATCCTACAGAGCATCTAGATTTCTGATGTCCAGCTCCTCACTCCAGCTTTCTGCTCATGAAGACACTGAGAGGCAACAGCAGTAGTTTAAGTAGTTAGGTTTCTCCCACTCTTGTGGGAGACCTGGACTAAGTTCCTGACTGCGGGCTTCCACTGCTCCTCAATCAAACACTGCAGGTGTGCGGGCAGCGAACCAGCATTTCTCTGTCCCTCCAGAAGGCTGGGGAGAGGGAAAGCAATCATAAAAGACAAAAGCTGCCGGATATGACCTTAAGTGACAGAGCTATCAAGGAATTGACCACGGGTGGGCAACTGGCTTAGTTAATATTTCACAACTTAGGACACCAACATACCATATTAGAGTGCCTAGGTTCATGGCCAGTTTGGATCCTAATTCTAGTTTCCTGCTAACAATTACCTCAGAAGACAGGGACAGTGTAAATACTTGGGTCCCTCCCACCCACGTGGGAGACCTGAATGTAGTTCCTAGCATTGGCCAGGCCCAGCCCCACCTGTTGCAGGCATTTGCACAGAGAACTGTGTCTGTCTCAGTTTCTGTATATTGTCTCTTCTTTCAAATAATTAACAAAAAGATGCCCTTTAAAAAAGAGAATAAATAAAAATTCCAAGAAAATTTTGGGAGAATGAGGGGTTCATTGGGGCTGTAAAAAGCTCTGAAATCTTCCTGGAACGCTGGATGGCCACGTGTATGTGCAGGGTTCTGCATACACGCCCGGATGTGTGCACAGGCCCAGGTGAGTTCTGAAAAGGCACTAATTACTCACTTCTGGCTGATGCCAAGACTCTCTGCAAGCAAGAAGCAAAGGTAAAGACAAATTCATAAACTGTGAATGCAGCCAGACATGAGCCGTGTACTATACGATTCTACTTGCATCCAGAGTCCAGAAAAGACAAAGCAAACTAGTCACTCACAGAGGGTGGTGAGATGAGGACTGATAAGGGATAAAGGACCACTTTTTGGGGTGATAAAGACTCCTGGAACTAGATATAGTGGGTGGCTGCACTGCTTGTGAATGTACTTAAAAAAAAAAAAGAACAGAAACCAAAACACAAAATTGCACACTTTAAAAGGATAAATTATCTGATATTTATTGTTATAAAATAAAAAAATTTATTTTTCAAAGAAACATAAGCCAACGTGAGAAGTATCTATCTTTTTCTCTTTTTTTAACCTTCTCTACATTTTTAATTAGACATTCTTTGAAGACTTTGCAAGTCTGAAGGGGAATGTGCAATAAGCACTCATACAATGTATATCTATAGCTTTTTGACATCACTTTAACTTTCCAAACTCTCTTCCCATCACACATCACCACATATAAGTTTTGATAACATTCAAGGTTCTTGTAATTAAATTTCTGTTCACAATTACTTACTGGGGAAGGTAGGAATAATTACAAAATGAAAATGGCTCACAGTATCACCTAGAGACAACCATTATTAACAGTTAGAATATAGCTTTCAGTCTTAAGTTTCTTTCTAAATGTTATCATATTGAGAACTTAAAAATAAACAATCATAAAACAGAATCTCAAATAACTTACAGTTCTGTCTCCAGTAAAGGTAAGATTTGTTCCATTCTCCTTAACCTTTAAACATAAAAAAAAAGAAAAAAATGAATTCAGAGCCTTTACTTTACTTTCAGAAATACATAAGGAAGACAATTACCTCCTGTCTTTCTCCTAGAAGAGGTAGTCGATGCACGAGATCCCCAGAAAAGCTCTAGAAGACACATAAAGCTAAGATTAAAGGCAAGTAATAAAAGTGTGATTCAAAAGTCACAAAAATGGATGAAGCAAAACATAATGCCTTAACAGAAATTCAACAAAACAGAATCAGCAGATGAAAATCTTCAAGTAATCACAAATGCCTGAGTAAAACAGCATCAATCAAATGATCCATTCAAGCATTAAGAAAGACAAAGTCGCAAATACAGGGTATGTAACTACATTAGAAGATCAGAAAACGCCCTCTCAGTTCAAGAAGCTCAGTAGCAGATGAGTAACTAACACTGTAATTCAATTCAAATATCTTAGACTTTATAAAAGTGTATAGAAATAAGGCTGTTTAGAACTACTTTAAGATTGTTTTAAAAACTGTGTATATTGGTATAACACAATGCAATGGGTAGCTTTCCAGAATTAAATTTAAGAAAGATAGATCAACACTCCCAGGCTGGGAAATATATTTGGGATATCAGAAGAAAACACATAAGCTGCTCAACACGACATTGTTTCTTTCTTCTAACTTTTGTCCACTACCGTAAGTTTACCTTCATTTTCCCTAAGCCACAACAAGAAATGAGACGTTATGACTCAACCACCAAAGATCCCAAGCAACTGTGGCACAACCCCCACCTTCAAAAACAGTCATTAAACTATTGCACCACAGTGAGCTAAGCTGCTGCTTGGCCTCCCATATCAGAGTGGTGGTTCAAGTCTGTATCATTCTTTCTCTGATCCGGAATCTTGATAAACATGCCTAAAAAAGCAAGTAGAAGATGGCCCAAGTGCTTGGGTCCCTGCTACCCCTGTGGGAGACCTGGATACTTTCTGGGTCCTGATATCAGCTTGGCCCAATCCTGGCTGCTAAGTCCATTAGGGAACTGTACCAGCAGACAGAAGAAGACTCTGCATTCCTTCTCTATCTATCCCACCCCGAACTCTCCCTTTTGCTGTTCTTGTAGAAAGAACAAAACAAAGACTACAATTGTAATAATTGTTTTTAATACCTATAAAATGTTTCCAGCAAAACATTGATGAAGGGTCTGCACAATGGCTCCACAGGCTAATCCTCCCCTCGAAGAGCTGGTTTCCCATATGGGCACTGGTTCCTATCCCAGCTGCTCCACTTCTGATTCCGCTCCCTCCCTGCCTGTGACCTGGGAAAGCAGTAGGGGATGGTCAAACTCCTTGGAACTCTGCACCCATGTGGGAGACTGAGAAGAAGGTTCTGACTCCTGACTTCAGATTGGCGTAATTCAGGCCATTTGGAGAGTAAACCAGTGGAAGGATGGTCTTTTCCTCTCTCTCTTCCTCTCTGCAAAATCGCCCTTTCATAATAAATAAATAAATAACCTTTTTTAAAAACAGAACACATTTGCTAAATATTATTTCCAAGAAAATAATTTCTGATCAGAACCTTCATGACCCCCTTTATATAAATAGCTATATAAAGACAACTATATTATTCATTGTTCCCTCTTTCCCTAAAACAAGGCATGAAATTTAAACTTAAGGCAGTGACACTCTTTAAACTTTTCTGATCTGCAGCAGATCTGTAAACCTACATAATTTGGTTTATATGGCGACTTATCAATTAGATGTGGCAACAACATTTCAAACCATCAGGTTCAAGGCCCAGTGAAGTGGCCTAGTGGTTAAGGTTCTCACTTTACAGGAACCAGGATCCCATATGGGCACTGGTTTGTGTGCGGGCAGCCCTACTTCCCATGCAGCTCCTTGCTTGTGGCCTAAAGCCTTGGGACCCCGCACCCAAGTGGGAGACCTCGAAGAGGCTCTAAGCTCATGGCTTCGGACTGGTGCAGCTCTGGCTATTGCAACTATTTGGGGAATGAATTAATGGATGGGAGATCTTCCTCTCTGTCTCTCTTCCTCTTTGTATATCTGACTTTCCAATAAAAAAAATAAATTAAAAAAAAAATCTTCCTCTCTGTATATGACTTTCCAATAAAATAAGAAAATCAAAATTATATTTTTAAATGAGGCTCAAACGTCAAGTGACAGAAAAACAAAATGTGATATTTATATACAACGTAAAATTATTCAATCTTAAAAAGGATGAAATTCTGATGCAGAAACTCTGCAACAAGGAAACCTGAAAATATCATGCTAGGTGAAAAAGCTATATAAAACAAGGAGTAGAACGTGTGTAACTCCATGCATAAGAGGTCTCTAGACTAACCAAATCCATACGAACAACAGCAGCACAGTACTTTCTAAGGATGGGAGTTACTTAATGTGTATAAAGTTTTGGCTTGTGATGATAGAAGTTCTAAAAAAAGAAAGAAGCAGTGGCTGCACAATAATATGAATACAACTGTATGCTTACAAATGGTTAAAATGATGAGTTTTCTGATCTGTACGTGATGTGTTGGCTCTTTATACACAAAAGAAATCACATACTCCTTTTGATTAATACATCAGCAGCTGACTATGCACCTTTCAGAATAAAGGTTCAATTCAATCCTACTGAAGAAACTAAAGATAGGAAATGAACAGAGACAAAAACACAGATACTAGATTTTTCACCTCTTCCATTTCAACTACTGTGAAAGATTACCTGTGTTTTAAAGAGTTCACTGCAATTCTGGAACAACTTTGATGACGTTAAGTATTTCCCAGATGAGCCTTTTTTTTCCTTAAGATTTTCCAAATATGTTTCCACTTCATCAGCCTGGAAAAAGAGAAGATCCAAAGACTAAACAATCATTGACAACTGAAGATACTTAGATGATAACAAGATCATCTGCTGCAGAAATATAATTTGAGTTTAATATGAATCTTAACAGCATAAGGCAAAGATCAGGAAACATTATCAACAAATCTAAGGCAAGGGGTCGGCACTGAGGCACAGCCAACTGATGCCAACATCCCATGTGCGTGACAATTTTACCCCTGGCTGCTCCACTTGCCAATCCAGTTCCCTGTTAATGCAACTCGGAAAGCAGCAAAATACAGCCTGAGTGTTTGGGCCGCCGCATACGTATGGGAGACCTGGATGGATTTTGTGGCACCTACCTTCAAAGTAGCCCAACCCCAGCTGTAGATCATTTGCGGATAAAATCAAAAGAGGGAAAATCTCTCTCTCTCTTTTTTTCTCCATCTCTCATCCTTTTTTGTTAACTCTGCCTTTTAAATAAATTTTAAAATCTTAAAAGGAGAATCTGGCACTAGTAAATGCTTAAGCACAGAATTTCATTCTTTGGTTCCCAGAGGGTGGTTCCTATAATAATTCTGGGAAAATTGAGAAATAGCCAGAATACAGAGAATTCAGTTATCTAAAAATGCACTTAAAGAGTTACCCAGGCCCGGCGCCATAGCACAATGGCTAAATCCTCACTTTGGAAGAGCCAGGATCCCATATACATGTCAATTTGTGTTCCCGCTACTCCAATTCCCATTCCAGCTCCTTGTTTGTGGCCTGGGAGAGCAGTGGAGGATGGCCCAAAGCCTTGGGACCCTGCACCCCATGGGACACCTGGAGGAAGCTCTTGGATCCTGACTTCATATCGAATCAGCACTGGCCACTGAGGCCATTGGGGGAGCAGGCCAGCAGGTAGAGGATCTTCTCTGTAAAAATCAGATCTGCCTTTCCAACAAAAATAAAATCTTAAAAATAAAAATTACACAGGTGATTTTTATTTTTAAGAGTTTAGTGTCAACAACAAGATGTACTCAGGCACATGCACTGACATATGGCACAGAATAGTTGCTCTGCTTTGCAGCACACTGCCAATGCTTCATCTAGCAGCTCTGGTTGTGCCCTGCTCACAGCTCTGCTCTGGCCCCTCCTGTTCTCAGCTCCTCTCTTCCATCTCCAAGTACCTGTTTGTCACTCCACACTTTAATTGCGAGGCAATTCAAAAAGACTTTCACATTCTTAACTCACACAACTGCAGAACAGAATCTGCCAACATCTTGGACAGTTTACACGATGTCTCAAATATGTGAACCTTTTATTGTAAATTCAATTTTAAACCCTACTCTGGAGACAGTATCTCTCTCTAAATTCTTCTACCTTTTCGGTTCCTTCTACCATATAAATTCTACACAGCATTATATATATACATTTTTTAAAGATTTATTTATTTTTATTGGAAAGTCAGATATACAGAGAGGAGAGACATAGAGGAAGATTTTCCATCTGATGGTTCACTCCCCAAGTGAGTGCAATGGCCGGTGCTATGCTGATCCGAAGCCAGGATTCAGGAACTTCTTCCAGGTCTCCCACACAGGTGCAGGGTCCCAAAGCTTTGGGCCATCCTCCACTGCTCTCCCAGGCCACAAGCAGGGAGCTGGATGGGAAGAGGAGCTGCCGGGATCAGAACCGGCACCCATATGGAATCCCAGCGCATTCAAGGTGAGGACTTTAGCTGCTAGGCCATGGCACTGGGCCCATATACAACATTATATTAAAAAGCAAAACAAAAATTACCCAACACTGCACAAAAGATAACGGAAAATTTAAATAATAAATAGAGGCACAAAATGTTTAAGTTCAAAAACATGCCTGGCAGTGGAGAATTTTTTTTTTAAACACAGACGAATTATCTTTGTAAAGAAATTTTAAGAAAAAATCAGGGAAAGGGAGCAGGACAACCAAGAAATGATGTGAACTGTGCAATCAGGAGCATGAAAGCAGAATGGGGAAGGCCTGAAAAAAAATCCATCTCAGAACAATATATATCCAATGCTCAAGTATCATATATAAACTATGCTAATAACAGTAGTATATTTATCTGCCTTGAAGCAACAACACAAAAAACCACAGTGAGTAAAATTGCTTACTTTATCAGGAACTAAAGTAGTAACACCTATAGTGTACCAATTTTCATGTACTTCCATTAGAAATCAGTAACTGAAAACTAAATGCTATAGCAGGTATTTAGCAGGGCAGTTAAGAAGCTGCTTGAGGGGGCCTGGCATGATAGTCTAGTAGCTAAAGTCCTCACCTTATATGCCCCAGATTCCCATATGGGTGCCAGTTCATGTCCTGTCTGCTCCACATCCCTTCCAACTCCCTCCTTGTGGCCTAGGAAAGCAGTCAAAGATGGTCCAAAGTCTTGGGACCCTGCACCCACATGGCAGACCCAAAAGAAGCTCCTGGCTCCTGCCTCCTGGCTTCAGATCAGCTCAGCTCTGACCGTTGCAGCCACTGGAAGTGAGCCAGGGAACAGAAGATCTTTCTCTCTCTATCTCCCTCTCTCTGTATATCTGCCTTTAAAAAAAAAATTATTTTTATTGCAAAGTCAGATATATAGAGAGAGGAGAAGAGGGAAAGAAATATCTTCCATTCAATGATTCACTCCCCAAGTGACCCTAACTGCTGGTGCTACGTCAACCCAAAGCCAGGACCCAGGAACTTCCTCCGGGTCTCCCACGTGGGTGCAGGGCCCCAAGGCTTTAGGCTGTCCTCCACTGCTTTCCCAGGCCACAAGCAAGGAGCTAGATGGGAAGTGGAGCTGTCAGAATTAGAACTGGTGCCTATATGGGATCCCAGTACGTTCAAGGCAAGGATTTTAGCCACTAGGCCACGGCACTGGGCCCTGCATATCTGCCTTTCAATAAAAATAAATAAATCTTTAAAAAAAATGCTGCTTGAGATGCTCTCATCTCATAGGGGAGTGCCTACATTATAAAGTCCTGGCTCTGTTTCTGATTCCAGCTTCCTGCTATAACATGCACTCTGGAAAGCATCAGAAGATGGTTCAGGTAGTCAGGTCCTTGCAACCAGTGTGAAAAACCTGTGGATTTAGTTCTGGGCTCCTGGCTTCAACCTAGCCTAAGTGCTGTAGCATCTGGGGAATGAATCAGCAAATGGAAGATTTTTGTTTCTGCCTTTAAAAAAAAAAGGAAATTTTAAAAAATCATAATATAGGACCCAACGTGGTGGCTTAGCGGCTAAAGTTCTCACCTCGAACACACCAGGATCCTATATGGGCATCGGTTCTTATCCCGGAAGACCCGCTTCCCATCTAGCACTCTGTGACCTGGGAAAGCAGTGGAGGATGGCCCAAAGCCTTGGGACCCTGCACCTGCATGGGAGACTCAGAAGAAGCTCCTGGCTCCTGACTTCAGAACAGCTCAGCTTCGATCGTTGTAATCACATGAGAAGCGAACCAGGAGATGGGAATTCTTTCTCTCTGTCTCTCTTTCTCTCTGTGTGCCAGCCTTTCCAATAAGTAAATAAATTTTTTTTTTAAAAAAAGAAAGTAACACTTAGGGGTCAGATTACCCCTGGGGTCCAAGGAAAGTCTAATGATACACTCCTTACCTTGAAGTTGTAGATTTCATTGTAACAGTCAGCACTTTTAAGAAACCAGGTTATATTCAAAGATTGATCACAAGGTTCTCCATCAACTGTAACGACAGAAATCTTAGAGAATAAAAGATGTTTCCAAAGTATTTTTCTTAAACTGTTAACATATATTTCTTTACATATCTATATCCTGAGACACTAAAAAACCAGCCCTTTTCCAAACACAAAATAATGAAGTAAATATATGCTAAATGCAATTGACTTTCTTCAGAGAAAACTTTTGTTCATCGAAAGAAAACAATAGTTAAGCAGTTTTTTACCTACTAAAACTATGGTATATTATGTGCTTTAAGGCTTTAACTTCTACACCTCTACTGGAAAAACCTGGGAATGTTAACCCAGTCCTAAGTTACAACCAATCTTACAGTACTGTTCAAATATTTTTTGAGCAGAGCACAGGTACACAGAGATACAATGGTACTGCATTAGGCTAACAGGGAATGGGCAGGAACAATTAGCTGTATTCCAACCATAAACATAAGGAATAACAGCACTAGGAATGTCATAAGACAATATTTATTATTACTAAATGGTGGTAAAATTCATGGCTAGACCTTAAAAGACATAAAGGCAGAGCAGGGCTGGCATTGTAGCTTCCTACTTGAGTTAAGCATGAGGATGCCAATATTCCGTATGGGATAGGTTTGAGTGCAAGGTTCTCCACTTTACATCTAGCTCCCTGCTAATGTACCTGGGAAAGCAAAGGAGAATGGCCCAACCCTGAACCTAAATGGGAAACCCAGAAGCATCCCTGGCTCTGAACCAGCCCAGCTCTGGCAGCTGCAGTCATTTGGAGAATGAAACCAGTGGATAGAAGCAACCCAACACAAGCTTCCACTTTTCTTTGCTCAAACTAACTTTCTAATTATCAGCATAGTTTCACAGGCTTCTTTCAAATTATGTAAAATTTGACCTAATAACATAATTTGTGGTGCCCAGCGAGGTGGCCTAGAGGCTAAAGTCCTTGCTTTGAACGTACCGGGATCCCATATGGGTGCCGGTTCTAATTCCGGCAGCTCCACTTCCCATCCAGCTCCCTGCTTGTGGCCTGGAAAAGCAGTCGAGGACGACCCAAAGCCTTGGGTTCCTGCACCCAGAGGAAGTTCCTGGCTTTGGGCTTCAGATCAGCGCAGCACCGGCTGTTGCAGCCACTTGAGGAGTGAATCATCAGAGGGAAGATCTTCCTCTCTGTCTCCCTTACTCTCTGTATATCTGACTTTGCAATAAAAAATACAAAAGAATTTGTGGAAATGATACAGATATTATAATTGACTATGAAATATTCAAACTAGTTAGTTAAAAGCCAATAAGAAACTATTCCCTAAACAAATTTCAAGAAAAATTTATGTTAAAATAAAAAGCTTAGGTGCAACACAATGGTTCAATTTGCTAATCCTCCACTTGTAAATGCCAACATCCCCATATGAGCACTGGTTTGTATCCTGGCTCTACTTCCCATCCAGCTCCCTGCTTATGGCCCGGGAAAGCAGCAGAGGATGGCCCAAAGCCTTGAGATGCTGTATCCACATGGGAAACCCAAAGGAGGATTCCAGTTCCTGGCTTCAGATTGGCTCAGCTCCACTCATTGTGGCCACTTGCGGAGTGAACCAGTAGACAGAAGATCTTACTCTCTGTCTCTCCTTCTCTCTACAAATCTACGTTTTCAATAAAAATTAAATGTTTAAAACTTTCAGTGGAAAGCTTTAAGAGACAGTGGAAATGGTCCGATGTGCTCCATGGAAAGCTATATATCACACCCACAAAACTATACACGGACACAACTGATAAGTGAGAAAGCACTGAAGTAACAAAGGAAATAAAGTGACATTTAAAAGGCTCAAATCTCACGTTAAACAATGATGTGAGCTTAACTTAGCCAGCTACAACTGGATCAAAATAGATGATCAACATGCAATTCAGGCAACAACAGGAATCAAAATCCCATTGTCCCTAGCAACTACTTTGACCTATAAACCCAATAAAGGCCCATACAACAAAGCAGGTTTTCACTGAAGTGAAGTCTGTGCTTGGGACAGTTTATTATCATGGGCATTATATATTCTTCACAGCAATCTGCCTGTAAAATTGCAATGCTACTAGAATGCAAGTTCACTGAGGGAAAGAAATTCCCTCTTCAGAAAGAGTGCCTGGCACATGGTATATTTGCCACAACTCAGAATTCTGTACTTTCAGGGAGAGATATATAGAAGCCCGTATCAGTGGCCTAGCTTTTCACCTCTGGTCTTCAGGGAGAGCTGCCTATGATCATGTAGTCTATACAAAAAAAGCACTTTCAAAGTGCAAAGCTTTTTATTAATGCACAATGGCATATTTCAGATTCAGATATAGCAGTGGCCCAACTGAACAAACTGGTTTTGTCCTGTGCAATCCCTTCTTTCCTGATAATCTCACTGAGTTTCCTCTTCCTTAGGGTGGTAAAGCACTCCTTGGACAAATAAAAGATCTACCGGACATATTTACTGTGAGCCAAAGGTTATGAGTTCAGTGAACATTTAACAAGCATCCGAGAGTAAAACGAGCGGGATATCTATGTCCCAGAACACCACCAGCAAAACACCATGTGGGAAATCAGCCAGCCTAGTCAGATATAACGCAACAGAAATGTGACTGAGTTTCTACCATAAATGCAACATAGCAAAAATATATATTTCACATGTATGTTATAGTATACTATTAAACTAACACAAATTATACATAGTGTGATACATATATAAGATAAAGAGAAAAATAAGGAGAAAAAGTTCACAGATGACTCAGTGAAAGCCCTTCAGTAACTCTAAATGTGTTCATTCCTCCACAGAGCCAGACTAGTATGTTGAAAGTAGACCCCTCATGAGGGGTAGAAAAATATGTATTTAAGCAGTTCATCAATATCCTTAAGAAACATAAGATTTTCATGAAATTCAAAAACTCACATTTCAGGAAGATAGTGGTATTTCTGAAAAGGATCTTTCCGAAGCTAAAATAATTCTTCCTCTGCAACAATAAAGGAAAGATAATTAGCAACAAAGCTGTGTCCAAAGCAGCTTGTAGCTATCAAGTCTTTAACTCGCCCAAATTAGTGTTCTTGACCAAGAAGATACTACCATCCTTCCTTTCAGTAAAATCAGGCTGCAGCCAAACAGCAGGATTGCACCCCGCAGTTCAGACATGCCTCCTTCCCTGCAGTCAGGGAAACCAGAACTTCATTCCTCCTCGGTAGCAGATCCCCCACAATCCTTCCCCTAACTCCATAACCACTGCCTCAAATGAACTGTTTTACGCAGAGTCATAGGATGATTTATTTCAGGTTTGGATTTAAAAGGGCCTTATTATTAACCACCTGTGCACCAAGTAAAAACAAACAAAAACCAAGAACCTGAAGATCCTCACCTACGGGGTAAAAAAAATTCTACCCTGCTTGCCATATAAACTACAAGCAGTGAGCAGAGCAGAATGAGATGCAAAGACCAACAAGATTTTAAAAAGGGATGATGCTTTTTGTCCGTCCTGGCACCTGAGGGTGGTCCCCTCACAGAACTACGCCTCTGCTTCAAAGGAGGTGTAAGGGAGACAGGGAGAGAAGGAGAGAGGGAGAAAGGACCCATCTTTCAAGTTCACTGCCCAAATGTAAGACCACATTACATTTATTAAATGATTTCTTTTATTTTCGCCATTCCCATGTTAACATATACTGCTTAAACATCCTTGAGCTTCCTCATCACATGGCAAGCCTTTAAAAAAAAATTTTAAACTTTTAAAAGAAATGCAACCATCCGGTGAGGAGAATTATCCAGAAAACTGTAACAGTGCACAGCACTAAATAAACTGGAGATGCCGTGAGCCCCTGGAATATTCTGAAACTTGGGATGGAAGACAACCCCTCTCTCCCATCTGCACACCCAAGTTTGCGTCGTTCTGCACCAGACAAGAAAAGTTGTGCCGCTCGCCGGGAGAGAGTCCGCTCCGCTGCTCCCTGCCAAACGAGGCTGGCCTCCCCAGGGAGCCGCATCCCGGCGGGTCCCCGGAATCCCACCCCTTTGGGAAACGGAATTCGGTTCAACCTTCCTGAACCCCTGGGGCCGCCGTAGCCCCACCCCTTGCTCCTCCGGGCTCAAGCGCCACTGTCACACTCACCGACGGTATCGGAATGTGCCACTTGGAGCGGTCGGCTGCAGACACAGGGGCCGGGCCTGCACCAAAAAGCGACAGTGGGGATGGCTGAATCCCTAGCAAAAGAAGAGTGACAGGCAGCACCTGAAGCCACGCACCCGCCGCCATCTTCACAGCCCTGGAGTGCCCACCGAAAGCATTGCGCCTTCTTCCGGCTCGTCCCGCCCACTTCCGGCTCGGCTCTGGGAAGGGGCGGGATCATCCGGGTCCTCCAAACACTGGGGGCCTGTTTGTATTGCGGCCTGGCGGCTCTTCCCTCAGCCCGCCGTCGCAGCTCCGTGGGTTTACTGCGCAGGCGCCGTCCTGTCGGTGCTTCGTCATAGGGGTTCGGGAACTCTGCAGAAGTCTTCCTGACGTGGCCCTTACCCCCCGTACTTGTAGTGCTGCACGGTTTGGGGACCAGCAAACAACCCATGCAGTGTTTGGCTTCCTCTCCTCCAGCTCGACCCAGTTCCTCATCCCTTCAGAAGTAGTCAGACGCCAGATTTGAGTGAGCGCCTACTAGGCATCCGTTAATAAGTTCTTGGGTCTTGACGGTGTTTTAAGCAAAAGCTGGAATTGGGTTGTGTGGAGTAAAGCGGTTCCTAGGCTGGGCAGCGTCAGTAGGTGCCCTGCAAGCCCTGAAAAGTACTGTGCCAGCAGGAAAGAGTTTGGCTGGCCAGGCCACGTCCGGGAAGGACCCCGCGGGCATTTCCCATTCGAAACTAAAATCGAGGCGAGAATGGGTCAGTTTTCATGTCCTTGGCGTGACCGCTGCTGAGACGGACCTACTGCAGCCCTGCTCGCCAGAGGGAGACCAGCGGGCCGCTCTGTGGTTCTCTCAGGATTCGGACTCGCATGCACGCTCGCTGGGCAGCCAGTTACGGTTTTTCATTTTACCGAGTCCGGTCTTCCTCAGCCACACTGACTTCGAGAAAAATCTGACGAGCGTGTTTTTGTCGAAATGCTAGTTTGAGCTTGAAAAAAAAAATCCTAGGAACACGAGTGAAAATTTGTCACTTCTCAAGGACCAGCAGGAGAATATTTTCCCAGAAGCTGCCGATGACCAAGTGCAGGTCATAATTGGCTTTTTAGAAAGATCGCGCAGAAGCCTTGGTGCAGAACTTGGAGGCAGTTGGAGTGACAGGGGCCATGGAAACAGCTGGGAAAGAGGAAATCAGGTAAAAGGGGCTTTCAGGGAGGACTGACTCCTGTGTCCAGAGCCTGGAGTGGGCTGTGTCAGAAATCAACAATCTAACTTTGAAGATTTCATAGAGTTTTAAACTATTAATTGTACTTTTTCATGGAAAAAATTTTAATTTTACTTATTATTATTGTCATTTAATGATACAGTTTCATTGGCTCTGGGATTTCCCTTACCCTCTCTCCAAACCCCTTCCTGCTCACTGAATTCCCCTATATCATTATTGTAGTTCCTCATACACAGCCATATGTCCATCATTGAGGGCATGGACAATGGCAAAGAGTCCAGCATCCTATTGCCAAGATATAGTAAACAGTATCATTGGGAGTCCCATCTTTGTCAGAAAGTAGAGATGCATACTACAATATAAGCTCACATTGATTATTAATTGTACTTGTTATTTGCATGTTTGATAATTGCACAATTAATGTCATAGACTTTAAAGTTCATGGGAAATGGCCTATGGTGGGGGGAAAAATACAGAAATTTACATTTTTTAGGCCAAAATAAATTTACCTTTTAATCCTATTTTCCACTAACTTTTTAAAATTCCTCCCCCCCCCCCCGTGTGAGTAGCGAGCCTCTTAAAAAATACATTTGGTATGTTCCACAGTGCTAACAGTGAGAAAGTTGTGATCAGAACTCTTACAGTTGTATGTCAAACATGATTTTCCAAGGTCAGCATCTCCCTACATTATTTCAAAAGTGAAAAGAGGCTACAATTCTCTAATTTTTGTGTACTTGATTGAAAAAAATGAGTTGAGCAAAGGATTGAATAACTTCCATGATAAACAGTTTTTCATATGGCTAGGTGTACCTGTCTGGGATATTTCCGTGATGTGACAATTGTGTTCCGTCATAGCTTCCTGCCTAATCACGGACATGTAGACAGATGCATGCAGCCACACATCCACGTGAAAGCTAGAGCGGCTTTTCCCCCCTTGGGAGCCGGTAGCTCTTGTAGACAGGTGGGAGACTAACTCAATACAAGCTGAGGGAGAACTATGCACTCATCTTACACACGCTTTTTTCCAGGCACTTGTGTTTAAAAATCACTGAGCCCCTAAACTGTCAACATCATCTTTAAAAAGGGGAGGAGGGCCTGTTTCTACTTCTGGTGTGTTCTGACACCTTGCACATACCCCTGTCATAGCGTTGGATGACTGTGCTGTGATTGCTGGTTAGGCAGGAAGTGTGAGTCTTCCTCAGAGCTCAGCACCTGGTGAAAATATATTCCAAAAGCGGTTTGGCTTTGCCGACTGGCTTAGTTTTGGTTTGGTTTGAAGTTTTCGTTTTGTTCTCTGTTCCTTCACGTTTTATGTTATAGTCATAAGCTTCAGTCATTATTTTTTTTTAAAGATTTACTTATTTTTATTGGAAAGCCAGATATACAGAGAGGAGGAGAGACAAAGATCTTCTGTCTGTTGATTTACTCCCCACGCAACCCCCACAGCCGGAGCTGCGCTGATAGGAAACCAGGAGCCACAAGTTTCTTTTGGGTTGCAGGGTCCCAAGGTTTTGGGTCATCCTTGACTGCTTTCCCAGGCTAGAGGCAGGGAACTGAGTGGGTAGCAGGGCTGCCAGGATTAGAACCAGCCCCCATATGGGATCCTGGTGTGTGCAAAGTGAGGACTTTGACAGCTAGGCTACAGCACCAGGCCCATTCAGTATTTATTTTTAATCAGTTTTTCTTCATCAGTGACAGTGCTGTTTTTCCAATGCTTGATAGGTTAACCCAGAACATATTTCTTGTTTGCTTTGAAGGACTTACACCATAGTGTTCTGCAGTACATGTGCTGTTGCATTATGTCATAGCTGTGAATTTTGAATTTTGCATAGCAGAACAGACTCTAAAGGTTCATTTTTGCCTGCTTGTGTTATACAAAAGTTACCAAAATTATATTCATAAACCCTATGTATGATATAGTTCTTAAATCATCTTTTCATTTTAGTGTTGAGGATGAAGCTGTGGATAAAAACGTTTTTAGAGACTGTACCAAGATTGCATTCTACAGGTAAGGAATACAGTGCTATTTCCTAGATTAAAATATTTCTGACAGTATTTCAAAATGGACACCATTGAGGGCTTGAAAATGAGTAGACTTTCTAAGGTAACAGGCAATTGGGAAATGCAAAGATTAAGGTATTCATCAGCAGGAAACTTTTTTATATGCTATAACATTATGTGCTTACTACTATACTAATAATTTTTTTCAGTAAACATATATTTTATCTTAAAAGCCAATATTTTAAGTTCATCTTAAAATTTTATTTTTGAATAATGTTTCATAGGATTCAAAAATAGTAATATTAGAAATATGCGCAGAAGGGTGTTACTCTTATCCCTGTCCTCTTCCACCTCATTCTTCATATTATCCCTGTAAGTAACCAAATTTGTTAATCTCTCTTCTATCCTGCCAACATTTCTTTTTGTAAACACGTATGTTCTTGTGTCATTGCTTTTTTTATACCAAGTAAGTTTCTATGTATACGATGTACATGGTTAGGTCCCCCCTTTTTTTTCTGCCTCGTAGTTTGCTTTAAAGAGCAATGAAGTTAAGAATTTGTGGATGGTTCCTCCTTTTTTACAACTACATAACATTCTGTTGGTTACCTGAGCTTTTAGTCTGCTCAGTCTGTCCCTTGCTAAACTGTTGGGTTGTTTTTTATCTTTCGTGTGATAGCACTGCCACAATGAAGAGCTGTCCATATGTCATTCCTTACACTTACAGGTGTATTTTTTTTTAAGATTTTTTTTAATTGGGGAGTCAGATATACAGAGAGGAGGAGAGACAGAGAGAAAGGAAGATCTTCCATCTGCTGATTCACTCCTCAAGCAGCCACAACAGCCGGAGCTGAGCCAATCCAAAACCAGGAGCCTTTTTTGCATCTCCCACACGGGTGCAGGGTCCCAAAGCTTTGGGTCATCCTTGATTGCTTTCTTAGGGCACAAACAGGGAGCTGGATGGGAAACGAGGCCATTGGGATTAGAATTGGCAACCATATGAGATCCTGGCAGATGCAAGGCAAGGACTTTTGCTGCTAGGCTACCGTACCAGACCCTTACAAGTGTATTTTAAAGATAGATTTCAAGGACAGGGATAAAAGGATCAAAGAGTTAATGCAACTAACATGTGTTAACTCTTTAAAAAAAAAAAAAGATTTGCTAAATTTTTATTTGGAAGGCAAATTTACAGAGAGAAGGAGAGACACAGAAAGAGAGAAATCTTCCATCTGCTGGTTCACTCCCCAGATGGCCACAATGACCAGAGCTGGACAAAGCCAAAGCCAGGAATTTGGAGTTTCTTATGGGTCTTTCACATGAATGCAGAGGCCCAAGGATTCGGGCCATCCTTCACTTCTTTCTCATGGGACATTAGCAGGGAGATAGATCAAAAGTAGAGAAGCTAGGACTCAAATCAGTGTCCATATAGGATGCTGGTACCACAGGCAGAGGTTTAACACACTATACTATGAAGTCAGTCCAGGAATGTGCTAACTCTTACCAGGTTTCCCTCATAGTGATTGTATTATTGTGTACTTCCATTACCACCATGTGAGGTGCCTGTTTTCCCATGCCTCAAAAACATATCTTTAAAATTTTGCATTGGGTAGGGAGGAGGATGTAGTATTGTGGTGCAGCTGCTACTCACATTGTTGACCTCCCATATCAGGATAGTGGTTCAGAATCCCAGCAACTCCATTTCAAATCCAGCTAGCTTCTGGCTGTGGCTGGCCAGGCCCCACCTTGCAGCCATTTGAGGGGTGAGCCAGCAGAGGCAAGATCTCTTTCTCTGTCTCTGTCTTTAAAAAAAGAAAAAAGATTTATTTTCATTGGAAAGTCAGATATACAGAGAGAAGGAGAGACAGAGAGGAAGATCTTTCATCCTTTGATTCATTCCCCAAGCTGCCACAACAGCTGGAGCTGTGCCTATCTAAAGCCAGGAGCCATGAGCCTCTTCTGGGCATTTCACATGGGTGCAGGGTCCCAAGGCTTTGAGCAGTCCTTGACTGCTTTTCCAGGCCACAAGCAGGGAGCTGGATGGGAAGTGGAGCCACTGGGATTAGAACCAGTGCCCATATGGGATCCTGGCACATGCAAGGTGAGGACTTCAGCCACTAGGCTACTGCACTAGGTCCTCTGTCTCTAACTCACTTTCTCTGTTGCTCTGCCTTTCAAATAAATAGACAAATAAAGCTTTTATATTTAGTCTTCATTTTAAAAGAATACTTTTACTTGATCCTATAATTAAAATAATTTTTAAAAATTGTTTCAGAGGCAGTTTCTTTAGGGAACTATACCTCCCTACTGCCTCCTTATCACAAGAAATAAAAATTTCTCTTGAGCTAAAAAAAGATTACTTCACACATTTTAACATATTATTTATTTACTCTCTGTTCTAGATGGAGAAAGCATATCATTTTAATTCCAAAGAGATACTTTCAAAGAAAGTCTACAGTGAGTGCCTGATCACCTTATTAAACTCTGAGATTATTCAGGATTCTGTTAGGGTTTATTGAGTTACTACTAAAATATCCACTTCATGGAAAAAGAAAGAAAAATTAACCAGCTTGTAGGTGACATCTCTGCAAATTGCCCCATCTTTTCAATAGAGGAGATAAGACACCATCCTCCAGCAATGTTATGTTGAATAATTTCTTTTGTATTTCTTTTAGTACTACTTTTATTAGCATCCTAGTGATACAGACTCTTCCAGTGTCCAGTTTACCCAGTGTCATAGGAATTTTAGTAACTTCCACATAATGATATAGTCTAATGGATGCCTGCAGCCACAAGTAATGCTTATGTGTCTATATCCTGCACGTTCACAGGCGTCAGAAACAGCAGCAGCTCTCAAAGAATTCCACCTATCGGGCATTACTAGATTCAGTCACAACAGGCAAGGACAGCACCAGGTTCCAGATTATTGAAGAAGCAGCAAAGGTGAGAGAACATGTTTTCTACAGAGTGATTGGTTTGTGTGTTTCTTTTGTTTGAATGTTAAAATTATCACAAAAACTAAGTAAACTCTATTTGCTTCAGAAATAAACTTTGTTAGAGAAAGAATGTCATCATTTCCTACCTATACTAATGCCATAATAGCCATATAAATGTGAAATTGCCTGTGTATCAGAGGTTTTCCTAGATGTTTCACGCATGTTATTTCCTTTACATTAGTCTTTGTAATATACCTAAGGGGCATAATCTATTAGACCCAATTTTCAGCTGGTAGCTGGAATTTTCTCCTGTATCTGATAGACTCCATCCAGCACCTATGTACTTTGTTTCACTCTTAGACAACATATAAGGGTACTTCAAAAAGCTCATATGTAAATGAACTCAAAATAGAATGTATACTTTTCAGCAACTTTTTGAAAACTTCTCGGACAGTTGAACCTACAGACAGTAAAATACAGATTCAGTGACTGTCCACAGCTCAAACTGTGAGTGGACCAGAGGACAGTTAGAGGGGCCACAGGTTGGAAACTCAAGTCACAAATGTTCCACCTGCTGAGCAGCTTCACTAGCATTCACCATAGTTGCCACATAGTGAAGAGCATAGCACAGCATCTCTGAAATGCTCTTTCTGTTCTGTCAAGTTATCATGCTTCAGACATGCCATATACATCAGCCAGATACACAGGAAATGCTAGGGGCTGTGTTAGAAAGCATCATTGCACAGAAGTACCTGGCCCTCACTTCCGGATCCTTCACCATATTTTAAGGCACCCTGAATTTCTAGGGCTTCATAGACCAAAATGACTTTCCTGATAATTTGTGTAACTGAAACATGGTTAAGGCCACGTGGTCTGTGTCTCCTAACATCTTGAATCAACTGTACCAACCTACTAACAAACTATTCTGGGAAGCCAGCTTCAAGCTGAACGAAATCTTGTGATTGCCATAGTAGTGCTATATGGAAGAAAGTTCACAGAACAAGAACTACTCCACAACATCAAGGGGTCCTTGCTAACATTTATAAGGCCTTTTGTTTAGAAAAGAGTCCCAACTTTGTTCCCAGACAGAAGGAGCAGTTACTCAGTAAGGAAGGGTATTTTTGTTAGGATGCTTTAGAGGCTTTATCCATTTCCTTGATATGGAATCCTGTGCTATAACTGCCTTGCCCAAATTTCAGTGTAGAGGGCGTAGTGTCATTTTGAGAGTTTGGTATTCTCTATTCTCTGTCCCCAGCTTCTGCTAACCTAAAGTCAAAGTCATGGTGGTAATTTCTTTTAGCTGCAGAGATGGGAAAATTAGCCTTTCTCTAAAATCTAATACTGATTCTCATGTTACCAGCTTGCTGGAAAGTTTTGCTCACCTTTTTGCTGTACATGTTGAGTATCATGAATTCTCAGCTCTCGGTAATCTCCAGAAGTTCTGGATCCCCTACTACTGTACCAAGTCTCCTCCACTATACTGTGTTTTGTAGCCTAGTTTGGTAACTGAGTTTCTTGGAGCATGAAGCAGCACTGATTTCCCTCCTGAAGAGCTACCTACGATTTGCATATTGCTTCATAAATGACCCCCAGCCAAACCCTATCCGGGGTCAGCAGAAGCATTTGTCTCCCAGAAGTGGAATGAGTCCATCAGAGGGTTTCCTGGACCTTAAGGTCTGCCATCAGCTGTCAGGAACTGCCTTGTCCCATTTTTCCTTTCCTTGTCTTGTTTTCCTTCCTGTTTCACTTGTACCTAACACCAGGGAGTTGCAGTTTCTTGTGGTCTGGGCAAGAATCCCTCCTCTCCTTTGGGGAAGCTTACTATGTTAAGGACATAGAAGTCTGCTCTCCTGGAGACATTTAGAGGCAGAGTAAATGATACTAAATCACCCTGAATGCTAATTGTGGAACAAAATGAAACAATCTCAACCCAACTGGAGGCCAGTATAGTGGTGGATCTCTGTAGGTGCCCTTGCCCATGATGTGGTTTAGTTTTTTTTCTTTGGATCCCCAGAATCTGAAGGTCGATGCTGTTCAGGTCAGGGTCCAACAGATCAGGATGCCTTCAGTCCTGGAGGACTTCCCTAGGATCTCCGTATAAGACAGAAGCTGGCTCAGAAGGGAGCTTCAGAGGATCCTGGATGTCACTGACAGAGCTTTCGGGACTGAGACCTGTGTGGACCCCTCCAGGATAGGTGCAGAAATACCACAGCCATCTAGACAGTCTTTGCCTTAGGCAAATAGTGCCCTTGCAAGGCCCCTCTTGTCACAGTGTATTCAGATGATGACCAAGGATTCAGATGTCATCCTGGTTGGGGCATGAAGATGCAGACAGTCTTCTTGAAAATCATCTGCACTCTGTGTTGAGTTCATTGTGTAATGTAAGAGTCTCTGTTAAAGGTTGTCACTGTGATGAGACATGAGTTTTAAAGGAAATGCAGATTAAGATCTGCCATGAATATGGTCTGAAGATTTAAAACTCACTGTCTCCATCTGCTTAATCAGAATGATAGCCTTAAATGTCAAGCTCTCAGAGCCCAGAGTCTGAGAGGATCACATTCGGCTCACAGCTGATGTTCTCAAATTGCACAGAGGAGGCAGATTCCTACAGACTCAGTACTCCTAGTGCTTACCCACCCCCACACCTTTGAAACCCAAAAGACAGTACATTTAGAGTTGTCAAGATTTGTTGTTAATTTTTTTAAAGCCTTCCTCTTTTTTTTCAGTTTTTGTTTTATGTATTTTTAAAAAGTCTTCCTCTTGATTTGTTTCCCCCATTCTGCCCTTAATAAACAACCAGGAAACAGAATTCAGCTTCATTCAACATTTTCTAAGCCTGGACTGCCATTAACAAAGCACCAACTGAGGGCAAACAGTCATTTATTTCTCACCGTTCTAAAAGCTGGAAACTCCAAGATCAAGGTGCTATCACATTCATTGTCTGCCCTGGGTCCTCTACTTTGCTGTCTCCTTCTTGGTGGCATGGAGTGGAAGGAAATATTGTCTAATCTTTTATTATCAGAACACTAATCCCATGCTGTATGGACTCTACCCATATGGCTTCATCTAAACAAGGCATCATCTCCAGATACTGTAAACAGTAGGGAACTAGAGCCTCAACACATGAATATGACAGTGGACACAGTTCAGTCCATGGCAAACATGATGCTCCCAGAACACAGTAATGTTACAGAATAAGTAGAAGTATTGACTTATATGTTGTCATCTGGGCTTGGAGGGCAAGTTCTGATGCATGTCTTTGCAGGGTCCCAATGTCTTGTTGGACTTACTCTTCATGCCAGAATAATCAGATAAATACTTGGTAAAGAAGCTTGCAAAATAAAGCCTAGGAAGAAATAGATCAGAACAGGGTTGATTTCTTTTTAAGAACTGTTTTTTTCTTTTTTACAATGATCAATTTTCTACCTAAAGTGAAACTTCGACCCGGTTTGAGAAATAGAGCTGACACAGTTCCTCAGACATCAATGCAGGGAACCGTATGCTTCTCTTCCAGGTATGAAGAACTGCTGGCAAGGCTGTTGGGAGCAGAGCTTTATGTCCAGCCTACTTCATTTTGCTAATTTTGATGCTTTCTCATGATATGCACGACCATTCAACAGCACATCACTTTCTTTTGCAGCCTGTTAAAAAGATTATACCAGAGACAAAAGTTTCTAGCTGCTTCTGCAAGGATGCAATGATGTCTCTACCACTCCATCTCAAACTGATGAAATTAAGATTTTGTACAACCACTTACCTCCTCAGCAGATCACTTGCCAACCTGCACTGTTTCTGCAGAAATGGCCAAAAACAGGCAGCTAACTTGGGAACTGGACACACAATAAGAAGCGCACCTGGACAGGCTAATTTCCTTGAGGATAGGCTAACACCCAGCATGAAGTCAGCATCAGAGAATCAGTAATTGCAATAAATCAACTGACTGTAACCGTGGAAGGGCTAGGTCATGTCCTATAGCAATTTAGTGAACACTTAAACCAGTCCTCTGAAGCCTAGAGGTCTGGATAACTCATTGGGAGTAGTGGCTCACTCTTCTTGACCTTTTAATGAACACTTCTTTATATCATAGAAACATGATGCTGAAAAGAAAAGCAAAATTCAGCCAGTAAGGAGGAGTTGATAAAGTCATGGTCACTCTTCTTAACAAACTTTATTACAGTCTCTACTAGTTGGGATTCCCAAATGTGGACAAATAATAAGTTATTTTCAGATATTTGTGACCAATCCTCTGCCTGAATTCATAGGCAAAGTTGGTTTTACTACATGATTTTTTCCCCCAAAGATATATTTAAAAGCAGAATTACAGAGAGAAGGAGAGAGAGAGCTTCCATCTGTCAGTTTACTTCCTAAATGGCTATATTAGCCAGGACTGGGCCAAGATGAAGCCAGAAACCAAAACTTCTTCTGGGTCTTTCGCAGGAGTTGAAGGAGTTCAAACACTTGGGCCATCTGCTGCTGCTTTGCCAAGGCACATTAGCAGGGTACTGGATCAAAAGTAGAACACCCAGGACAGGAGCTGGCACCAATATGGGATGCTTGCTTTGCAGGCAGAAGCTTAAGCAACTATGCCATAGCATTGCCTTCCTACCACCATGATTTTTACATAATGACTCACACTTTTGCCCATGTGACCATTCAAAATTGAGCTTATAAGAAAGAATCAGGTTTTATTTTTACAGTATATGGAAGAAATAAGAAAAAGGAAATTACAGTTCTTTTTCCAGACTCTTCGAAATGAGCCTTTCTACGAAAGGATATATGAAAACCAAGTAGAAACTTAAAAAGAACGTCCAAAAGGTATTTCTTCTCTGAAGACCTGTCTTAGCTCTGTTCATAAGTGGACTTTGCATACCTTTAGCATTTCTAAGGGACTGAAATTCATGCTCTCTAATCTCATTTAAAAGCTCCATTTAATATTTTAAATATATTTTCACTTATTTTATATAAATCTTTTTTAAAAAGCTTTATTTTTATTGGAAAGGCAGATAATACAGAGAGGAGGCGAGACAGAGAGGAAGATCTTTCATCCGATGATTCACTCCCCAAGTGGCCACAATAGCTGGAACAGAGCCGATCCGAAGCCAGAAGCCTCTTCCGGGTCTCCCAAATGGGTGCAGAGTCTCAAGGCTTTGGTCCGTCCTCGACTGCTTTCCCAGGCCACAAACAGGGAGCTGGGTGGGAAGCAGAACCAAAGTGATTAGAACCGGTGCCCATGTGGGATCCCAGCACATGCAAAGCGAGGACTTTAGCTACTAGGCCACCACGCCAGGCCCACAAATGATGTCTTAATTTTTTATGCCAAACGTTCTCCCTACCCCAATTCTTATTCTTACATATGTAACTTAGAATGGACATATGTCCCAATTTTTCAAGGTTAATTTCAGTTTATGGCTATTACTTCACGTCCTCATAAATAGAAACCCCTTAACTATATAAGATCTGGTTCAATTATATATTGATACAGGCATAGGATTCATAGAGGTTTTTTTTTTTGTTGCTACCACAGATGCAGTTGACCAAGTACATACTTAGATTGGAGGGTTTTTATTATTGCCACTTTTCTCCGATCGAACATAGGATTTTAACCTGCTTTTCTGGTTAGTGTAATTTGACTACCTTAGAACAAATCATCCTTAGGGTAACCTGTTGAGGCTAATCTCATATATCTATTCCCAGATTCCTCTTGTGGCTGAAATTTATGGTATAGAAAGAAATATTTTCAGGCTTAAAATCAATGAAGAGACTCCCCTGAAGCCCAGATATGAAGTTTCTGATGTTGTCACAAGCAAGCCAAGTATTGTAAAGTAAGTCAAATAACAAGGTGTTTTAGCTAGATCCTCAGTATGTTCTTGTGCAAGTAATTGAAAAGTAAATTTTGTTTTGCTTATCTTATCTGTTCACTGTGTATTTACTGTCAGAGTTGGTATTCAATTATTTGGGTATAACTATTGGTTTTCTGTGTTATCAAATCTTTTTTTTTTTTAATCCACCATTTGACTTATCAGCACTTAATATGGAAAGAGGCGGAACTTTGGATCCTCACTCTAACTCACAGTGGAAATGGTTTATTTGTCAGCCCTTGAGAGAAAGTGGAAGGAAAGCTGCTTTATTTATGCACTCAAATTAGCGCCAGGAGCCCTAATTAGCCAAACTCACTTGTTGAGAGTAATTTATAGTCAGTCTGACTCTCCATTAATTAAGGGTATTCTCAGAAGTCTAACTTGTAATCTTACTTAGAATCAGAGATAAATTAATAGCCAGTGCCTACAGGGAAAAAAATCTCAGCATACTAAAAACATTTTTTACATACTTGAAAACTTTCACCATTTCTCATTATACTTTCCAGGGATATTTCAGCTTGGCTTTGCCAGTTGATTTCTGGGTTTTTTTAAATGTTATTTTTACTAATGGGATATAAGATGGTACCCAGTGCTTTCATTTTTATTATTTAATTATTATGGCTAATAAGATGTTTAGGATAAATTAATTCAGTTATGATAGAAGTATTGAAAACTGAGCCACTATAAATGCCAAGAACTTAGGTAATGAGAATTCAAAAGAGACGTTTCTCAAGGCTTTTGTTTAGTGGTAGAGTCAGTGAATATACATAGCTAGTTATCATGTTACTTTTTTATTTTCTTAGCTGATTCACCTTATTAGTTGATCCTGTCACATTTTTGCATTTGTGTTCATAAGTAAAATTAGACTGTAATCTTCTGTTTCTATGTTACCTTTTCCATAAAGCAAAGGCAATGATAAATAGTAGCTTTAGAAATAAATGCAATATTTCAGTTTCTGTTCCAACCTGTTGTTATGGAGTCTTTGACTAATACAGCAACTAGAAAGCTAAAAAGTACATTTCCCCAATACCCTTGTAGCTGAAGGTTCTGATAGAATTCATCTTCTACCAGTCATTTACACCTTCAGAAATCTTGAACTGAGTTTCCCATTTTGCTGGTTTGATCTGGCAACTGTGGTGCGGCCATTCATTAGGGCCTTGTTTTTCTGGATCTCTGGAAACAGCGAAGGCAGTATGATCTTGGAGCCCAGTAATTGCCACAGCACATCTGATCATTCAGCTTCCTGGCTCTGGATAAGATAGAAGTTCTCCTGGCCGTATTGTTACACAGTATTGTTCTAAAGTTCATTTCTAGAGCACCAGCCTGAACCCTACTACCATAACTTTTGCCATGATGTTACGAACATTTAATTCTGCATGTTATGTCTATACTTCCTGCTTAAAATAGCCAGGACTGTGTCTGTTATGAAAAAGTGAGCCCTGTTGGATAGAGTTATTAGTATAAGAGGTGGGTAAAATCAAAAGACTCTCCAGGTGGGAATATAAGGTTGGTTGGCTAATTTAGTTGAATTTGAAGGCAAAAAGAATCTGATTACCATTAGAGGATGAACTACTAGGTTTATAGCCAGAATTGTGCTTACCCCAAAATATATATATATTGAAACCCTAAAATCAGGTACCTCAGAATGTGTCTGTGTATAGAGATAGGGCCTTTGAAAAAGTAATTACATCTAAATAAGGTCACTGAAGTGGGCCCAAATCCAGTGTAATTGAAAGTCTCAGGAGCAGAGATTAGGACACACACACACACCAACAACTGTACCCAGGACCCAGCTAGAAGGCAGCCATCTACAAGCCAAGGAAGTAGGCCCCCTAATCATGCTAACATCTAGGTCTTGGACACATAACCACCAGAATTGTAAGAAAATACATTTATGTTGTTTAAACTATACAATCTGGGATACTTTATTATGGCAGTCCTGTTAAACTAATGTAAGTAAAACCATGACATTCTGTAGTAAAATTACTACCAGTAGTCAGCAGAAATTAGTGTCTTTTTTTATCTTTATTAAAAAATCAGATTTACAGAAAGGAGGAGAGACAGAGAGGAAGATCTTCTATTCAATGATTCACTTCCCAAGTGGCCACAATGGCCTGAGCTAAGCCAATCTGAAACCAGGAGCTAGGAGTGTCTTCTGGGTCTCCCATGGGTGCAGGGTCCCAAGACTTTGGGCTGTTCTTGACTGCTTTCCCAGGCCACAAACAGGGAGCTAGATGAGAAGCAGGGCTGCCAGGATTAGAACCGGCGCTCATATGGGATCCTGGCATGTACAAGGCAAGGTTTAGCCACTAGGCCCAAAATAAGTGTCTTTTAAAACTAGTCTCCTGTCTGTATATCTGACTTTTATTTATTTATATTATTTTTATATTTTATAAATATATAAAATGCTTTTCTAAATATATAACATATAGATATATTTTAATATTTATTTTATTTATGAAAAGTAATAAATCTCTAAAAAAAACTCTACTAAACCAGGTAGTAGACATTATGGTTGTCATGCAGAACTCAAAATTCAAAGGCATGCCAATTGCCAGGTATCCCCACAAAAAAGCCTGAAGGCAAAAAAGTCCGAGGGTTTTAAATTTTTTTAAAGTTTATTTTTTCTATTTGAAAGGCGGAATGACAGCGAGAGAAGGATATAGAAAGAGATAGCTTTCAGGTGTGTGTTCCCTTTCTAAATGTTCTCCAAGGCTAGAGCTGAGCCAGGACAGAACAGGAGCCTGGAGGTCCATTCGGGTCAGCCTCATGATTGGAAAAGACCAACTTCTTATTTGAGCCATCTTCTTCTGATTTCCTAGGCATAGCAAGGAACTGGATCAGAAATGTAATAATTTGGAGTCTCAGACTGTTTCTTCAATGTGAGATGCAAGCATTGCAGGTGGAAGCTTTACCAGCTATGCTGCAATGTCAGATGTCAGTTCCTGGGTTTAGATTTTACAGAGCAATGTCATAGAAACGAAAAAATGCTTTACATGTATGTTCCCTCCAAAAGTTCAATTTCTATTAGAATTTTTACTTTATAACTGAGATAACTGAGACCTAAATAGGTTGAATTATTTGTAAGGTAGAGTGATGTTCAGTCAAGCTGTCAATCCCAAAGCCTTTGCTTTGGCGACAGTTCTCTACTGCTTTTTTTTAACCTGATTTTTTTTTTTGCATTTTATTTTTTATGATGTTTACATAATTGATTAGGGTGAGAAGGGTCGGGGATTAGGGGAAATTGTGTGAGACCATTGTTTTCACATTTTCTTTTTTCTTGTTCCTGTGTCTGGAAGAAGGAGGGAGAGAAGAGAAGAAGCCACACCCAGCCTCCCAACCACCTCAGTACCGGGAATGGGGAACAGCCACCCAGTATCATCCCAGGGTCCCTAATGTGGAGCATGTTCTGAGGGTTCTGCTTAAGTGGTTTTGATAGTTCTGAAATGCTATTGATCTTGCCAATCCAAGGATGAAGAAATCCTTCCAAGGTCCATTGACTGACATAGTCCACCTCAGAGTCTCCATTCACCCAGATATTTGCTGTTAACACTTGGCTGGGCTAGTGGTCCCAATTTTTCTGCCCTCCTTCCTCTGTTATGGTACCAGATGTCCTCTACAGGTTCCTGTGGACTGCCATATCCTCTGTATACATCAGGCTGTGCTGTCCGCTACTCCGTCTTAGCCACTAAACAGGTCCAGCTCTCACACTTGCACTCCATGATCAGACCACAGATCCTGTCATTCTCCCCATGGTTGGAGTTCTGAGTCCAACAGTTCAGTTAGGGAGATCTCCAAAGACACTTCATCTGAAGTGATCCAAGACCTGACCCTTTGTGTGCTTGCCAGTACTGGGTCTGGCTCAGTCCATCACCCACACCAGCCTATGCATACACTAGTAGTTGCAATTGCTGGGTCAGTTCTGTCTCCAGCTCCATCGCCTACGCAAACCAAAGGGTGCTGTAACCTAGCCCGACCCAGCGTACTTAGGCCTCACATATACCAGTGGGAGCTGCAGCCTAGTCAGAGAAACCTCTAATATCCCCTGCTAGGCCTGCCCCTAGCCCTGATTCCCTAAGCTTACTGGTATGTGCAGCAGACTGATCCAGTCTGTCCAATATCTCATTCAGCACTAGTACATGTTGATGGGCATTGAAGCCTAGCTTAACCCAACCAATCCCACTATGCAGCACACACTTGTGCTGGCAGGTGCCACTCCCTGTCTAATCAGGCCTGCCTCCAGCCCTGGTTCTCATGCTCTCCAGTTAAGAATCTCAACTCAGGGGCTCGGCAGCGTGGCCTAGCGGCTAAAGTCCTCGCCTTGAATGCCCCTGGATCCCATATGCATGCCAGTTCTAATCCCAGCAGGTCCACTTCCCATCCAGCTCCCTGCTCATGGCCTGGGAAAGCAGTTGAGGACGGCCCAAAGCTTTGGGACCCTGCACCCATGTGGGAGACCTAGAAGAGGTTCCTGGTTCCTAGCTTCAGATTGGCGTAGCATCAGCCGTTGTACTCACTTGGGGAGTGAATCATCGGAAGGAAGATCTTCCTCTCTGTCTCTCCTGCTTTCTTTGTATATCTGACTTTGTAATAAAATAAATAAATCTAAAAAAAAAGAATCTCAACCCATCACTCCCAGTCCCAGATCTTGCACTTTCCAGGTGGTTCTGCAGTCTAACTTGATAGGATTTGCCTCCTAGTTTCAGCACTTGCCAGCTGATGCTGTGGCAAAACCTAGCTGGCCCATACCCACTCTGGCTTATGTATGTATCAATGGATACAGTCAGTTACCCTGGTTGACTCTTCCCCAACCCAGTTATTTTTTTAAGATTTACTTATTTGAAAGCCACACTTAAAGAGCGAGAGAGGGAAACCCCCAGCCCCCAGAAAATTGATCTTCCATCTGTTGCCTCACTCCCTGATTGGCTGCAATGGCTGAAGCCAGGAGTCTGGAACTCCATCCAGGTCTGGTATGTGGGTGGTAGAGGCCCAAGTACTTGCGCTGTCTTCTACTGCCCTCACAGGTGCAATAGCAGGGAGTTAGATTGGAAGTGGAGTAACCAGGACTTGAACCAGTGTTCGTATTGGCTGCCAGCATTGCAGTTATCAATATAACATGCAGTGCCACAATGCCAGCCCCTCTATTCCTTTATTTGTATTGTGTCAATGAATAGATTACTGTTTAATTAGTTTGAATTGCAAATTGCGTAGAACCATATAAACCTATAGTAATTTATTTTTCTCTTTGTGCTTTGTTTCCTAGGCTGATTTCCTGCTCAGGAGATTCAGGCAGTATGGTACTGACAAATGAAGAAGGAGATATAAAGTTTCATATCATAGCAAAGCCATTCAAGGTAGACTTGGTATCAGGAGAAGAGGTTGTGATGAGCATAAATTCCCTGGGCCAATTATACTTTGAACATCTACAGGTTCCTCACAAACAAAGGTATTTTCACAGATTATTTGAAACATGAAGACCTTAATCTGATTGTGAATACCAGTCACCAAGTAGATAACTGAAAGTCACTCTAATTTATTTGCTGTAGTGTTGACCTGAGACATTTCATTTTTTTCAGGTAATTACAGGGACTTTAGGACAAAAGTGACTCCCAAGTTTTGGTAATTTTAACATTTATTTGAATGGCAAAGTGACAGAGAGATGGGAAGACACACAAACAGGATAAGAGAAAGATACACAGAGCGATATCTTCCATCCACTGGTTCACTCGCCATGTGCCTACTACAGCTTGGGCTGGATCAGGCCAGAACCATTAACCCAGAACTTAATCTAGGTCTCCCAAATGGGCTTCAGGTATCCACATGTTACCTCTCAGAGTATACATTAACAAGAAGTTGGAATTCAAAGTGGAGCCAGACATTCCAAGTGGCATCATAACTGTTGTGCCTAACTCCTGCCCTGGACCTTTTTAATATTTATTTTTATGTTTTCATTTATTTGGAAGACAGAGAAAGAGATATTATATCTGCGTATTCACCCCCCAGATGCTCTCCAACAGCTGGGGCTGTGCCAGGATAAAGCCAGGATCCCACAACTCAGTCTTGATTTCCCTTGTGGGTGGCAATGACCCAAGTACTTCAGCCATCACCTGCTTCCTTTTGGAGTGAGCATGAACAGGAAGCTGGATTGAAAGCAGAGGTGGAACTCTCATGCAGAATATGAGCATCCCAAATGGTATCTCAACGGCTATACCAAATGCCCCCACCTACACTACCTAGACTACTATTTTTAATCTTGTTTTTTTTTTACAACTAGTGGTTTTGTGAATAATCATATATATGAAATATTTTGTATACATAAAAGTATAACTATAGAACAGAGCTACCTTGAATAAACAAATAACCGGAGAAGAAATGAAAGTACCATTGAGTGTCTTAAAAGATAGTTTATCGGGCCTGGCACAGTAGCCTAGTAGCTAAAGTCCTCACCTTGAATGCACCAGAATCCCATATGGGCACTGGTTCTGGTCCCAGCAGCCCCACTACCCATCCGTTCCCTGCTTGTGGCCTGGAAAAGCAGTCGAGGACAGCCCAAATCCTTGGGACCCTGCACCTGTGTGGGAGACTGGGAGAAAGTTCCTGGCTCCTGGCTTCGGATCGGCATAGCACTGGCCATTGCAGCTGCTTGGGGAGTGAATCAATGGATGGAAGATCTTCCTCTTTGTCTCTCCTCCTCTTTGTATATCTGACTTTCCAATAAAAATAAATCTTTTTTTTTAAGAACCGGTGCCCATATGGGATCCCGGGCGTGCAATGCGAGGACCCTAACCACTTGCGCCACCGCGCCGGGCCCAAAAAAATAAACCTTTTTTTTTTTAATTAATTTATTTATTTTTTTATTGGAAAGGCGGATATACAGAGAGGAGAGACAGAGAGGAAGATCTTCCTTCCGATGATTCGCTCCCCAAGTGAGCGCAACGGGCCGATACTATGCCGATCCGAAGCCAGGAGCCTCTTCCGGGTCTCCCACGCGGGTGCAGGTTCCCAAAGCTTTGGGCCGTCCTCGACTGCTTTCCCAGGCCACAGGCAGGGAGCTGGAAGGGAAGCAGGGCTGCCTGGATTAGAACCAGCGCCCATATGGGATCCAGGGGCATGCAAAGCGAGGACCTTTAACCACTTGCGCCACCGCGCCGGGCCCAAAAAAAAAATAAATCTTTAAAAAAAAGATAGTCTGCATCATTAATGATCACAGAAATACAGACTGAAATACATTGTCTATTCTAAAATTTTAGATTGATAAAGGCTGAAAAGATTGATGAAATCAATTGTTGTTAGGAATGTGGGAAAATGAGTAACCAAATATACCTGCAAATGGAAGAATAATTTTCACAATCTGTCCAGAAGACTATATGTTAGTTTGCAGTATACTAGGGGTACCATGATGAGGAGAACTATGCTTTCTAGCTTGTTTATTTATGATTTGTTGAAATATTATGAGTATGTATTACACAGGTTATAAAAAATTTGATAGAGATATTTTTAAAGAATTGAGAAAACTTGGGCTCGATTGTGAGGGCTCAGTGGCTAAATGCTTACCTCGCAAGCACCAGGATCCCATATGGGCAATGATTTGTGTCTCAGCTGCTCCACTTTCTATCCAGCTACCTGCTTTTGGCCTGGGAAAGCAGTGGAGGAAGGTCCAGAGCCTTGGGATCTTATACCCGTGTGGGTGACCCGGAAGAAACTCCTGGCTCCTGGCATCAGTTTGGCTCAGCTCCAGCTGTCGCAGCCACTCGGGGAGTGACCCAGCAGATGAAGATCTTTCTGTCTTTTTCTTCTCAATATAAACCTGATCTGCCTTTCCAAAAAAAAATAAATCTTTTCAAAAAATTAAAAACCTCAAGTACATCTATATTTTTATAAGAAATCAAATTGTTCAGTTAGTATGTCACTAATGTTCAATCTTATAAGCTTTTATTTGCATAATTTATATTCAATGTTAACATAATTTATGGACTCTCAAAGTTGGAAATGAAACTATTGAACAAAATTCTGTCAGTTTTGTCATTGAAGTGTTACTATTTTATTTGTATTCAAACAGAACTACCAAAGAAAATGAGAAGAATGTCTCAGGTGACACCTACAAGGTAATGTAGATTGAGTGATGGGGTTTGTTGCATTCACCATATTCATCATCATAAAGCAGACAATGAATTGTATTTCTGTAGAAGAATGCTTGTTCTATCACATATAAACGGGCTACTTCTTTCTTTTTTTTTTCCCGTAAACTTTCTTTTTGCTTGAAAGTCACAATTACAGAGAGAGGAGAGACATACAGAGAGATCTTCAATTCACTGGTTCATTCCCCAAGTAGCCACCACAGCCAGAGCTGCACTGATCGAAACCCAGCAGCCAGGAGCTTTCTCCAGGTCTCCCATGTGGGTTCAGTATTCCAAGGCCTGGGCCATCCTCTACTACTTTCTCAGACAACTGACCCATGTTGGTGAGCATGAGAAAAGGGTACTTTTCCTCCCTTTCCAAACAGAAATTAAGAGCAAGTGTGAGAGAGCCTTGTACAGTTTTGTAACAATGTGTCAAATCAACTTTAGAGAGTGGTAGAGATGGCTTAGATAGTAGTTTTCTGTCATAGATCCTTCTGTCAGAAGCTGATGGATGCTACAAGCCATCTCTATAGAAAATATTTGAGGAAGTTCTGAGCCCCACCCTTAGACCCCAATGTAATAGCCACCATGTTAAGAATTTTACTATGAGGGAAAAATTATAAATGGGCAGACAGTTCATTTAAAGAAATATAAGTTCAGGGGCCAGCATGGTGGCATAGAAGGTTACTCCTCTGCCTACACTGCCAACATCCCATAAAGGCGGTGGTTCATATCCCAGCTACTCCATTTCCAATCCTTCTCTCTGCTGATAGCCTGGGAGATCAGCAGAGGACTGCTCAAGCCCTTGGGCCAGCCCCTACTCCCATGTCAGAGACCTGCAAGAAGCTCCTGGCTCCTAGATTTAGATCTCTCTTTCTCTCTCTCTCCCTCCCTCCATCCCTCTCTTCCTATCTCTTCCTCTCTCTCCCTCCCTCCCTCCCTTTCTTTCTCTCTCTCTCTCTCCTTCTCTCTGTGATTGACCTGACTTCTCAGTCTAGTATGAGGAATGAGCCAATAGTTTAGCTAATTGAATGAAGAGTGGAGGTTTGTGAAGAAGAGTACATTTCAGAGAAAGCAACTCTTCACTCATATTTTCTCAAAACAAACCTTCATTGTTTGATTCTAAATGTTGTGGTTCACATAATTATAAGGAAAAAATGGAAATTCTTAAATATGTAGAAACTGCATTTTTCAAAAATGCTTTTGTATCATTTTGGATCAAGTAAAAATACTTATGTCAAATAGTGTTACCTACCCTTCCTCAAAAAATTACACATCAAATTTTATAAAATGATCCAACAATTCTACTTTTGGGCAGAGACCCCAAAATGAATGCAGAAACAAAATGTATTTGTACATTCGTATTCATAGCGATTTTATTCACTGTAACCAAAAGAAGAAGGTAACCCAGTTATCACAGATAAAAGCTTAAAAATAATGTGATATACGCATGCAAAGGAATATTGTTGATACTTGAGAAGGAAGGCAACTCTGACATGTGCTACAACGTGGATGAAACTCAGAGATCTCATCCTAAGTAAAATAAGCTAGATGGATAAGAAGAAATACTGTATGATTCCACAGATAGAGTAGTGAAATCCAGAGGTGGGAAGTACAGTGATATTGCTGGGAAGGAGGGACAGGGAAATAGAAAAGTACTCTTTAAGAGTACGCTTAGGGAAAGTTCAGTTTGACAAGAAGAAAAAGTTCGGGCTACAAATGATGAAAGATGGTCACACAAGAGCAAATATGTCTAATGCTTAAAATAGCTAAAATGGTACATTTAATATGAATATTTACCACAGTAAAAAATCTATGTTCATGTCAGCTATGACCAAGAAGAGATAATTGACACCGTGCAGAACACACATATGTCTTATTTATTAAATGTCTTGGCATCACAAACTGGTCTTCTAAAAGAGAACTTATTTTTTTCAGTCTTTTTTTTAAAATGAAATATATCTTTGTGGTAATTTATATCAATTTGCTTCCCTTTTTTGTGTGAATAGGAAAAAGAAGATGATCTAGGCCTGTGGGAGGAGAAATTTGGAAACTTTGTGGATGTCAAAACTAATGGTAAAGTTGAAACTGATATGATATTAACACAGATCATTCCAAAATGACTACATATCTCTACCTGAAAGTCCCTTGAGCTTTGACATCTAAAATCACCGAATGCTGAAAAGTGAATAGGAATTTTAGTTTGGAGTCCTTTGCTGTTCTCTAATGCACTGCAATAGAGAAATAATGACTATATGGGGACCGTATGTCTTTCATGGGCTGTGTAAAACAAGTTTGGGCCATGTGGAGCTCATGGAAGGAACTAAGTCCAGTTGGTAGACAGCTAATTCATTCCATATTCTATTTGTATGAGCATCAAGGAATGAAAAAAGTCCTAGAGTTCACCAGCCCCGATGATCCAAACAGTAGGCCTTCATTTTCCAAGCCTCCACATCATTCACCTGGGTACTACTTGTCCATCCATGATAGTCCTCATTTGGCTTAGGATGAGGGAGTCTGACCTTCTCAGAGAAAGTTGGACCTTATCAGATTAGAAATATTTTCCTCATAGTGCCTCCTGACCCCATAGAATAACAAATCCTATTCTGGCCATCTCTGTCTACAGCATAGTACCTGAAACTAACAGGCACAGGGGTTTTCAGTCTCTCCATCATACTGTTTGTTACCTTCTCTGAGAATCTCTTTCTTTCCAGGAGTCAGGAACTCCATTCAGATCTCCCGCATGGATAGCAGAAACCCAGTTATCTGAACTGTCATTACTGCCTCCCAGGGCTGTATCAGCAGGATGCTAGCATCAGGAGCCAACAGCAGGCCTTAAACTCAGGCACTCCAATATGAGATGCCAGCATATTAAGCACTAAGCCAAATATCCACCCTATCCCATCTCTCTGCTGCATGAGGATAAATTTAAGTGAAGGCTCTCTCTCCTAGTCATTTGCACTTTCCCTATATCTCTAAAATAACTAGTTTTCTTGCTACACTAAAAAAGAGCAAAGCGAATCTCCTTAACAGATTGTCCCTCTAAGAAGCAACTGTGCCCTGTCCCTACAGGTCCTACCTCCATTGGTTTGGATTTCTCCTTACATGGATTTGAGCATGTCTATGGGATCCCACAACATGCAGAATCACACCAACTTAAAAATACCAGGTAACGAAAACAGGAATTCTCATAGGATGCTGCAGGTTCTGGATTGAAACAACTGAAAGCAACATCTGTGAGATTACTGAGCCAGTGCCAATATATGGCAGGTCATTTGCGCTGCAGTACTGTTTGTGGGTCTTTAAGAATCTTCCTTGAGGGCCTGGCACGGTGGCGCAAGTGGTTAAGTCCTTGCCTTGCACTCCCGGGATCCCATATGGGCACCGGTTCTATCCCGGCAGCCCCGCTTCCCTTCCAGCTCCCTGCCTGTGAATCATCGGACGGAAGATCTTCCTCTCTGTCTCTCCTCTCTGTATATCCGCCTTTCCAATAAAAACATAATAAAAATAAATCTTTAAAAAAAAAAAAAGAATCTTCCTTGAATGATCATTCAGAGCAACGGTACTCAGTTTTCTTTCTCGTTCTTTGGTAAAAATTACATCATTATAAAAGCTGTAATGCTGATCCTAAATATATAGAGGGGTGAAAAGAGAGAGCTGCTGTGGTTGAATTTTGGGGGAAGATCTACACTCCTCGGTTGTACTTTGATCTCTCAGCTCCTTTCTGTGAATCCTGGAAGCAAATGCTGAAAATAAAATCACTGACCTAGAAACAAGCCATCCCAGAAGTGGCCAAGGAGTGTGAGAGTGAAAGAAAGCAGCCTTGTGGATCAGTTTTGACTCCTCAGGGAGATTGTCTCAATTCAGGCTATCACTTTAAATAGACAGATGCCAGATCAGGAAGAGGAAACAAAACTGTAGAGCAGTAATCTGACCGAGTTGTTTGGCAGGTCCAGGGGCTGTTTACTTTTGAGGTAGACACAGTGACCAATCCGTCCAAAGCTGTGCTACTTCATACAAACCTGAGCTTTATGCTCCTGACCCAGATTCAGTTCTTGCTCTTTCCCTATCAGCGCCACAGAATCCTCTTAGGACACCGTCTTTTGGTTTTCACTGTAAGAAAGTGTCATAATTCATCTGTCAGTTCTTCATCCGCGTACTTGTTATTGTGGTAGATACAGGAGACAGCTCTCTCCCCTTCCAGAAGATATTTATGAAAGATGCCCAAGATAGGGTATCCTGTGTGCCAGTTGTCATAGAAGGGAGTGTCAAAGGAAAGAGAGAATCACTTTTACCCAGGTGGGTCAGGGAATCTTTAGGGAAGAAATAAGAGTTGGTTCTTGAAAGAGGTGTGGCCCCTCAGTGTTTATGGAGGTAAATGGAGCTATTCCCCTTCAAGGACAGATGCTGATGCATGACAATCCTTATGTGTGTTTCAGAGACGGAGATGCTTACCGTCTGTATAACCTGGACGTCTATGGGTATAAAATTCATGACAAAATGGGCATTTATGGCTCAATCCCTTATCTCCTGGCTCACAAACTTGGCAAGACTATAGGCATTTTCTGGCTGAATGCCTCAGAAACACTTGTGGAGATCAATACAGAACCTGCAGGAGAGGTGAGCTGTGGATCATGGCTGCAAGCCATCCTTACAGAGCCATTGCAGGGTCGTCAAAGCTCTTGCTTTGACAGTGGCAGTCCTCTGGCACAAGAGCCTTGTGCTGTAATCAGAGTGTCGGCAGTGTCCACAAAGGAACAGCCTCACTCCTGGATAGATGGATGTTGTAGGGAGACATTTATGAAGTTTTTATTCTACTCCATCCCCAGTACGCACTGACCAAGATGGGTGCAACTGCTGCTAAGCAAAAGATCAGATGTCGGACCAGTATACACTGGATGTCAGAGAGTGGAATCATTGATGTCTTTCTACTGATGGGACCTACACCTTCTGATGTCTTCAAGCAGTACTCTCAACTTACAGGTATTTGCATGTACAAGTACCAGTTTCTTGTTTCTTTATATTTCCTTTGCCGCATGATTCATTACTGTGAGTTCATTTTTGTGGAGCACTGCATAGAATTTCTAAACATTGTACTCAAACATCTTAAATAGCTGTTATGCATTCTTCCTCTGCCCTCATCTCATTTGATTGGGTTAAACATCACACTGGGTCCAGAATGATCTTCTCTTTGATCCCTCATATCTGCCACCTGTCTTCCTTAGTCCCTTTGCTTTCTCTGCTTTTAGCTCAAATGACTAATAACTCAGGTTTTCTATGATTTCTTTCCTGTGAAGATATCCCACTGGCTTTAACACAAAAACAGTTGCCTTTATAAGATTGTAGGCTTTCCTCCAAGGTCAGAAATAAAAGAAGGCTGCTATTTGACCAGCAACACTGTCCCCACTACCATTCAGCATTGTTCTGGAAGATGTAGCCAGGACAGTTAACCAGAAAAACATATATGTGTCATACACATTAGAATGGAAGAAGTAAAATCATTTCTATTTGCAGGTGGAGTAATCCTATATGAAAAATACTAAAGCACCCACAAAAAAGTCCCTACTAGAGTTAATAAATTCAGCACAGTCACAGGGTATAAGATGACACCAAAACCAGTTGGATTTCTGTACACCAGCAATAAACAACTGAATAATAAATTAAGAAAACTATTGATTTAGGCCACAGTTTGATACACCCACTTCTCACATCAGGGTGCTGGTTCAAGTCCCAGCTATCCAATCCTGTTTCCTACTAATGTACCTGTAAAGCCAGAGATGGGCCCATTGACACCCACATAGACAAGTCTGGATGGAGTTTCAGGTTCCTGACTTTGGACTATTGCTACTTCTGGTTTAGGCAGTTAATACAAAATTTCTCTGTCTCTTTTTCCATCTCCCCTTCTTTGTCACCCTGCCTTTGAAATAGATCAATACATAAAGAATCTTCTTAAAAAACATTTTAAAAATAATTCTGTTTACAATAGCACCCAAAAGAACACAATGCCCAGAAATAAACTTAATAGAAGTTAAAGACTCATACACTGAAAGCTATGAAACATTCTTGAGAGAAACTAAAGAAGACCTAAATAAATAGATAAGTATGTCGTGTTCATAGATTTAAGGGCTTACTATTACATTAGTAGTAATGTCAAAAGCAACTTAAAGATTCACTGCAATTCCTACAAAAATCCCAATGGATTTTTGCTTTCCTGACTCAAAGAAAGAAAACTTAAAATTAATATGGAATTGCAAGGGATCTTGTATAGACAAAACTTTAAAAAACTAAAAGATGGAAGACTTGTACATGTCAGTTTCAAGACTTACTACAAAGCTATGGTAATAGGATAGACACAGAGACCAGTGCAATAGTATTAAGTCTATACATAAACTACACATCTGTGGCCAGCTGTTTTTCAACTAAAATTCAAGACTATTACATAGGGAAAGAACAATTTCTTGAACATTGGCTGTCCACATGCTAGAGAATACAGTTGGAGCCCTATATACAAAGAGCTGGCACATTTATGATGATATGTGTAAATATGTACAGATTAAATCAGAATGAATCAGTTATATGTATGAAAGCTAATTCCACAAAACTTTTAAATAGAAAATAGGTAAATCCATGAGCTTGAATTTGGTAATAGATTCTTAGATTTGACACCAAAATCATGAGCAACAACAAACAAAACTATGTTAAGTTGGACCTCACTGACATGAAAATTTTTTCTGCATCAAAGAACATGATTAAGTCAAATAGTAACCTAGAGAATGGGGGAAAAATTACAAATCATATATCTGATAAGGGACTTTCATCCATATTAGATAATGTAATAAGAATTTCTTACAACTCAAAGGTAAAAAGCCACTGAATTCCAAAGTGGGAAAAGGTCTTAAAAAGACATTTCTTCAAATAAGATATGTAAATGGACAAAAAGCACATTAAAAAGCGCTCAATATCATTAGTCATTAGGAAAATAAAAATCAAAACCACAATGAGCTACTGCTTCATATCTATTAGGATGGCTAAGTTTTTTTTTAAAAAAAAGAAAAGTAATAAGTGCTAATGAGAATGTGGAGAAGTTGGAACATTGCATATTACTAACAGAGATGAAAAGATTTAGATACTATGGAAAATAATTCGGCATTTGGTTAAATATAGAATTCAGGTTATACTATGCAATGGGCGGTTTTATGTGTAAACCTGGTGAGGCTACATGTAGTATTCAGATATTTAATCAAACACCAGCTTAGATGATCCTGTGGGCATTTTTAGATGAGATTCATGTTTAAGTTAGTAGACTATGACTGAAGCAGATGACTGTGGTGAGTAGGCCTCATGAAATCATTTGAAACTTTGCAAGGAAAAAACCTGAGATCCTTCAGGTAAACAGACTCTCCAGATGGCCTTTGAGCTGCAATGTCCACTCTCCCCAGGTCTCCAGCCTACCTTTCTGCTTAACAGAACTCAGACTTCCAACCCCCACAATGCACAAACCAGTTACTTAAAAGAAGTTGTTGTCTTTGTTTCTCTTTCGCCCTCCTTCTCTGTTTCCCTCTCCTCCCTCTCTCTTCCATATATGCATGTGTGTATATATATACACCTACATGTATATATATGTGTGTGTGTATATATATATTCACTGTAAGTCCTGTTGGTTCTTTCTCTCTGAGAAACACCAGTACACTGAGCAGTTTCACACAAACACACACACATGATTCTGTGTGCTTATGTGTGCAATCTCCAAAGGAACTGAACGTAGGTACTCACACAGATGCTTGAGGTCATTGCAAGATCATCTGCAATAGCCAAAAGGGAGGAACAACTCAAGTGCCCCTCAAAGATGAATAGATAAACAGAATCTGATACAAATATATGTGTGAAATAGTACAGATACAAAAGGGCCAGACTTACATGATTCCACTTAGGGGAACTATCCACAAGAGGCGTATTTTCAGAGACAGAAGGTAAATTAAAGAGAACCCAGGGCTGGGTAATGGGAGGTTATTGCTACAAAGTTTCTGTTTGGGGTAATGTAAAAAATTTGGAAATAGATGATAGTGATCCTTGCACTACTTTGTGAATGTAACTGATGCCACTGAACTATACACTTAAAAATAATTGAAGTGCTACTTTTTGTTACATATATTTTACCACAATTAAAAATTAGTGTTGGGGCTGGTGCAATAACCTAGTGGCTAAATCCCCGTGTTACAACCACCAGGATCCTATATGTGTGCCGGTTCTTGTCCCGGCTGTCCCATTTCCCATCCAGCTCCCTGCTTGTGGCCAATAGAGGATGACCCAAAACATGGGGCTCCTGTACCCATGTGGGGGACCCAGAAGAAGCTGCTGGCTCCTTGCTGCAAATCAGCTCACCTCCAGCCATTAGGGCCACTTGGGGAATAAACCAACAGGTGTAAGATCTCTCTCTCTCTGTTTCGGCTTCTCTTTGTAAATCTGACTTTCCAATAAAAGTAAATCTTTTTTAAAAAAAATTCTAGAGTGTCATGCACATCAGACACAGCACTGTTGGAAAAAATTTGTATTGTGGGTCCAGCACCTAGCATAGCAAGCCAAGCAGAGCTCTGCCTGCTGCTGGATCCCATATGGCTACTGGTATGAGACATTACTGCTCTATTTCTGATCCAGCTCCCTGCCTTCCTAAAAGCAGCAGAAGGATGGTCCATGTGCTTGGGCCCCACACCCACATGCAGACCTGGGAGGAGCTTCTGAATCCTAACTTGATTCTGTCTCAGCTCTGGCTATTGTAGCCATTTGGGAGATGAACCAACAGGTGGAAGATCTCTCTCTCTCTCTCTCCTTCTCTTTCTATATCTCTGCATTTCAAGTAAAATCCTTTTTTAAAATCATTCTTAATTCTTTTCCTTTGTATGTGATATGTCTTTTCTTTCTGAAATACCTTCTCTTTGATAACTTGAAATTTCTAATATTTTGAAGTTCTACAGTGAAATCCCCTGATGTACATCTTTTATAGTAATAACTGTATTTGATGTGTGCCCTTTCAATCTTGAGAAGTGTGTGTTTCAGTTCCCAGAAGCAATCTGGTAGTATTGTAGTATTCCTTTTGTTTCTTCTTCTTTTCTTCTTTTTGTTCTATATATTTTTATTATCTTTCATGTGTGCCTATTTTCTGTGGAGTTTTCTTTTAAATCTTGTCTTCCAGGCATTTGTGTTATACTAATTCTGATTTCTAAGAGCTCTTTCTTACCCTCTGGTTGTAGCTTGTTTGCAATGGCTTTTATTTGTTGTATACTCTCCTAGGCTTGTTCCATATCTTTTTTTTTTAATCTCTAGAGTCACTAAAGATAATATATTTTCTGTATTCTCAAAGATCTCTTTTGTTTTATTTGCTTATTTGAATCCCTGTCTCGAATTTTGGAGATGTTCTGCAACTGTGAGGAATCCTGTATTTCAGAATAAGGTTTTGCCAGGAAGCTGTGTGTGTAGTCAGTCTCCCAGGCTAGTGCTAGGAGTAAGGTTGGGGTGTTCTCCTTTCTAATGTTCTGGGTGACAAGGATGAGTTCTATTCCTCTCCCACTTCTTCCCTCTTTTCCTCCTCTTCCCCTTCTTTCTCCTCTTCCCTCTGTTCCTCCTCCCACTCTGCATATAAACTCTACTGAGAACTACACCTAGCAGTTACCATCACTCTCCTGCCTGCACCTTTCAACTTTTGCTGAAGTCACTGCTGTTCTTTTCTCTCTCCATTCCCAGTGCTTAGGCCCTGTTGACATTGTGAAAATGTTTATCAGATGAATTATAGTGGTGGTCATTGAGTCAGCTATTGTGTTCCTCATTTAGGCACACAAGCCATGCCCCCTCTCTTCTCCCTGGGGTACCACCAGTGCCGCTGGAACTATGAAGATGAGCAGGATGTAAAAGCAGTGGATGCAGGATTTGATGAACATGACATTCCTTATGATGTCATGTGGTTGGACATAGAGCATACAGAGGGAAAGAGGTACTTCACCTGGGATGAAAAAAGATTCCCCAACCCCAAAAGGATGCAGGAGCTGCTCAGAAGCAAAAAACGCAAGGTAAGATAAGCCAGCATTCTGATTTAAAAAAAAAATTACTGTGAAATGACTGTGATCACCCAGAAAAGGCAGGGTGAAAATGTTCTGACTCCATCCATTCCTGCTTTAATTGTCTTGGTCCCTGGGTTAGTCTGTTTTATGTTGCTATAATAGAATACCTGAGGCTGCATAATGTATCTAGAATAGGGGTTTGCTTTGCTCACAGTGGTGGAGATCTTAAGAGCATGGCGTCAGCATCTGCTCAGCTCTGGGCCTTTTGATTCCATCTTAGCCTGGGATGGCATTACAACGTAAATGCATACAAGAGGGAGGAATCACGTGGCAAGAGGGGAAGCCAGAGACCAGGAAGATCCAGGCACACACTTTTTTTTTTTTAATGAAGATTTGTGTAATTTTGTTCATAGGCAGGTTTACAGATAGAAGGAGAGGCAGAAAGAGAGGGAGATCTCCCATCTGCTGGTTCATTCTTCAAATGGCTGCAATGGCTGGAGCTGAACTGATCTGAAACTAAGAACCAAGAGCTTCTTCTGGGTCTCCTGTGTGTGCAGGGTTCCAAGGACTTGAGCCATCCTCCTCTGGTTTCCTAGGCCATAAGCAAGGAGCTGGATTTGAAGTAGAGCAGCTGGAACTAAAACCAGCATTCAAATGGGATGCCAGTGTTGCAGGCTGAGGATTAGCTGTTGGGCCACCACTCTGGCCCCTCCAGGATCACCCTTAAAGCTTGCCCTAAAAGGCCGACGCAGTAGCAAAACAGGTTAAGCTTCTGCCTGCTACCCAGGAATCCTGTATGGACCCTGGTTTAGTCTTGGCTGTTCTACTTCCTATCTAGCTTCCTGTTAATGGCTTGAGGAAGCAGGGAAAGCAGCAGAGAATAGAAAAAGTTCCTGACCTGGCTTTGGACCATCCTAGCTCTGGCCATTAAAGACACTTGAGGAGTGAGCTAGTAGATAGAAGATTCTCTCTTTCAAATAAAATAGATTCTTTTAAAAAATCAAATAAATGCTACTTCAAAAGCATGTATTGATTTGGTAGCAATAACTGTAAGCAAACATTAACTTAGTTTTGATATGAATTTAACTTTCATAAGTATATGAGATGTTATGGGATTTTACAGGTGGCTGAGACATTTCAGCACTGTCATTATTTCCAAGTAAATTCTGGTCCCCAAAATATGGTGAAAATGTATAGGCAAACATATGACTCATATAAAACTGACCAGCTCTTCACAACTTTATGTCCTGCCAGCTTGTGGTCATCAGTGATCCCCACATCAAGGCTGATCCTGACTATTCGGTGTATGCAGAGGCCAAAGAGCAGGGCTTCTTGGTGAAGACTCGCGAAGGGGCAGACTTTGAAGGCATATGCTGGCCTGGTACGGCTGTACTTTGTGCACTTCTTATTTTGAACCGGAGAAGGATGTATCATTTCAGTCTTTATGGATGTCTGTTACTCCTGTAGCTCTATTTTAACACTTTTAAGGACATTGTGCTTTGGATATATTTACCGTTCAGCATTTGAATGAAGGGATAGAATATTGATGGGCAAACCCCAGCAGCATGGTCTTTGTATAAGCAAATAGAGATGAAAAGAGACTGAGGAGGGGGAAACCAATCCCTGCAGAGCCTCTCCATGTGCTCCTTGTTCTTTGGGTTCATGGCGATGACTGCCCTGTCTCTCTTGGGTGACCTCAGCTGCCTCTGGCAACTATGGTTTCTTCACCTCAAAGATTATTAGCTCAAAGTTGTAGCATTCTGTCATAAGCCCATATTGTATAGGGAAACACCTTCCCTGCCTTTTCTCCCTTTACACTAATTGAACCTGGGTGACCGAGTTCTCTTTAGAAACCAAAGGGCCCCTGCAGTGTGTCAGCCATCCCTCCCCAGCACAGCACAGGCATCAGTGAGGGATGGCTGCATCCTGATGCTTGTTTGCTGGCACTGCCTTGGGCCTCTGGTGTCTGATTGCCACTGGGGTCCAGCATCACCATCATTCACTTCTGGCCACGCAGTATTGCTGTGAGCTATCCTTTACATTTGATGTGGGACTCTCATGTCTGAGACCTCCTTCACAGTACATCTGCTGTGAGGACCAGTGTTTCTAACAGACTGGCTGCTACTCTGCCTCTACAGGTCTCTCCTCCTACCTGGATTTCACCAACCCCAAGGTCAGAGAGTGGTATGCGGGTCTTTTTGCATTCCCCGTTTATCAGGTTGGTTTTTATCCTTTCACACTTTCTTATTTACCTGAAAGGAGAATAAACATGGTGGATAGAACTATTCTGTTTCATTGAGTAAAAGTTGATTGGTAATGCTGGAAGGAAAAAGGCTTGGATTATGAGTTTAGTCATAGCAGAGAGGTGCCATATGTATTACTAAGTAGGTAGGAACTGCCATTTTTCATTTTTCACCTCTGTGAGAACAGACTCTACAATATTTCAAAATAATTCATGGCAGAAACATTATATATTCAAATTATTATAAAACTTTATATAAAATCATACTCTAGCTATTATTTCAAGATGATGATATATGTGAAAATATGTTAAAGCGGGCCCGGCGCGGTGGCGCAAGTGGTTAAGTCCTCGCCTTGCACGCCCGGGATCCCATATGGGCGCCGGTTCTAATCCCGGCAGCCCCGCTTCCCTTCCAGCTCCCTGCTTGTGGCCTGGGAAAGCAGTTGAGGACGGCCCAAAGCTTTGGGACCCTGCACCCGCGTGGGAGACCCGGAAGAGGCTCCTGGCTTCGGATCGGCATAGTATCGGCCCGTTGCGCTCACTTGGGGAGTGAATCATCGGATGGAAGATCTTCCTCTCTGTCTCTCCTCTCTGTATATCCGCCTTTCCAATGAAAAAATAATAAAAATAAATCTTAAAAAAAAAAAAGAAAATATGTTAAAGCAAATTATTGAAAATATGACAATAAATTGATTTTTCTAAAAAGATTTTTATAGGAACCACAGAGAAAACTAAAATGCAAAACCTGGAAAATATTTTCAACCAATTATGATGATGTTGATAATAAGGAGGAAGGGGAAGATGATGGTAACTCATACAAATGAAAAACAGCTGTGCAAGCACTGCACTAAGCACTCCATGTACATTATACCATTTGTTCCTTCCTAATAATACACTCTGAAGATGGAACTATAATTAAATATAGTCCCACAGTTGAAAAGCAAAGAGGACATGGAGAAATTATAAGTATCTACCAAGGGTCACCATCTAGTGAGTGGTGAGTCCAAGGATGGAACGCAAGTCTCTGTATGCCAAACCAAGGTCTTGATCCCTAAGCCCTAGTGTTTGGGCATGATGAATTAGGTTACTAATAAACAACTTAGAGCAGGAATAGATAGCCTTTGGGCCAAACATGGCCATACTTATTAATTTCTCCATTGTCTTGGGCTGTTTTCACAGAGATGGGTCATTGAAAATGAGACCTTATGGCCCACACAGTTGGCAAGTATCTGTTCTCTGGTCCTTAGACAAAAAGTTTGTCAATCCCTGACATTGAATGTGCTAAAGAATGACCTTAAAAAAGAAATATGACAGTTAAAGTAGCTGTTTGGGAACCACATAGCCTTGCTTATAGAAGTTTACATGTTAGGAAATGATTGAAGGTAATGAATCAAAAGAAAACATATAAGCTATTTGCAGACATTTGAAAGACTGTCATGTGGGTTAGGCAGCAAATGTGTTTTATGATCTTCCTTGAAGGCAAACTAGACTTTGTGAGAAAATGTTGCAGGAACCAGGACATAGAAATAATGGAATAAACTATGAAAAAGACTCCTTATAATTGTTACTGTTCAGTCAAATGCTGACACTAAGAATTTTACAGTAGGGATTACAGTACCCTGTTAAGTAGATGACTCAGGTGTCACTTTTGATTTGAACAATTCTACATAAAAAATAAACTACAAATCATGTTATACAGGTTTCATAGCTGTCCTGATTTCAGAGTTTTAGAGACAAATCACTGTCTCAACTCTGTGTGGTTAAGAGTTGCAGGTTGTAGATGATAGAGAGCCTGGTTGTCAACATTCACATTCTTTGCCCTAGGAGTTTCCCTGGGAGATCACAGAGTGACCTTGCCAGGCAGTATGGATTTTCATAGGCAATACAGTGCACCATTCTTTCATTTATCAGAAGATATTTACATGTAACTCCCCAGTTCTCAGGGACTGTTAAACGTGTTTGGATTTGTCAGTGAAAAAAATAGCCACAAATTCCCTGTGCTATGGAGCCCATGTTATACCATGATACAGCAATAAACATAATGCAGTTTATATATGCAGCATATGTTTATGCAGTGATAAATATAATGAATAAGTAAATGAAGTAGGAAAAAGAAAACAAATAATGCTGTCGAGTTGGTATCTTCAATGTGAGAGTATGATTATCCCCAAAATTTACTTGCTAGGGCTCTACAGACATCCTCTTCATATGGAATGACATGAATGAGCCCTCAGTATTTAGAGGGCCAGAGCAAACCATGCAGAAAAATGCTCTTCACCATGGCAACTGGGAGCACAGAGAACTACACAATATCTACGGCTTCTATCAGGTAAGATATCTAAGAAGTCAACTGGACCCACATGTCCTGCTTTTGAGGCTGCAAGTCGTTTGCTTTGTAGTAGCCATCTCTATTTCCTGATATGTCTTTTTGGACAACTGTAATGAGTCTTCTGTTGCAGCCAACACAAGATTGTTTATTGTTTCTTCTTTCCTTTGCATAATGAATGTGATGCATTACAAAATAAGGTGGGGTTAGTGATAGCATAGAAACATCTGCCTTGATGGGAACCATTAGAAAATGGCACTGGATACTACCCAAAACTTTATTGACAGAGGCAGGGTAGAAGTGCATCTGCAAGGGAGGGGGCCAGCATTATAGTACAGCATGTTAAGTTGCTGCTTGCAATGCTGGCATCCCATTTCAACTACCAGTTCAATCTGGTTAAGGCTGCTGCATTTCTGATCCAGTGTCCTGCTAATGTACTGAAGCTAAATGCCCAGAACTTGATTCAAGTCTCCCATTGGATAAGCAGGGACACGGTATTTGAGCCATCACCCCCTACCTCCCAGGATGTGTATTAGCAGAAAACTAGACTCAGAAGCAGAGCTGGTTCAAATCAGACCCTCCACTATGGGATGTGGATATCCCTAGAAGCAGTTTAGCCAGCACACTGAACCCCTTCCTATGGACTGGTATTTGCCAGAGTGAGCTGCTGGCTAGACAACAGTTTCTAGGTAATGTGGCTCACTTCTCCAACAACCACTTTCTGTAACTGCAAGCTGCTTTAATTAGAAAATTTTCTTATGTAGGTTGGGGCCAGTCATTTTTAACCTCTCTCAGTCTCAGGGTTGTTTTGGTTTGGCATGAAGATTCATCAGGTAGACTCTGTAGGTCAACAGGGTATGTGGCAGCTGGACACTAGTATCCCTTTGGGGCACTGGTTCAAGTCCCAGTTGCTCCACTTTTGATCTAGTTCCCTTTTAATGTGCCCAAGAGAGCAGTGGAAGATGACTCAATGCTCGGGCCTCTGCTACACACTTGGAAGACCCAGATGGAGCCTGGCCCAGCCCTGTTCATGAGGCTGTGTGGGGAATGAACCAACAGATAGAAGATCTCCCTTATTCTTTCACTTTTTCCTCTCTGTATATAACTCTCAAAATAAATAATTCTTTTAAAAAAACAGAAGAAACTGTCTTTCTCATTGATTGTTTCATAGATTATAGGAGAAACTAATAAAATGGCTAGCAGTAGTAAATACTAAATAAACAGCTTATTATTGTTGTACTCTTGTTTCATTGTCATTACTAATCAGATTTTCATTGTTTTAATAGAGGAATTAATGAAAATAATTTGATGGATTTATTTTAATATTTTCCATTTCACATTCCCATCTACTATTTACTTTAATAAAAAATAATGTTTATGGGGCTTGCACAGTGATTCAACTAGCTAATCCTCCACTTCAAACACCAGCATCCCATAGGGGCGCCAGTTCACATCATGACTGCTCTGCTTCCCTTCCAGCTCCCTGCTATGGCCTAGGAAAACAGTGGAGGGTGGCCCAAAACCTTAGGATGCTGCATCTGCATGGGAAAACTACAAAAGGTTCCTGGCTTCTGGCTTTAGATCAGCTCAGCTCTGGACATTGTAGCCATTTGGGGAGTGAACCAGTAGATAGTTCTTTCTCTCTCTCCTCTCTTTAAAATAATCAAAATTTGCCTTTCCAATAACAATAAATTGTGTGTGTGTGTGTTTACTTGAAAGTCAGAGTTAGAGAGAAAAGGGGAGAGACAGAGGACAGAAGTGAAAGAGGGAGGTAGAGATCTTCTATCCACTGGTCCAATCTATAAATTGCTTCAGCAGTTGGGTCTGAACAGGCTGAACCAGGAACTCCATCATTATCTCTCATGTTGGTTGTCCTAACTACTTGGGTCATCTTCCGTTGCTTTTCCAGGCATATTAGTATAGAACAGCCAGGATTCAAACCTGCAATCATGGGATGCCAGCACCACAGGTAGAGGATTAGCCACAATGCCAGGCTCATCTACTATTTACTTTTTACATGTACATTGACTGGCTTATTGGAGATGTCTGCACAGTGCTGTAATCACTTGTGTCTTTAAAATGTTTCTGCTTTGGCCCTACAGCAAATGGCTACTGCAGAGGGACTGATTCAGCGATCTGAAGGGAAAGAGAGACCCTTTGTTCTTTCACGATCATTCTTTGCTGGATCACAGAAGTATGGTAAGGAATGGCTCACATTATCAGACTGGAAAAACACAACTAAGCTTGGCTATTTATGGTAAATACTGTACTTATGTTGTTACCTTTCTTTTCAGTAGTCATAGTCAGGCCTTTGTGCAATGAGACAGGCTACATTTAAGTCCAGTTTGATACTTGCTTCTTGTGGGAGAAATTATTGCATAGTTGGGAAAGTGACTTTAAAATTTTGTTTGCTGGGATGATCATATCTGATCCTGTCTTTTTATTTAATCAGAACCAGGAAAATATACTTTAACATGTTCCTTCAACCACCTGTTCCACTTAGCAACATAGCTTAAAATAGACCTGGCTATTCTGTGTAGTCATAGTCACTTCTGACTGGGCCTGTTTCACTAGCTAATGTAGATCTAGCTCAATTTAACCACTGTGTGGCAGGAAGGCTATTTTAAGTCTGCTGAACTTACATAACTAACTGTGAGCACAGGTTCTAGTTTGAATACAGCCCTCAGTGTATACTGGATATTATTAGGCTTCCCATTCTCCCTCTGAGAACCAGGGAGTACTTTGAAAAAAAAAATAGATTGTTATTATCTCAGAGATGATGTTCCACTAGTGTTCACCATAGCATTAGTCCTTGAAACAAATAGGAAAGTAGAGTGAGAGTAGGAGGAAAACTAAATATGTAAACATAGGCAACAATTTTAAAAGTCTTTGTTGGTATCCAGATCATAGAGTAGTCATATAAAATGGTGCCTTTATTTGCAGGAAAAATTGTTTGATATTACAGTAAGTGAAAAAAAATGCCTAAGTGTTTATATAGCACAATTTAGTAAAAAAAAAAAAAAATGTGGTGCTGGCATTGTGGTGTAGAAAGTTGCCACCTGTGTTCTGCCATTCCATGTGGACACCAGTTCAAGTTCTGGCTGTTGCTCCATTTTCAATTCAGTTCCCTGTTGGTGTGTCTGGGAAAGTAGGAGAGGAGAGCCCTGATCCTTTGGCCTCTACACCCACCTGGAATATCTAGAAGAGGCTCCTGGCTTCTCACTTAGGTCTGGTCCATCTCTGGCTGTTGTGGCCATTTTGAGGAGTAAACTGGATGGATGGAAGATCTCTCTGTCTCTCTCTCTCTCTCTCTCACTGTAGCATTTCAAATAAATAAAAAAAAAAATAGGCCTTGTATGATGGATCAGTGGCTTACTCCTCCTCTTGTAAGGGACAGTTTGAGTCCCGGCTGCCCCACTTCCAATCCAGCTCCCTGCTTAACGCCTAGGAAAGAAGCAGAGGATAATCCAAATCCTGGAGCCCCTACACACATGTGGGAGACCCAGAAGAAGCTTGTGGCACCTAGCTTTTAATCAGCTCAATTCTGGCCATTGTGGAGTAAACCAGAGGATAAAAGATCTCTCTCCATCTCTCCTCTCTGTGTGACTGTGCCTTTCAAATAAAAATAAAATAATTCTTTTAAAAATTAGCAAAAGATTCAAATAGACATCTTACCAAAGAAGGCATGGAGAAATATTCAACATCATTAGTCATTCGGGAAAATTAAAACCACAGGGAGAGATGCTTACATGTCCATTAGAGTGGCTACAGTTAAAAATACTTGTACCCCCATACATTACTCTCAAATTGTTAAGCTATTTGGGATTTTGTTAGAGTGCTTAACACACACTGAACATAAAACTAACAATTTCACTCCTGGATATTTATCCAGAGAGAAATGAAACAATATACCAAACGAAGATTTGAACACAAATGTTCCTACCACCTTTATTTACAGTATCCCAAGCCTACAGGAAGTCCCTATATTCATAAAGAGGTGAGCGGATAAATAATCTGTGATTTATCCATACTGTGGAGTACCATGAAAAGGGGTAAGCTATGACATTATGCTCAGTGAAAGGAAAGAACACTACAAACTCTATATTGTTTTCATTTATATGAAGCTGTAGAAAAACTTGGTCTATAATCATAGAAATCAAATAAATAGTCAGCTAATGTGAGGGATTATTGACTGCAAAGAAGTAGGAGGGCCCCTTACAGATATGGAAACATTCTGTGTTTCGCTGTGGTAGTGGCTACAGGGATCTGAACTGGTCCCAGCACGATGGCTCAGTGGTTAAATCCTCACCTCGCATGGGCCAAGATCCTTCGTGTCCCTGCTGTTCCTCTTCCCTTCCAGCTCCCTGCTTTTGGCCTGGGAAAGCACTCAAGGACGGCCCAAAGCCTTGGGATCCTGCACCCAAATGGAAGATCTGGGAGAAACAGATCTGGCTTCAGATCTGTTCAGTTCCAGCTATTGCAGCCACTTAGGGAGTAACCAGTGGATAGAATATCTTCCTCTCTGTTTTTCCTTCTCTCTGTATATCTGCCTTTCTAATAGAAATTAAAAATAAAGCTTTAGAAAAAACTCACAGAACTTAAACTTAAAGCAGGGATTTTCAAATGTTATATGTAAATCTGTTTCACCAAAAGTAATTTGTAAAGTTTCTTCTGCAATCATACTTTTTTTCACTTTTCAAAAATAAGCAAAATTTCAGAATATTTGCATGCATTATTTGTTTTGTGGATTTTGAAATTTTCACCTCAGAAAATCAATACAGGGTCCCAATGCAGTAGCCTAGTGGCTAAGGGCCTTGCCTTGCATGTGCCAGGATCCCATATGAGCACTGATTCATATCTCAGCGAACCTGCTTCCCATCCAGCTCCCTGCTTGTGGCCTGGGAAAGCAGTTGAGAATGGTCCAAAGCCTTGGGACCTTGCACCTGTGTAGGAGACCTGGAAGAGGCTCTGAGCTCTTGGCTTCAGATCAACACAGCTCTGTCTGTTGTGGCCACTTGGGGAGTGAATCGTCGGACAGAAGATCTTTTTCTCTGTCTCTCCTCCTCTCTGTATATCTGACTTTCCAATAAAAATAAATCTTTTTTAAAAATCTTTTAAAAAATTATTGTAGATAATCAGAATATGTTTATCTCTTTTCAAAGATTTCTTTTATTTATTTGAAAGGATGACAGAAAGAGAGAGACAGAAAGAGATCTTCTCTCTGCTGGTTCACTCCCCAAATGACCACGATGGCTCAGGCTGGGCCAAGTGGAAGCCAGGAGCCTGGAAGTCCATCCATATCTCCTGTGTGGGTGACAGAAACTCAAGTCCTTGGGATATTATTCACTGTTTTCTCAGGCACATCAGCAGAGCTGGAGGGAAAGCAGAGCAGCCAGAACTTGGAACTGGTAATCTGATATGAATGCTGGTAGCTTACCCCTCTGTACCACAGTATAGGCCCCAGAATTTGTCTATCTAAGGAATCCATATTTTTTTTTAATATTTTGTATCTTACACATACGGATTCTAAATATGAAATTGAATGTGTAAGTTTATTTTTTATTTGTTTTTCTTTTTAATTTTTGTCACTGTGACCGAAGGTGCTGTGTGGACAGGTGACAACACGGCAGAATGGAGTTACCTGAAGATTTCTATCCCGATGTTACTGACTCTCAGCATTACTGGGATCTCTTTTTGTGGAGGTAAGATGAGGCCTTCCCTGGTGCTAGAAGCCAGAGAAAATTTAAAAACAAGTGGCTTTCTATCAGAGCTGATCACAAATGCCTTCTTACTGGCTGTTTTGAGCAAGGATACATGCAGGAAGGAGAAAATGGGAGTGGGTGAAGAAGGAGCAATGAGAGAAGTCAGGGTTCCCCGTGTCTTGTCTAGATTGTCCAAAAGGCAATCACATCACTTCCTCCCTCCAGTCTGTTTTCTGCTTCCTCCTCAGACACTCTTGATGACAGAGTTTCTCTTTCCCAAACAGATTTATCTTGAAAGTGAGAAAACTAGAACTACAAATAATTCCAGCTACTCCTGGTTTTCTGTAGCAGGAAAAGCCCACCAATGTTCCCTTTTGATGAGGATGTTCTTAGGGCATTGATCCATGCAGGATACCCGGACTAGGTCCTGGTCCAGGGCACAGCCTGAAATTCTCCTTCAGCCCAGGTCATTCTCATTATCTATACCTGTTCTCATTATCTTTGGCTTTTATCCTGGTTCAGCTGTCACCTTCAAAGGAAACCATTTGCCAAGCCCTCTTTCCCCAACATACGTACACACATTTAATGGGGTATATATGTCACAGCTTCTATATTTTCTGGGCTTAGAAACATGGAATGTTTCTAAGGAATGTTGATCTTGGTCTAAGGCTTCTAACTTTTTATAAGAAAAACAATGTTGCAAAAGCAGATTATCAGGTACTTCCCCACCCACCCCAGGCTGTTTTATGTTACCCCCTTCCCTTGGAAAGATGAAGTTGAATGCACTCACAGCACCTTTCCCAAGTCAGTCTCCAGGCCCTTCTTGGGCATATAAGTATCATGTATTCCAAGCCCACTTGCCTCCCCTTGGTCTCTCTTTGTCCAACCAGCTGACGTGGGTGGGTTCATAGGGAACCCAGAGGCAGAGCTACTAGTGCGTTGGTACCAGGCCGGAGCCTACCAGCCCTTCTTCCGTGGCCACGCCACCATGAATACCAAGCGGCGGGAGCCCTGGCTGTTCGGGGACAAGCATACCCGGCTCATCCGAGAAGCCATCCAGGAGCGTTATGCCCTCCTTCCCTACTGGTATTCTCTGTTCTACTGCGCCCATGTGGAGGCTCAGCCTGTGATGAGGTAAGTGTGTACCCATTCACAGCTTCCAGGGAATCAGTCTATAATGGAAGATTCCCGCAGTGAGCCACAAGTGACTTCAAGAGATCAGGAAAAGCCCAGTGTTTGATTAAGTTGTAGCCAGCTTATAGATGCTACTGTTTAGGGCAGAGAAGATCCCCGGCTGCTTTGTCACTGAGGTGTTAATATTTATTAGGAGGCATAAATAGAGATACTTCAAGAAAAAAGGAAATAACTTTGCACCAGAATTCATTCTAAACTTCAGCTCTAATTAAGCAATCAGGTGAAGAGTGCTTCCCAGGCCCAGACTTAGACTTTACCTCACCCTTAGTAGCACAAAGCCATGTCCAGTTTGAGGTGAGCATTTGTCTTACTGTGTACATGGTATTCTAGTTCAATTTTAAGACAAAGATGAAAGCCAGCTTTCTAGGCTGAAGAATGATACCCACAGATATTCATTGCACTGGTGTTCCTGGATGTGGTGAGGAGAAAAATTCAGATTCCTGAGCTATTCCTCTGAACATGCTAGGAATCTGTTGGGTAAGATCCAAGATCTTTATCTGTTAGCAGTTTCCCTGGTGAGTCTAGGCAACAATTAGGCTTTGAGACCACAGCTGTGTTGCCATTCAATAGGAAAAAGAATATATGAAGGGACCCAAAATGGTTCACAGAGAAATGGGATTAAAAGAAAAATATTTTTGTTGTGAAATTTTATTTTTGAAACTCAGGTATAGTTTTGTTTTTGTTTCTTTGTTTGTTTTTATTAATGGGCATTTTGGAAATTTTGTAACAAAGTAAACTTATCTTTTAATTTCATTTTCCATAGACTTTTTGAAGTACCAATGTAGCATTTCAAAATCCTGTGAATAAACTAAAAATAAGTTACCCTTACTAAAACAAAAATTTATTTTCCTCAGTAAATTGTATAGGAATATACAATTGTATATTGTATAGATATTAGAATTGTATAGGAATATACAGTAGAACCATTTAGTAAATATCCAGGTACATACAAGTTCAAAGTTTTATTTTTGTGAATGGAAATGCTCCTTAGATAGTTCTGTGCAACAAAGGAAGAATCCATTAACAGTTGCTCAACCTTCCAATAATATTCACAGCTTGAAAACAAGTTTTTCATTTACATAATAATGATGGGGGCAGACATTTGGCATAGTAATTAGGATGTCACTTTGAGACTCCTGCATCCTGTATCAGAGGACCTGAGTTCAACTCCTGGTTTCCAATTCCCTGCTGCTTTGTACGCCTGGAGGCAGAAGTGTTGGCTCAGTACTTAGATCCTTGCCTACCACATGGGAGACTTATGTTGAGTTCCCAATTCCTCGCTTCTCCTGGCTGTGGAGACATTTGAGAAGTGTCCCGCACACGGGAAATCTTCCTTCTGTCTCTCTGCCTTTCAAATAAATAAGAATTTTAAAAGACTGTAAGAAATTCCTAGAAAAAAGTTAAAAATAACAATGATTACATTATCCATGAGAAACAGCACAGAATTAGCATTGTGGTTAGTTTTACAAACATTCAGTTTATTTCATGCCAAACATGTCAAGCATTTGAACTTGCATGAAGTTCTCATTTTAGCTGTTAACATAATGTTTAGTGTTAAACAATCGGAGGTAAAAATTTCATGTTTTAGGGCTTCTCAGTATTTCATTGGAGCATTTCATTGAATATTTCATTGAGTTAATAGAAAGCTCTTTCACATAAGAAAATTATGACTTAGTAGTTGCTCATAAAATCTTGAATCATATGGAGAAGATTGTTAGCTCTTCGGTACTTTTACATTTTGTCAGAATAGTTATGAATTGGAAAACAAGTGGTTGATTTACAGATGCAATATCTGTTGATGATGAAATGAAAATTTGTTTTTCCTTTTCCCAGGCCTCTATGGATAGAGTTTCCTGATGAGTTAGAAACTTTTGGTGTAGAAGATGAATATATGCTAGGTGAGCATTCTTGATTAATGTTATGATAAATGTTATAATTATATTTTTGTTCTATTTTCTATCATTAAAGCACTAAGAAAAGTTCTTGGTCTCAAAAAGTTGAAAAAGAAAAAAAAAAGAAATTCCTTCACCAAAATTTTTGACTCAATAGTGGGATGTTTGTTCTATTCTGTTGTGATATTGTACTTTCCATACTATTGTTTCTCTTCAAGGAAATATATGGTCTGGTTATGGATGTAATTTAAGGGATCCTCATTCTGGATTCATTCCTTGTGAGATCACTATGAGTAAGGGGAGGCAAAAAAAAAAAAAAAAAAAAAGATTAGGTGATTATAGTTAAGAACCAGAGGCGCTTATTTCTTGTGTGTTAATAGGAATTTTTTGGCTTGACCTCTGCTTTAATAAATATTAACCATTAAGTATCTGGAAGCTTATTGCCTAAGGAACAAGAGTCGTGAAGCCAAACTAAACATAGAGTTGCCAGAGTTGCCCAAAGTGTAATCTCATTTCTAAACAGCAAAAAACCCTGTAATGTAAGCAAAAAGGGCAGTTCTTTAAGGCTCTATTTATTATTAGATCACTCCTAAGTGATCCAAAGTTGCTCCAGAGAAACTTTTTTGACCCCCTTCTTACTTCCTTGAACCCAGTCTATCCTCCCTACTCAACATTATATCACTTTCATTCCATTTTTTTACCTTTTTTGTGTTTGTCTCAACTCTTATTTGTAATTACTTAAAATTTTTTTTGAAAAATAAAAAATAAAAAAACAAAGAAAAAAAATTGATGGAGCCAATGCCATGGCTCAACAGGTTAATCCTCCACTTGCAAGTGAGTATCAGCATCCTATACGAGCGCTGGTCCCAGCTCCACCTCCCAACCAGCTCCCTGCTTATGACCTAGGAAAGCAGTTGAAGATGGCTTAAGTGCCTGGGACCCTGCACCCCTGTGGGAGATCTGGAATAGACTCCTGGTTCCTGGCTCCTGGCTTCTGGCTCCTGGCTTTAGACTGGCTCGGCTGTTGCCATTGCAACTACTTGAGGAATGAAATAGCAGATGGACAGCTTTTCCTCTGTCTCTCCTTCTCTCTCTAAATCTGCCTTCAAGTAAAGAGAAATAAATCTTAGAAGAAAAAAATAAAACATTTGAGAGGCAGAGTTACAGAGAAGGGAGGGAGGAAGAGAGAGAAAAAGAGGGAGAGGGAGAAAGAGAGATCATCCTTCTAGTTCACTCCCCAAGTTGCTACAACAACAAGAGTTGAGCCAGACTGAAGCTAGACACCAGAAATGTAATCTGTGTCTCCATCGGTGGCAGTGCCCCAGCACTGGGCCATCCTGCACTATTTTCCCTGGAGCATTGGCAGGGAGATGAAAGGGAAAGGGAGCCAACAATTGAACCAGTACTCGTGTAGGATGTCAGTGTCCCACTTTACCACAATCCCAGCCTCTGTAATTACTTTAAAAAAAAAATTTATTTTACTTACTTTAAAAGTAGAGTTATAGAGAAAGAGGGAGGGGCATGTAAGGAAAAAGAGAAAGATCTTCCATCTGCTGATTCATTCCCCAAGTGGATGTAATGGATAGGGCTGGGGTGCCGAGGTCAAAGCAAAAGTGATCATTTAGCTGCCTCTAAGATAACTAGCCACCCATCTGATGATAACTGTCCAAGCAAAAGACCCAATATCCCTGTTTATCACTCTTCTGGATAGCAGTGGTGGGATCCCCAACAGCAGCGTCTTTTATAGCCCACATGAAGTTCCTGGAGAGGGGCCTGCATGCTTTCAGGCTGTTGGCACGCTACCAGTTACACACAAGCTGAGTCTGCAACAGACTATCAGGTTCTCTCCCAGGATCCTTATTTGCTGTACATGGATTAATGGTAGCATCGTCACTGCTTACTAAGAGTGCATCTCTTGGATGTTAATTGGTCCAACTCACCACAGAGCCTAGCATACTAAACAGGGTTCACATGCAGTCTTAAAAACCACAGTAGTCCTCAGTGTTTACAGACCTCTTCTTCTTATTTTAGGAAGTGCTTTACTAGTTCATCCAGTCACAGAGCCAGAAGCTACTGAGGTGAATGTGTTTCTGCCAGGATCAGATGAGGTAATGGATGCCAACAACTCTACATGTATTGTCTCTGTGGGGCTTTCCAATACCATGGAAATGGGATTGAAGGTGTTTGTTTTGGTACAAAAAAGTATAATTTTTTCGTAGTTTTTTCATAGTACATATTTCCATGAGTTGTTTGAAGATCCTGCACAGCTGTCATTCCTTCATTTGTTTAACTTCTGCATCATGCAGTTGTGAACAGAACTGATGCTGTGGAACTGATGATTCTTTCAAGTTGCTGACCTCCTCAGGGGACAAGAAACTTAATGGAGACGTGGAAGAAAGTAATGACTCCCAGATTGATCAGAATGGCTTCTAAAAACCAATTATTTTCACTTTTCTTTGAAAAACAGTAGACAGGATGTCAGAGGAAGATCCTGTACCTGCTGGTTCACTCCCTCGAACTATTTGCAGCAGCCAGAGCTGGGCCAGGCCAGGAGCCAGGAGCTTCACCTGGATCTCTCACGTGGGTGGCAGGGACCCAAGTACTTGAGCTATCACCTGCTGTTAGAAGCTGTGGATGCATGGAATGCATGATTACGCAGCGGCTGTCCACAGTTTCCCCTTCTGACAGTCCTTTGCTGTCATCAGCTTACACTGGCCAGATCTGGTAGGAACATGCACAGTACCATGAATTCTCCCTCTCTCAAAGTGCTGCTGTTTTCTCTTCTTTATCAAGCCTAGGCTTTACCCTTAAACAGGCCAGCTCCGGGCAAGAGCACTTCTGTGATGCTGCTCGGTAGTCTTCTTTTTCTAGGTTAGCATCTACTCACTGACTTCATTGTGCCTATAAGGTTTCTATTGAGCAAAACTAATTGCATAGGGACCTTCTATTTTAGTTTACTCAAATGAGCAGAGCACACCTTAATGCTGTCAACCACTTTAAAAAAAAAACTGTATTTATTTTTATTGGAAAGGCAAATTTACAGAGAGAGAAGGAGACACAGAGAAAAAGATTTTTCATCTGCTGGTTCACTCTGCAAGTGACCACAGCAGTAGGAGCTGAGACAATCCAAGGCCAAGAGCTTCTTCCATGTCTTCTGCATGGGTACAGAGTCCCAAGGCTTTGGGCCATCCTCTCCTGCTTTCCCAGGCCACAAGCAGAGAACTGGAAGATAAGTGAAGCAGCCAGAACATAAACCAGTGCCCTTATGAGATCCTGGTGGTTACAAGGTGTGGATTTAGCATTTAGGCCACCATGCCAGGCCCAACCACTCTTTTTAAAACACACTTTAAAATATTTACCACTGTCTCTGGGTTCAAGGGGCTTGCTGAATTCATATTGTAGAAAACGTTTCTTGTATTTTTTTTTTGTTATATGTGTATGTATATATTTAAAAGGCAAAGATGGGAAGAGAGAAACTGAATCTCTCCATGGTTCACCTGGTTCCCTTCCCAGACAACAGCTGAGGCTGGGCAAAGCTGAAGCCAGGAGCTGTCTGAGTCTTCCACATGGGAGGCAGGGACTCAGGTATTTGAGCCTTCATTTGTTGCTCCAAGGCCACATTATCAGGGAGCTGGAAAGGAAACAGAGTAACCAGGACACCCATATATGATGTGGGCGTTCCAAGTGGCAGCTTAACATGCTGGTCTGCCACAACATTCATCCCTCCTTAGGTACATTAATGCTTGCCAAATCTGATTAGGTTTTGGCCTCCATGATGTATATGCTGTCTTCACATCCATTTGATTTGGATGGGATCCACTCATGGGTGAATGATAGGATTATCAGACACCAAATGAGGACAGTCATCATTGGGATAGTTAATCAGGGATGTCCACTTTAAACATGCCATCTTTTTTTTTATTGATTACATTGCATTATGTGACACAGTTTTATAGGCAGTGGGATTTCCCCCTCCCTTCCCCAAAACCCGCCCCCCCATGGTGGGTTCTTCCGCCCCCCCCCATGGTGGATTCTTCCACCTTGTTACATTACCACAGTTCAAATTCAGTTGAGATTCCTTCATTGCAAGCATCTACAAAGCATATTGTCCAGATAAGTTCAGCAGTTCCTTGGGGAGACCATCTCTGGTCTGAAGGTAGAGCTGACAGAGTATCATCCCAATCAATTAAAAGCCCCAACATTACATCAGTAACAATTTACAACGTAATGGAATTAGTTGACATGGTATTGTGTAACCAGCAAAACATGCCATCTTGATATAGTTCCTGAGGTAGTAAGATTACTTCAAACCCTGTAGGTGCAGAAACCACCTGTCTGTGCTACATATAAACATCAACTAACCTCTGTTCCATAGCCAAGGTAGTTCTGCAAGAGGAGAGGAGTGCAGGCAGATGGCTGTTCGCGGTGGCGCAAGTGGTTAAAGGTCCTCGCCTTGCACGCCCGGGATCCCATATGGGTGCAGGTTCTAATCCCGGCAGCCCCGCTGCTGGTTCACTCCCCAGTTAGCTGCAGTGGCTATGTTGATCCAGGCCAAAGCTAGGAGCATCTTCCATGTCTCACATAATGGGTACAGGGCTGAAGGACTTGGGCCGTCCTCCACTGCTTTGCCTATTAGCAGGGAGCTGGATGGGAAGTGCAACTAGGGTATGAACCGGCACCCATATGGGATGCCAACACTGCAACCAACAGCTTAACCTGTATGCCACAATATTGACCTCTTCTAATGGTATTTTAAAGACTTAACTCATCAAATTACTTTGTGGGTCCTTTTTAGGACCTCAGGAATTAATCTAGATTTCCATCCAAATCTGTTTTCTGCTCTAATGGTTTACTTTTCTCCAGCTTTGTGATTTATTTCCTTGCAATGTGCTTTCCTTCCTGTGCTGCTGGTCACCACCTCTGTTATGAACTAGGAACATTTAACTTCTGTAAGGCAAGTGGACTACAAGATCCCTGAGGGTAGGAGCCAGGTCCATTTTGAGTGCTGGACCTTCAGTGAGAGGGTCAGTAAATTACCCTGGAATGGACAGAGGGACAAACAAATGTTAAACCAAAGAGTCACAATCTTTTGAGATCATCTTAAAAGCTTATGTTCTGGGCCCGGCGCGGTGGCGCAGTGGTTAAGGTCCTCGCCTTGCACGCCCTGCCTGGGATCCCATATGGGCGCTGGTTCTATCCCGGCAGCCCCGCTTCCCTTCCAGCTCCCTGCCTGTGGCCCAGGAAAGCAGTCGAGGACGGCCCAAAGCTTTGGGACCCTGCACCCGCGTGGGAGACCCAGAAGAGGCTCCTAGCTTCGGACCGGTATAGCATCGGCCCGTTGCGCTCACTTGGGGAGTGAATCATCGGACGGAAGATCTTCCTCTCTATGTATCTCTCCTCTCTGTATATCTGCCTTTCCAATAAAAAAATAATAAAAATAAATCTTAAAAAAAAAAAAGCTTATGTTCTGGGCCCTGCACAATAGCGTAGCTGTTGAAGTCCTTGCCCTGAATGCACCGGATCCCATATGGGCGCCAGTTTGTACCCTGGCGGCTCCACGTCCCATCCAGCTCCCTGCTTGTGGCCTGGGAAAGCAGTCGAGGACAGCCCAAAACTTTGGGATGCTGCATCCTAGTGGGAGACCTGGAGGAGGGTCCTGGCTCCTGGCTTCGGACTGACTCAGCTCCAGCCATTGTCACCACTTGGGGAGTAAACCGTCGGACAGAAGATCTTCCTCTCTGTCTCTCTTCCTCTGTATATCTGACTTTCCAATAAAAATAAATAAATCTTTTTTTAAAAAAAGTTTATGTTCTTTCTGACATCTGTCCAAGGTTTAGGGTAAAACTATGCTCCATCATCTTATGTGAAGGCCAAGCATGTGGGGTTTGCTGAGTTGTCACCTGGGGTGCTCATGCTCTCTTTTTCTCTGGGCTGTCTTACACTCTAGGTCTGGTATGACTCCAAGACATTTGCTCAGTGGAAAGGAGGACATACTGTAAAGATCCCAGTAGCCTTGGACACTGTAAGTTATTTTTACCACTTGGGCAAGCATTCCTCTCAACTATGTAAACAATATCAAAAGGAAACCAAAAAAAATTTTTAAATGCAAGGAAAGAAAGAGTTTAAAGGTCACACATTTCTCTGGTTAATGGATCAGAAGCAAAACAGCCAGGATTCAAATCAACACTTCTGTTATGGGAGTTAACATCACACGCGGCAGCTTAATTCATTGTACCACAATGCTGGCCCCAAGAATCTCGTATGATGAAATATTTGGAAATTCTGCTTTCAAATTTTCTGTGCAAATACACCTGCCCTGACAGCACTACTGTGTCACAGATACCGGTGTTTCAACGAGGTGGGAGTGTGGTCCCAATGAAAACGACTGTGGGGAAATCCACGGGTTGGATGACTCATTCTCCATATGCACTCCGAGTGGCTCTAAGCACCAAGGTATTAGAAAATCTAGTATCCTTGTTATGTCTGTCTGTCTGTGTGTGCATGACAGCATGTAAACAGAGTGTATCTCATTTGTGAGTTAGGTGTCTAATGTTTCTCTACTAGTAATGGTCTTAAATCTCCCTGAATCCCTGTCCACATCCAGCTGATTTTCATTGCCTGGAATTTTTATGTTGAGACTTTTATTTTTGCTACTATTTAGGTAAAAAATATATATATATTCATACTGTGTCTGTGCCACAATAAATAAATCTGCACCTTTCCTACTTAAGTCCTGTATACAGAAACACTGCCTGTTGACAGGATCATCGATGGCAAAAGCCTTAGAACATCCAAAAGCTTGTAGTCCTGCCTAAGACACAAAAACTGAATTTTTTTTTTCACATTTTATTATTATTGCTATCATTTTATGATACAGTTCCATATTCCCTTATCCCCTCCCAAATTCCCTCCCCCCCACCTAGTTCCTTTATATCATTACTAACATATAGTTCTTCATACTCAGTCATATGTTCATCGTTGCGGGCATGGACAATGGCAGAGAGTCCAGAATCCTATTGTCAAAATATAATATAAACAGTTTCACTGTAAGTCCATCTTTGTCTGGAAACAGAAATACATACCACACTGCATCCTCACATCTGGATGTTAGTCTCCATTACATAACTACTGTACATTCCCTTAAATGAAAAGTCATGATACAAAATCAACAATAGAAAGAAAAATAGAAATTTACAGTGCCATCAACTTAAATGACATGTTACTAGATTTAACAGTCTCCATTACACAGCTACTATACATTCCCTTAAATGAAGAGCCACAAAACAAACTCAGCATCCAAGAGAAAAAAGAAATTAACAACACCAAGAAGTTAAACAACATGCATTAAATGTCTAATGTGTAGCTGAAGAAGTGAAAATCAAGAACCTTCTTGAAGAAAATGATGCCACTGCATGATCTACGAGTCATTGAATGATTTAATCAGAAGAAAGTGTTTTGAAGAGATGAAACCAACAGAAAACAACAAAACCCATGTGATATAGTTTCCACTGATCTTTGTTGGAGTATGTCTCCTCCCGACGATAAACAGATAGGTTTTGTTTTTTAATCCAGTCTACTAATCTATGATGTTTGATTGAGCTTAAGCCATTTACATTCTGAGTTAAATATATATAGGTGGTACTTTGGTCCTGTCATTTTAGGAATGGGTTGTTCATTGATTTAGTCTTCTGTTGTCACAAAAACTGAATTTCAAACAGCATCACAATGTACATGATTTAAACAGCGTATGAAAAAAAATTCATACATTTGAGCCAGTGTGGTAGTATAGCTAGCTAATCCTCTGCTTGCAGCCCTTGTATCCCACATGGTTGCTGGTATGTGTCCCTGCTTATGGCCTGGGAAAGCAACAGAGGATGACTCAGGTCCTTAGGCCACTGAACCCACTAGGGAAACTCAAAGAAACTTCTGGCTTCAGATTGGCTCATCTTCAACCATCAGATCCATTTTGTAGAATGAAGCAGTGGATAAAGATCTCTGTCTCTCATTGTCTTTCTATAAATTCTGCCTTTCAAATAAAGTTAATAAGTACATTTTTTTAAAAATCACATCAAATTAAGTACAAAAATTTCCACACCATCTATATGAAATGCCAAGAATTATTCTGAAGGAACTCTGGAGATCTGTGAAAGAGAGGAAAGCAGGCATGTCTCCTGGGCCTGTGTGGGTGTGCTCTTCAGTTTGGTGTTAGTTACTGCTGGACTGTAAGTTTGTTGCAGCTGTGGCTAAGACTTGAAATCCAGTGTTGGGTGAAAGGGTGCCTGAGTCCATGCACCAATGCAAAGATGCTGACCACACCCAATGACCTCTGTTGTCATCAGGCAGCTTGGGCCCCTCATCTCCTTGGGTAAAGCCAGGAAGAACACACAACTGATTTGTCCTTTGGAGATCTTTTTTTTTTTTTTAATTATGTTTACATAGTTGATCAGGGTGGGAAGAATCAAGAGTTAGAGGAAAGTGGGTGAGACCATTGTTTTCACATTTTTTTTTTCTTCTTCCTGTGTCTGGGGGCAGGGGGAAGGTAAAGGGAGAAGCCACACCCAGCCTTCCTACCACCTCAGCACTGGGAATGGGGAACAGCCACCCCGTATCATCCCAGGTCCCCAATGTGAAGCATTCTATGAGGGTTCTGCTTAGGTGGTTTTGATAGTTCTAAAATGCTATCGATTTCACCAATCCAAGGATGAGGAAATCCTTCCAAGGCTGACATAGTCCACCTCAGAGTCTCCATTTGCCCAGTTATTTGCTGTCAACACTTGGCTGGGCTAGTGGTCCCATTTGTTCTGCCCTTCCTTCCTCTGCTATGGTACCAGATGTTCTCTACAGGATGCAATGGCCTGCCACATCCTCCATGTACATCAGGATATGCTTCCCACTGCCCTGTCTTAGCCACTGAGAAGGTCCAGTTCTGACATATGTACTCAACAGTCAGTCAGCTGATCCTACCATGCTCCCTATGGTTGGAGTTCTAGGTCCAGCAATTCAGTTGGGGGATCCCCAAAGACACTTCATCTGAGGTGATCCAAGACCTGACCCTTGTGTGTGCTTGCTAGTATGGGGCCTGACTCAGTCCAGCACCCTTATCAGCCTACACTGGGAGTGACCTTTTAAGCCAAGCAAGACAGGCTCTTCTGTCCATTTACTCAAATACAACACAGAACCAAAGACACACTCTTCCTGTTATATTAATATTTTATATTAATACTTATTCTTATATCCTACAATAAGTAAGCTATAAATTTTTTCCCCTGTGTTTCACTGAAGCATATCTTCTTGGGCCAAATTATTGGCCTTAGCACCATGTGAGACTCCAGAAATGTAAGGAACTATAGAACCATAGCACGTCCAGCACTGCCAATAGCAGTGACTACCATATACAGGCTATGATGTTGACAGGCAAAAGAGTCCTTCTACAGTGAGTAGGAACCAGATACCACTGTCTAAATGGAAGATCTTCTATGAACGGTGGATGTCATCTTTCATTTATTGATTTTTTTTTTCCAGAGTGGGCAACTTCAGTTTTTTGGCTTTGTCACGTTGATTATGAGATGGTGTTGTCAGGGAAGCCACCTACTGTACTGAGTGTACTTGTCAGTTTAAATGTCTTCCCACAGGGCTTCCTCCTTTCAGCTACCTCTAGGTTCCCTCTCTGTCTATTAATGATATTTCATTATCTACTATTTTATTACTGCTTTGTGCATCTTGAATATTAACTTTCTGTTCAATAAAATTTTTCACAAGATTTTTTTTAAATTCCATTATTTCTGCTTAGGGACTGATGCTCTTTTTCTAGAAGTTTATGTAAGCACATTATCTTCCCAGGGTTCTGCAGTGGGTGAGCTGTACCTAGATGATGGCCATTCATTCCAGTACCTCCAGCAGAAGCAATTCTTACATCGGAAGTTTTCATTCTGTTCCAGTGTTTTGAGCAATAGGTAATGCCAGATAGTGAAGATATGTGCTTTTAAAAATAAATTGGGCTATCTTTTGGACATCCTAAGATGCATGGCAGACATTCTTTAAGGTACTATTTAAATAAATGAATCACTCTAGCATGAATCATCACTCCCTTCCTGACTCTACCTTCGTTTGGCCACCTTGGCAGGTGGAGTCCCCTCTTCTCATCTCTTCCTCCTGGTTAGGACAACTCCAGGAATTATGCCACTGTAGGAACAGATGGGAGGAAACCTCACGAGGCTGTGGGTGTTGACCTGGGGACTGGCCTAAACCCCATCCCTCTCTTTCTCCTAATCCCACTTGTATCCATTCCAGTTGTGCTGACAAAAGGGGTCATTATCCCAGCAAGTGTGTCGTGGAGCGGATCTTGGTGTTGGGCCTCAGGAAGGAGCCGTCTTTAGTGACCACCCATTCTCCTGGTGAGGAAACAGTTCTGCCCTACTTCCCCAGTTGCTTTTGTGGAAACAGAAAAGCATCTACTTCCAAAAGCTTTGCCCCAGCAGAGTTTGTGCTTCCTGAACAAAGTCAAATATACCAGCTCTGGAGAGAAGGAAGCCACCTTGCTTTTCTTCATGAATTGGACTTTCTGCTCACTGTGAATCTTTTTCTAAGGGAAATTGTTTGGGGTTTAAAATAATATTGCAAACTTTCTGCATATTTTTTGAAACTGTAGATGTCTGAAGCCGCTAAGAATCCTAAACTTGTATTTACAGAGTATGAAAGGGTGTGAGGACAGAATTTATATCCTTCCTTAGCTACTGAATTTCTTGGACTAGTCACTTTTTTCCTTCCAGTTTCTTTTCAACCAATTTTTAACTATGACATGTTTAATGCTTTTTAAAAATCTTAAGGAATTTCATGGATAAAAAAACATACTAATTTGGATTCTCCTAAGTAGGATACACGGTTTTATGAAAGAGTCAAAAAACCCATTTCAGATTCAGAGAAAATACTTTCCCCCTTAGGTAGTCCTCATACATTTCCTGTTTTGTTGTTACGTAGGTAGTCAAGGTCAGCCTGTGCCTTTTACGTACTGTGCCACAACATCCACCCTGAGCCTGGAGAAGCTCTCGCTGAGTGTCGGAGCTGACTGGAAGGTCCACATCCAGTGAGGACTTACGCCTGGCGATGCCATCGGGGAGCTTGCCTGCACCTTTCTGTGAGACTTCCACTGCCATCTAACCTAATCCCAGGCTCAAGATCATTTTTCCTCAGCCACCAGTGAACTAATGCACCATAAATTCCAGATTTTAAAATTTTATATCTTAAGATGTACTAGCAATATTCTTGTGTCAGACCCCAGGCCACCTGAAAACATTGACAGAGTTCAGAAGTCTTCTGTTGCTTCTTGGGAACCAATCCTCTCCCCAACCCCCAGTCCCCTACCCGCTTCCCCTGCCACTGTCTCCCCCCAAAACACACACTCTGACTGGTAGCCTCTCCTTGGAAGAGGTGGGGTGGTGTTTGTGGTAATGTGAGCCATGCCTACTCAAGCAGGCCCCTTTGTCAGGTTTTCTTGGGCCCTATCACACAAGTTCTTAAGGGTCATCTCAAGTAATGGAATCATCTGCTCCTACTCACAGTTAGCCTTCACCCTCACAGGGTGCCCAGAACCACCCTCTGCACACCACTCTGATGCTGCAGCCCCGGGATTTCCTGTACCCTAGAGTTGAACGCAGGAGCAAAAGCTTCCTTCCCCTTTCCTGCTGCCCAGGTTCAAAAGTGTGAAATTCATCATAAAATTCACCCTTCTTGGTTTTAATAATTTCCTGACAGATGCTGTCTACCAGCCAAAGAATATTTATAAAATGAGCAAGCTATAATTAGCGATCATGACACCCATCCCTGCATCCCCATCACTGAAACAGCACAGCACAGAGCCAGTGAGACTCTCTCCTTGGGGATACAAGTCAAGGGGATGCAGAAAGACCCAAAATAACCAAAATAAGCAGCATTGTAATGTGTTCATTTAAAAAATAAAATTAATATAAACTAACCCCTGCCAAGCAAAATATCAAAATTTGAAATAAAGAGAAGCTCAATGTTATGGTTTCCTTTGCTCTCCAGCTCCATTCTGTCTTGGCATAGAGCAGAACATTACGACATTCCAGTTATGTCATAGTCTTCTCTGCTCCAGAGATCCTGTGCTGCCCGCCACAGCAACTGGTGGGGCTGTCTCAGCTCCTCTGTACCCCTCAACCCACACACATCCTCCGCATCTCCACAGTAGCAGCCTGCCAGTAGCTAATGTGCCTCTGTATACCATTACTCCCTCCATCTATGCAGCTCCTACCCTCCCCCCAGGCCTTCCAGGAAGGCCTCATCAATAGTTTCTTAAAAAGCACTAATCTACGTTAATCCAAATACACTTGGATGTATTCACTTCACTGGGAATCAGGAAATCTATGGTTTGTTTTGATGCTACAGTGCCGTATCCAAGTGATCTTGGCTGTACCAGTTAATGTCTCTGGTCCTTGGTTTCCTTATTTGCTAAAAGTAGGGGAGGGATGTTGTGGAAGGGAGTGTACTCTAACAATGAGTTTTCAGAATCCTGCAGGTTGTTGTAGTCTTTCAGTACTGGGGCTGGTGCAGTGACATCACAGACTAATCCTCCACCTGCAGTGCCAGTGTCCTATGTGGGCCCCAGTTCTAGTCCCAGATGCTTTACTTCCCAATCCAGCTCCCTGTTTATTGCTTGGAAAAGCAGTGGAGGATGTCCCTAAAGCCTTGGGATCCTGCACCCATATAAGAGACCCAGAGGTGGCTCCTGGCTGCTCTCTCTCCCTCCCTCCCTCTATCCCTCCCTCCCTCTATCCCTCCCTCCCTCTCTCACTGTTTGTATGTGTGTCCTTTTCATGTAAATCTGCCTTTAAAATTAAAAAAACAGGTAAATATTTTAAAAATACTCTGTATATATGTAGAAAGTGAAAGACAGTAGCTTCATCATGGAGAAGGGTGGTAAAAACCATCTTGATCAAAACAATTTCATTCTGTAGAGAAACAACAACACCTTAATAAAGCAGCACTATTGAGTCTCCAGATAGGCTGGGAGGACGAGAGCATATCACTTTTGTCATCCCCCCTTCAGCATACCCTCATCACAGAAAAAGCATCAGACACAAGTTCAGGGAAATTCTACAATATGCTGGACAAGTACTCTCCAAAAGTGTCAAGTGGAAGCACAGGCATTGAGGCACAGTGGGTTGAGCCACTGCTTGCAATGTTGGTAAACCCTATGGGAGTGACAGTTCACATACTGGGTTCTGATATAGCTCCCTGCTAATGAACAGGGAGAAACTGCAAGATACCTTAAGTGCTTGGGACCCTGCCACCCAAGCCAGAGACCCGAATGGAGTTCATGGCTCCTGGCTTAAGCCTGACTCGGCCCCAGCAATTGTGCCTGTGGAGGAGTAAACCAAGAGACAGAAAATCTCTCTCTTTATTCTTTTCACTGTGGATATAACTGATTTTTACATAAATCTACAAAAATAAAAAGTTTTTGAAGCACTTTTTTGCTTTTAAAGATTTATTTATTTTTATTGAAAAGTCAGAAAGGAGGAGAGACAGAGAGGAAGATCTTCTGCCCAGTGATTCACTCCCCAAGTGACCACAACAGTTGGTGCTGCACCAGTCTGAAGCCAGGAACCAGGAACCTCCTGCAGGTCTCCCACTCGGGTGCAGAATCCCAAGGCTTTGGGCCATCCTCAGCTGCTTTCCCAGGCCACAAGCAGGGAGCTGGATGGGAAACGGGGTCGCCAGGATACAAACCGGCACCCTTATGGGACCCTGGCGCATTCAGGGTGAGGATTTTAGCTGCTAGGCCATTGTGCCGGGCTCAAAGCACTTTAAGTGGTACACTCATAGTAGGCAGTTAATAAATAGCAGCTACTATAAGCAAATACATTGCTCCCAAGTGTATTGGATCACAGAAATAAGTTTTGGTGGAAAAGACAGTGATAGAGACCCATTAGTTGGCACTGTTGCACAACAAAGCTATCCCAGCCACCGATAAGGCATGATTTCGTCTAAAAGGTGTTACAGAATTCACTTTCGGCTAAAATGTGTTACAGAATTGAGTTCTCAATCTTGGAAGACATTTCTCAGTATCAAAACATGCAGTCAGGGTGCTAACTGCCCTTTATTCGTGGCTCACATTGGGTGTCTCCCTCATAGCCCAAGCTGCTACAGCTGTGTAGCTGAGTAAACCTGGAGTCAAGACCTCCCAATCTGAGAAGACTTTTTGCTTCCCACAACTAAAAGGGCAGATTGTACAGCACTGTGCCCTCTATGTGTCTGGAATCTCCACCCAGCTCTGCCAAGAGGTCCCACCCATCAAATCCTCATCTTAGTGACTGATGGATGCAGCTGGCTTAGACTGCTGAGGAGAGGAGCTTCAACAGAGCTCTTCCTGGGACAAATCAGCCAAGAAACTGATGGCATCAGCAAAACCGTAAGTTTGCAGGATTTCGTTCTGTAGATAAACGGGAACAGCACACAGACATTAAAGGCCTTTTCCACAGGATTAACCCTGAGGGTGAATGGAAGCTAGTCTCACCTCCACAGTCCTGTGAACAAGAAGGAAGTTACACAAGTGGAAATGATAAAGTTTGAGCAGTGTTGAGCCTCTCGGGGAGGTTGTGGAGCACCCAGCTGGGCCACTTAAAACTTTTGGGGTCAAGGAAAGAATTCCCACCTTTGCAGTCTGCCCTTCGCAGGTGTGAGGCTCTTCCTGTGCAGGTGGCCAACCTCTGCACCACCTGAGACTAGGCACATCACATGAAATCTCATTTTGTTCATACAGGAAATGTTTAGTAAGTGTTCATGGAGTGGATGGGGATTTGCATCTAGACATGACTGTATCATCCCCCCTAACTTAACCCCAATATGATGTTAAATTCAGGTCTTCCCTAAAACCATTGGTGGGGTATATAAGCCAGTCCTGGCACTATTATGAATACACTACCTAAACAACCCACCCTTGTTCTGTTTTATAGCTGAGAAAACAGACATGTGGGGCAAAAGGAAGAGGTAACTCACCTGAAGTTACAAATAGTAGGTGACCAACCCAGACTCTGAACCTGAGCAGCCACTGTTCTCCTCCCCTCTGCCTCTCAGAGTCAAATCCTAAGCATTTTCTTGGAGGATGCTGATGGTTCTACCCACCCAGCATTAGGGGTTTTCCAGCATGGTGGCCCCAGGGATCATGAGCCTGGTGATACTCCCACCTTCTGCCAGAGCCTCTAACGTTGGATGGTGAGGATTGCTCTTATAGCAATGGGCCTGCCTGCAGTGTAGGACAAACCTCTGCTCCCCACCTCCAACCCCAGACTTGGAATGTAGCCGTCCCCTGCAGCCTGGGGAGCAGCTACCATTGGAAGAAGACAGGGTGGGGGTTAAGCAACCAGTTCCTTTGCTCTGAGCCATTTTGACTCTCACCAAGAACCCTGAAACCCAGGACTTCCAGTCAGCCTGCTCCAGGCTCCAGTTGCATCCGTCTCAGATGCTAACATGTCATGACAGGATAGCATAGCATCTGATCTGTACTCAGGTGTGTTTTTATTTTTTTAATAGCAGATTTGGCCTCACAGTTTACTTGAGGGCACAGGGAGAGGTGAGAGGTGGATGAGATGGAGAGTTCTTCAATTGAAGAAGACTGCTGAGTGGTAATAGCCATCCAGGACATTCTACTGAATTCTGATAGCAGAACATTCTAGAAAAGATTCCAAATTTAATATTGAATAATGTCCTGATAGCTTAGAGTTTTGAAAGTAAAAACCAGGTTAGCTATGACACACAGAATATTCCACTAGAATTCAGGAACTCGCAGCTAGTCTGCTTCCCACACTGTTTTCCAAAATCTGCTGACCATTATCCTGATTGTCCATATAATGGCCTACTCAATATATAAAAGAGCACTGACAGTTCTTTGCTAATTTCCAGTGTTTGCCTTACCCAAGACCTCCCCCTTTAACCTCCCAAAGACACTACACAGAAATGTCCCTGACTAGATCCTTCTGTCTCTCCCACTCAAGTCTAGTTGAATACTAGCCTCTCTTTAGTCCCCATAGGCACGATCTTCCTTTGCATCTATTTTTAGTACTCCTGGGTCAAGCTTTCTCAGGCCACTGAAATACAACCCTCACTCTCTCCCTGTCTCCCTCTGACAGGCAAGCTACTACCATGATAGGAGCCACCCAAGCAAAATTTGTTTGCGAAACCCTTTAGTCCTCCTCCTTGCTCAAGAAAACTGTGGGCTATAGGATCAAGTTCTACATCCAAGATGGATGAAAGCCGGACGACCTCCTGAGGGACTGGCAACTTGGAATCCCTCCAGCTACCCCCACTTCAACAGTCGCTTCATTTCCTTGAAGGTAGTCCTATCTCATTTTGTTTTTCAAAGAAGCCTCTTCATTCCCAGCTCGCCTGCCATGCCAACTGCCATTAGTGCGTCTGTTGCCCCCCAAACGGGGGCTGAGCCCAGGTCCCCAGGGCCAGTTTCCCATCCAGCCCAGGGCAAGACCACCGAGGCTGGGGGTGGAAACCCAAGTGGCATCTACTCAGCCATCCTCAGCCGCAATTTCCCCATCATTGGAGTCAAAGAGAAGACATTCGAACAACTGCACAAGAAATGCCTGGAGAAGAAGGTCTTGTATCTGGACCCTGAATTCCCGCCGGACGAGACATCCCTCTTTTATAGCCAGAAGTTCCCCATCCAGTTTGTCTGGAAGCGACCTCCGGTGAGTAGTAGCTTTCTAGTGTCTCTCTGGGTTTATTTTTTCCCCCTTAGAGACATCCTCCCACTCAGCACCTGCCCTGGGCTCTGCCACTGTGCACACGGCCCTGAGGGAGGCCCCTGGCAGCAGCCCTGTTGGGCCTTGGCCTCAAGCAAGAAGTGGGAGGAGAGGGGCAAGTCCTCAAAGTTCTGCTACATCTGGACCAAATCAGCAGTATTGCCCACTCTCTTCCTCTCTTTCTGAAAAAGCAAACTACTCTTGCTTTTCATAAAAGGGCTTGGAACTGGTGAATTCATGCTGTAACATGAAGAAATACTACTTTCCTAGGACCAACTATTAACAGGCTAACCCCTGTTACTCTGGTTAAGCACCCAACCCCTTTGGTGAGGTTCCTTCAGCAGATGGGGCTAAAGAGGTGAGACTGTGCTTGAGTATGCCAGAGGCCTTATCTTTCTTAAATGTGCCAGAGTCCCAAGACTGGGAGGCTGTGAGTAAATACCCCTTCCTCAGGCCTAAGACGTGAGCCTTGTGCAAACACCTCACCTCTGATGGAGGACAGTGAGATACTGTAGAGCACAATGTCACCCGAGAGCACCTGACTCAGCCTGGACGCCAACCCCTTCCCCAGCAGGAAAGCCTCCAACCTCAGGACTCCCAGAGGGGCTGTCACATGCATTTAGGGCTCTAGCAGAGCAGCATGTGCATGCCCCCAGGACGACTCACAGGGATCATTTCAGTCAAGAAGTCATAACCATGAAAACTCTGTGTGTGTGTGTGTGTGTGTGTGTGTGTGTGTGTGCATTTGTGCATGTAAGGGGAGGCAGGCAGGAAGAAAGGAAGTGGGGAGGAAGAGAAAGACTAGGGAGACCCTGGCAAGTAACTGGGGAGAGGAAAATGAAAACCCCTGCTCTCTTGGAGCTTGGACTGCTGAGGGGAAGACAGGCACTGAATGAGAAAAGCAGTCAGGGTGGTGTGACCATGGTCCAAGCTAGGGGCTGTAGCAGACAGGAGAACCAAAAGTCCTCCACAGGGAATGCTGGAAGTTGAGACCCAGTGCCACTCACCGTTTTCTGTATTGAGCCGCCTGTGGTCCCGAACAGCCCTGCAGACTCCACTAGCACCCTTGTCCTCCTGGGCCAGCCCCTTGACCCCACTAGAACATCGCCAGGGTGCTGCCTATGAAAGAAAATCACTGTGGTTTGCTTGCAATTTATGTTGCCGAGTCACTAAGGACCCCCATGTCAACAGCTCATTCCTGCAGAGGGAATTCAACCCTTAAATGACCTGCTCGGCAGAGACACCAGTGAAAGGCACTTGGGTTCTTGAGGGCGTGCCTCTCGTGGGGTTGCTTATAAACTCTGAGCTGGGCCTTCGAATCTCCCTCTCTTCTGCTCTCCTTTCCTGGCTTGTTTCGGCTCTATCCTCTGTACATAGGCCGCCATTGCTGCCTTCTGGACTGGCCAGGAGACCAAACCAAAGGGACTTAATCATGGACTGTGAAATGCCAACAAAACTGTGAGTCAAAAAAGCCCTCCTTCCTTCATAGGCAGCTGGCCTTAGGTACTGAATTCTAATAACAAAATACTGGTGAATACATGACCATTGCAAAAAGATGCACCGTCCAGCCATTGTCCCCCACCTGCTGGTGGCAGGGGGAACCAAAAGTCTCCTGACAGGAGAACATGCAAGGGAGCATCCTGGGAAAGATGCCCCTGCATATCTTCATTTACTCCTGCTGCCTTCATAGTCAGCCTGAACACTAGCTGAGACACAGGCCCTGGCCAGCCCCAGCTTCTCGCTGCTTCCTGGGGCCCTAATGCAACAACAGAGTGGTTAAGTCAGTGACCCCATTCCCTGGCGTCTCCTCCTAGCTCAAGGCCTTTGCTTGGGCAGTACCATCCTTCTTGTTTGAATTCAACTCTTCCTCACCGTCTCTCAGACTGCTCATGGGCTGCTTCCTTGGGAGTCCCCACCTCTTGTTGAAAGCAGAGGCCTTTTCTGTTTCATCTTGAGATTCCCACTAACCCAGCAGGGGCCAGGCCCATGTGGGAAACCAGCTGAAGCTCATTAGATTAGAACCCACATCTGAGGGCCTTGACCACTAATATGTGGAACAGCTCAGATTTCTACGCTGTAGATGGCAGTGGATGGCTTTTTCTAACTGCAATGGCAGTGGGCAGGTGGTCAGGGACCAAAACTCAGCAAGTTGTGTTTAGAGAAATGACTGGTGGTCTTGAGTCTTAAAAATCAGACTTGCAGGTCTGGCGTGGTAGCCTAGTAGCTAAAGTCCTTGCCTTGCACACTCCAGGATCCCATATGGGCACCGTTTCGTGTCCCGTCCTGGTGACTCTTCTTCCCATTCAACTCTCTGCTTATGGCCTGGGAAGGCAATTGAGGACAGCCCAAGGCATTGGGACCCTCCACCCACATGGGAGACCCAGAGGAGGCTCCTGGCTTTAGATCAGCATAGCTCTGTTGGTTGCAACCATTTGGATAGTAAATCAGTGGATAGAAGATCTTCTCTGTCTCTCCTCTTCTCTGTATGACTGCCTTTCCAATAAAAATAAAGTTTAAAAATCTAAAAAACAAAACAAAACAAAAAACAACCCAATTGCTTAAGAAAAAAATCAGACTTGCAGGCCAAGTGTGATAGCCCAATGGTTGAATCCTTGTTTTGCATGCACCAGGATCCCATATGGGTGCAGGTTTGTGTCCCAGCTGCTCCACTGCTTGCAGCTCCATACTTGTGATCTGGGAAAGCAGTAGAGGATAGCCCAAAGCCTTGGGATTCTGCTTTTGTGTGGGATACCTGAAGAAGGTTTCTCCTAGCTTCGGATCAGCTCAGCTCCAGCCATTGCAGCCACTTGGGGAGTGAACCAGCAGATAGATCTTTGTCTCTGTCTCTCCTTCTCTGTAAATCTGACTTCCCAATAAAAATATGTGAATCTTTTAAAAATCAGACTTGCGACATGCGCTAGACACTAGATTGATCAGTGTCCATTTGTGCTTGCTTCAGCAGCACATATACTAAAAATTGGAATGATCAGTGTCCATTTGTGAAGCAACGGGTACCAACCCCAAAGGTCTCAAACCAGCAATAGACTTCGTGAATTTTCTGCTATCTGGTTAACTTGGAGGAACAGATGACAAAAACCACCCTAGGCTATCTCAAGGCCCGCATGTCTTCCCAGGATTATGACCAGGGCAACACCCTTGGAACAGAGTGGTGGGGTAGTTCATCCACTGTTAACTAGAGGGGAGTTAGAGGTGGTCAGAGTTGGACCACATCTTGAAGATGTGAGGAAGGTGTGGGAAGGACCCTTGCCTCACTTGCAGCCGCACAGTGAGGGCTCAAATGTTGAAAAACTTGAACCAGAACTTTCTGAGAGGTCAAGCATTTCTTTGGAACCCGAGTGTTCCATCCACACCCACAGGTATGGAGGGGCTTTGCTGGGCTCCCGCTGTCTGAGAAGGAAATGGGTTCTCCCAAGGAGAAGCCACAGGCAGGAAAGCAAAGCCAGCCTACTTTGAGTCACTAAGGCACAGTGTTGCTGAAAGCCAGCCTGAATGTTTCTCTGTCAAATGATGATGGTATACAAATAGGTACATGGTCAATTATGCTAGTTAAAATACTAACAGGCTGTACCTGCAGCCTCTTGTTTTAGAGGCCCAGCCAGCCTGGCCTCCCTCCGTGCTTCCTAGATCTGCTTTTCTGCCTGCTGGAAGAGCACCATGCACTGTGTTTCTGGGCCAAGCAACCTGAGCCCTGTGCATCTTGGCGGTGCTGCCTAATTACCTTTGACTCTTGACACCTGGTGAATCCAGTATCTGGATCTTTAACATGGCAGAAATGTCTGCTTCACTTTTCAAAAGGAAAGTTAGGAGGCTTTCTTATAGTTGCAGAAATAGCACCACCTCTCTGGGAGAAAGAGAATATGTTGTCTAGAGGGGGGAGAACAGGAGGATTTGCTGACAACAAGGGTTAGAACTCAAGAAAGACTGGACAGCCACCCACCCACAATTGGCCCCCTCCATGGCCTGACCCTTAAACAGCCTTGCTGAGGAACTTGTAAATGGCTTGAGTCAAGAGAGTTTTTGATAAGTGGTAAAAATCCCATCATTTTAGGAAGAAAAATGGGGGCGGGGAAGATTGGGTTGTGTGAAAGGCTGAGCTAAGGAGCTGGGGAGAATCTCTTTTCTATGCTGGTTTACTCCCTAATTGGCCACATCAATTTAACTTTACATGAGACAGGCATCAGGGGCTCCACCCAGGTCTCTCACCTGGGTGGCAGGGGCCTAAGCACTCACTGTGTTCCAGGCACATTTAACAGGGAGCTGGAATATTAACTGGGACTCCTGTAGGATGTTGATATCACCAGTAGAGGCCTAACATGCTGCACCACAGTACTGGCCCCAAATCTCCTGTCTTGATTTTCATAATGGGGACTGAACCATCCAGCTCAAAGCCTGAGTGCAGGAAAAGAGAGAAGCACAAGAAGAGAAACTGCCAGGAGCTCTGGGGAGGTTGAGGAGCTTCTGCCCTCCCTCCCCAGGCTATGAAGCAAGGCTTCAGGACCTGTTTACCTGTATTTTCACAGAACTTAAGGCCTGGCTAACACCTGTTGAGGAGGAGCAGATACTTGCTTTACCCTTTTCAGGTTTAATCATTGTCAAGACTTGGGGCTGTGTGTTTTATGCCTGGGATGGCGGGAATTTAGTATGAAAACTCACATGAGGGTCCAGTGCAGTAGCCTAGTGGCCAAAGTCCTCACCTTGAAAGCACTGGGATCCCATGTGGGTGTCAGTTTGTGTCCCAGCAGCCCCATCTCCTGTCAAGCTTCCTGCTTGTAGCCTAGGAAAGTGGTTGAGAACATCCCAAAGCTTTAGGACCTTGCTGCTGCATGGGAAACCCAGAAGAGCCTCCTGGCTTCAGATCAGCTCAGCTCTGGCCATTGCGGCCACTTGGGGAGTGAATCATCGGACAGAGGATCCTCCTCTCTGTCTCTCTGTCTCTGCCTTTCCAATAAAAATAAATAAATCTTAAAAAAAAAAACTCACATGGATCATGGGGTGGAAAATGTTCAGGAATTATGATTTTCAGGCATCCCAGGTAAATGACTTTTTTCCCCTGTGTGAAGGCTTTGGGAACAAAAGATTCTCCCATCTGCAGCAACAACACCCCGCCCCTCCGCTCTGAAAGACCATGCTCAGCCAGAACTCTTGCAGCTGCAATTGTGGCGTATCATGACTGGCTCCAACCCAGGGGACGGTGGAAAATCAGCTGCCTTCCTCTGCTGAGTAGTCCTCCTCCTTCATGCATCATAGTGCTTCCAGTCAAATCAGTCACAGAAAACATTTCTATCTTATAGATTTCATTTTGCTGGCAGGCTGGAGGAGATGGGATGTTGCTGTTAAGATCCGTGCACCCTCAATCCTTGTTTTCTGTATATTTCATATTTGCAAGTTCTCCTGCTCGCTAGCATTGCAATCCCAAAACCTGTTTTTGGCGAGGTAGTCACTCCCAGAGCTGCGCAAATCCAAGTTCCCTTACACACACACACACACACACACACACACACACACTGCCTGCTAGGGTAGGACCAGGTGACACTCTGTGTCCTTGTGTTTCTAGCATTCATGGTGTACATCAGAGACCTTTTCATGGTCCGTGTGGTACCATATTTTCCTCACACTTATGCTTTCTGACAGTGATTTTGCTATTTCAGATAACCTTCCCCCAACCCAGCATAGTCCTAAAGTTAAGTCCTAGTGTTCTGGAAGGCTGTGGTGTGGATTAAGGAGAGCTTTATTGAGGCATAAGCGATAGTGTTGTTGACTGTGAGTTCAATGCTAATGAATCCATGACAAATATGAAATTACCCTAGTCACATGCAAAAAAAAAAAATGGTTAGGTGTTAACTAGCCAGTGGAAATGTTATGACCAGAGACCCCACTATAACCTAATCTTCTATTTCCTCTAGGAGTTAAGAACTTGCTGATTAGTGCTCGTAGCAGTTTACAGAACACAGTTACCACAAGTAATTATGACAGTTTTCCCATGTTCTGTGTGTTTTAAAATACTCATCTTTGAGAGCGTCATCAGTTTCTGGGCCCAGCAAAATGTCTGTTCTCAGCTCATACATTTCTTGGCCCAGGCCAGGAATGAATTATTTCTGTAAGGAACCAGGCTCCTCTTGGTCTGAAATGGAATCTGAGAAAGGAGCTGAAATCTCAAGTACAGTAGACCACCGGCTTCTCAGGATCAGTGCTTGGTCATCATCAGATCAACTTTCTGCTGACCTGTGGTGACGCCAGAAGGTCTCTTGTTCTCCTATGTGTCCTGTTTGCCTCTAAAATTAACTTCACCTCCTGTGAATAATCCCAGCCATTGGGTCATGTGACCCATGTTACTCAATTTTGAAAAGAGTAAATCCAAGGCCAGCGCTGTGGTGTAACAGATTAGCCACTGCCTGCAATACAGGTGTTCCACATGGACATTGATTCAATTCCCTGCTGTTCCCATTCTGTTCCAGCTTTCTGCTGCAGAGGATAACCCAACTCCTTAGGCCCCTGAATCCAGGTGGGAGATCTGGAAGAAGCTTCTGATGGAGGGGGAGTCCGTATACCTACAAAGTTGTATCATGGGACATAAAATAGTAATAAAATAATAAGTCAGGGGTCACATTTTTCCATATACATTTGCAGAGGCAGATGATTACAAAAGTTTTTATAAGATTTATTTATTATTTGAAAGACAAAAGGACCTTTTGGTTCACTCCCCAAATGACTACAATGGCCACAGCTGGGCCAGACAGAAATTAAGACACTGGAACTCTACCCAGGTCTCCTCTATGGATATTGTGTTCCAAGTAGTTGGGCCATTTTTAGCTGCTTTTCCAAGTGCATTAGCGGGGAGCAGCCAGGATGCAACCATAACTCCTGAGGAATAGTAGAGTCACAGGCAGAGGCTTAACTTGCTATGCTCTAACTCTGGCCCTGTAACTGCACTTTACTGAAAAGTCCTTTACCCTTTGCCCTACAATACTCCTTTTAATTTGTTTTTTTTAAGATTCTCTTTATTTAAAAGAGTTGGAGAGAGAGAGAGATCCTTCATCCTCTGGTTCATTCCTCCAATAACTGCAATGGACAGTGCTGAGCCAGGCCATATACATACATATATATATATATATATATATATATATGGTGGGGAATAAATGTGACATATGTGAAAAAATAATATGAGAACAGAAACATTTCTATAGAACGGATATTTAGGAGCCAGTGTTGTGGCATGACAGGTCAGGTTACCACTTGAAACCTTGCAGTGCCAGTATCCTATATGGGTGCCAGTTGCTTGCTCCACTTTCGATGTGGCTCCCTGTTGATGAGCCTGGGAAAGCAGCACAGGATGGCCCAAGTGCTTGGATCTCTGCATCCAAGAGTGACACTGCTGACGCCTGGCTTGAGCCTGACTTGACCATGGCCATTTCAGCCATTTGGGAGTGAACCAATAGATGGAGGTCCTTTATCTCTCAACCTCTCTTTATAATTCTGTACGTAAACGTCCAAAAAAATTTAATTGCAGCCTGCCACATAACTAAGAAATGGATACTATTTACCTAATCACTGCTAAAATCAACACTGAATTTTGGCTGTACCAAAATTTGTAAAAAAAAAAAAAAAAAAAAAAAGAACTCACAGGGGAAGAAAACGGGCAAAATCTAGCCTACGAAGCCTAACAAATTCACTGTAAAGGGCAGTGTCTGACAAAAGCAAAATGTGATAGCATGCACATATTACTGGGAAATCGGACAGTAAATTCCAGATGAAAGAAATCAAAGAATTCAGAGTGGCTGCCTTTGGAGAGAGATATTTAGAGGTATAAAAGGAACTCCAAGAGAGTGCTACTTCTTTTTATGGCTTTTTTAAAAAAATAAGATTTATTTATTTTTATTGGAAAGAAAAATATACAAAGGAGGAGAGACAGAGAAGATGTTCCATCTGATGGTTTACTCCACAATTACTGGAGCTGAGGCAATCTGGAGCCAGGAGCTCTTCCGGGTCTCCCAGATGGGTGCAGGGTCTCAAGGCTTTGGGCCATCCTCGACTGTTTTCCCAGGCCACAAGCAGGGGAGCTGGATGGGAAGCGGGGCTGTCGGGATTAGAACCAGCAGCCTTATGGGATCCTGGTGCATGCAAGGTGAGGACTTTAACCACCATGCTATCGCACCAGGCCCTGTATGACTTTTGTATTGTTTGATTTTTTTAAAACATTGCTTGTGTGTCAACTGAAAATCATTTCTTTTTTTTTTTAAGGATTTATTTTATTGTTATTGTTATTGGAAACAGAGAGACAGAGAGGAAGATCTTCCTTCCAATGATTCACTCCCCAAGTGAGTGCAACAGCCAATGCTATGCCGATCCAAAGCCAGGAGTCTCTTCCGGGTCTCCCACGCAGGTGCAGGGTCCCAAAGTTTTGGGCCATCCTCGACTGCTTTCCCGGGCCACAGGCAGGGAGCTGGATGGGAAGCAGGGCTGCTGGGATTAGAACTGGCGCCCATATGGGATCCCAGGCGTGCAAGGCGAGGACCTTAACCACTACGCCACCACTGCGCTGGGCCCCTGAAAATAATTTCTTCAAAGAACTGACCTCAAGAGTAATTTTGAGCTGTGACTGTAACCTAGAACGGTAAAGTCAAGGTTTCAAGCTTTTGTGGAGGTGAGGATATCATTTAAAATGCTGAGTGCACATTAAGAAAGAGAGAGAGGGAAGGAGGGAAGGAAAGAAGGAAGGAAGGAAGGAAGGAAGGAAGGAGGGAAGGAAGGAAGGAAGGAAGGAAGGAAGGAAGGAAGGAAGGAAGGAAGGAAGGAAGGAAAAATGCTGAGTCTTGTACCCTTACCCACACAGCAGCTGAGTCACCCAGCCTGGATGGAACCTGGGTAAACTGGCTTCCTGAGTGACTCTGATGCAGGTAGTTCAAAGCCCATGGTGAGAGGATGGGGTAAGGGGACAAAGGATCCAGCAGGATCCACAGAGTGGACAAGGAGGCTTGGCAGGCAAGCTGTCAGCGTCAGCCCTACACTTGTACTCACCGCCACTCCCCACTCCCTGGAAAAGCTGAACTTTCATGGGAGGATAATTCCCATACACATCCATGCATCTTCGCTATCTGGCACACTCTCTGCTCTCAGTGATACTGACTGGGCCACGCCAGATGTCTGGGCACTGCTGCCGCACCCTACCCTCACAGGGGCTTTCATCTGAAGCCAAGTCTTCTCCCCTCTGAGAGCCCCTAAACAGCTGGTCAAGGAGTTGGGGAGGTGGGAGGCAGAGGTGTGCAGTGGGGCCCTGAGGAGAAGGAAGGGTTCATTACCCTCAGACAATGGCCTGGAGCAGATTCCTCCTATGCATTCAGCAGGCTGTATAGGATTAGTGTATACAGCATGTTTAGAAGGCCCCATGCTATATCCCACTGACTGCCTGTGTCAAAGCATGAATGCCTTTTGCTGAGACAGGGTAAGCCTCTCTCTGACACTGTTTTCCCTTTCTGAAGAAAGAGTCCCAGCAAGGCAGCCATAGAAACTATAAAGATCTCCAGCCCACTGCAGTCTGGCCCGAGGCTGCCCTGACTCTCTCCCGCCCCTGGCTGGCTGGCTTGCTGGCTCTGACTTGCACGGTGTTGCCCCTAGTCCGTGGGCTCAGGGGCCTCCGGCCAAAGCTGCTGACTCTGACCACGGCTTTCTCTGGGCTGTGTTCATTTGCATCGCACCGTGCAGCAGAGGGTGGAGGAGCTATATAGGCTCCAGGCTATTCACAGGAGGATTAGGGCCTGAACTGAGGGCGCTGTAGGGAAGAGGCCCCAGCCAAGGCCCAGCTCCACGTCCTGGGCACTCGCCATGCCCTACCTGCTGCCGGAATTCTTCTGTGACCGTGTGATCCGAGAGAGGGACAGGAGGAATGGGGAGGGCACCGCCACACAGCCCCTCAAGTATGAGGGGCAGGATTTCCTCGTTCTCAGGCAACGCTGTCTGGCTCAGAAGTGCCTCTTCGAAGACCACGTGTTCCCAGCAGGTGTTCAGTCCCTGGGCTCCCACGAACTGAGCCAGAAAGCCAAGATGAAGGCCATCATGTGGAAAAGGCCAAAGGTATGGCTGGTGAGCACAGGGCTTCAGGACATGGCTCTTGGGGAACAGGAAGTCGCCCAGTTTGAAGCTGCAGACCCACCACTGAGCAAACGGCTTCACTCCACTTTCTCCTTATCCCCTGGAAATACCTTAGTGTTTCCCCGTGAAGCTGGAGGCCTTGTTAGGGATTATTATAATACTGCCCAGGCCTCCCAAGTTGTAAGTGCCTTGAGGAGAGCACCTGCAGCAATTGAAATTAATAGTGAGGTAGATTGATGATCACCTCCCTTCTGGAGAGCAGGTATTTTGGGGATGGGAGAACTGACTTGTTCAGAATTCTGAGGTTCAAGGAGAAGTTCATAAAAGGCAGTAGGCAGGCAAGGAGTGGGAGGCCACAGGGTGACCACCTTGACCTTTCACCTCATGGGCTCCATAGTGTAGCATCACTCTGTTTCAGCATAAAGGTCACCCTGACCAGAGCAGTGGCTTGCTTCAGGCCACCTCATAGAGCCCCTGGAAGCCCGTTCCTGGCAATGTGAACAGGGCAAAGTGCTGGCAGGCCCAGGCCCTCTTTCCTGTCCAGAATTGCTTTGACTGTGTAAAGCCAGGCTGCACTTCCGGAGGCCGGGACCTCACTAGAGCAGAGAAGTCTGAGGTAATTCAGGAGGCCTGCAAGGTGATCCCCTGCCAGACATGGGAAAGCTTTCCAATGGTGCAGGCCTGGTTGTTTAGGTTTTTGTTTTGTTTTTTAAATTTTTACCTGTAGGACAATTTTAGATTTAGGGAAAAATTGTGAAAATGGCAGGGTTCGTATACTTGGGAGTCCTGCCTTATCTGGATTTTACTTCCTGTGGTTTCAGTCAACCAGGGTCTAAAATATTACATGAAAAATTCTGGAAGTAAATAATACCATAAGTTTTAACTTCATAATGGTAGATTGTTGTATTTGTTCTATTATTCATCTCTTAGTGCACTTAATAAATTAAACTTTATGCATATGTATAGGGGAAACCTTAGTTTTATAGATTTTTTTATAGCTTATAAAAGTTTATAGGTTCTACAGTTTCAGGCATCCATAGGGGTGTTGGACCATATCAAACGTGCATGAAGGAGGACCACTGTATATGCATTTGGCTTTTCCTGTTGTTAAATGTATTAGAACAACTATGATGCATTTGTTACTTAATCCGTATTGATGGGTTATTGACTGAGGTTTGTATCCTATCCAGATTTCTTTCCTCTTTGTCTGATGTCCTTTTCCTGCACCAAGATCCCAACAGAGACACAGCATCACACTCAGTCATCACATCTCCTTAGCCTGCCTCTGTCTGTGACAGTCTCTCAGACTCCTCCTGGTTTCGATGATCTTTATGGTCTGAAAGGGTACTGGTCAGGTACTTTGTAGAAAGTCCTTCAGTTGGTATTTGCCTGGTATTTGTTTTCCTAATGAAACTGGGCTTAGGAGTTTGGAGGGAGGATAATCACAGAGTTAAGGTGCCATTTTCATCATGTTATAAGTAGATTGTGCACTTAGAAGCAACAGCTTTATGTTGCTGATGCTGACCTTGCTATCCGGCTGGAGTAGTGTTTGTCAGATTGCTCTACTGTAAACTTACCTTTTCCATGTAACAGTCTTTGAAAGAAAGCCACTAAGGGGGTGGGGCACTCTCTGCCATCCCCACTAAAGGCAGAGAGTCTGCATCAGTTATTGGGAATGATTCACCTGAGAACGTTGTTCTTTCCATTTGATTGTTTTACTCCCATCAGTAATTTATATCAATGTGGACTCATGAATGCACCAACATTATTTGGTGTGTGGATATACTGTAATTCTGCTTGCTTTTCTAGTTCAGGTTATTCCAGTTTTAGTCAGTTGGCTTCTGTGGCATTTTAGCATACTCCTATTGTGAGATTTCTCTTCACATGGCAAGATGCTCTTATCTCTTGTGGTCTATTTCCAGCACAAAGCTAAAATCAGTCATTTCTCCAAAGAGTGCAAGTTTGTCTTACTGGAAAAAGGTATGAGAAACCAAGATACAATTGTTTCAGGAGGTTCATTCCTCTAGGAATATCATTGTTTCTATACTTACCAGCAGGTAGAGAAAGGAGCTATATGTGTACATTCTGATCTGTATCTACACGTTTCTGTAAATATTTGCATCTAAAACCATTTGTATTCTAATACGCCAAACATAAGTTCACACTGATGTCTAGATACTTCTTTTTGTATGTGCTCATGTAAAATTGTAAAAATATTTAAATGACATTTGTCCATTGCTGATGTATAGGAAGGCAACTGACCTTTATATATTTTGGATTGTCTAACTGTACTGGCCTTGCTTCTTGGTTCTAGTAGGGTTTTCCTTTTGCCTGTTGGTCATTTATTGAGGATTTTTACACAGATAATCATGCCATCTGTGAAGTTTCTCTGTTCTGAATTTTTGTCTTTCGTTTTCGCTTCTTAACTGTGTCAGCTAAGTCTTCAGTATGATGTTGAAGGGGAGCGGTAGAAGGGGTCATCTTGCTTGTTTCTTAGAATGTGCATACTTTCTCACCAGTAAGTATGAAGTTTGTATCTCCCTTCTCAAGTTGAAGCGCTGTAAGGATAGTTAGTGGAGAGTTTTCATCATATATGGTTGTTGAATTCCATCAATAACTTCTTTGCAGCAATTGATATGATCAGATTCTTTTTCTCCTTATCCTGTTGGCATGGTAGATCACATTTTGAAGGTTGAGCCAATCTTGCAAGCAATAAATTTCCCATGGCCACGCTCTGTATTCCTGTTTATATATCACTGCTTTTGTAGTGCTGATACTTTGTTGATCTTTCTCTTCTGTGGTCAAAGCAGTAATCTGTAGTTTTCCTTTATTATAACATGTTTCTGACTTAAGTACCCCTTAGGGAAAATTAAGAAATGATCCTTATGCTTCTGTTTCATGGAAGAAATTATGGGAAATTTGTACCAGTTCTTCTTTGAATATTTGTTAGAATACATCAGTGAGAGCCTGGGGCAATGGCTCAGTGGCTAAATCCTCACTTTGCAAATGCCAGGATCCCATATGGGCGCAAGTTTGTGTTCCAGCTGCTCCACTTCCTATTCAACTCTGCTTGTAACCTGGGAAAGCGACCAAGGACAACCCAAACTCTTGGGACCCTGTACCCGCATGGCAGACTGGATAAAGCTCCTGGCTCCTAGATTTGAATCAGCTCAGTTCTGGCTGAACCAGTCACTTGGGGAATAAGCCAGCAGATGGAAAATCTTTCCTTCTGTCTCTCCTCTCTGTAAATCTGCCTTTCCAATAAAAAAAAAAATTAATCTTTAAACCAAAACAAACAAACAAAACCCTAGTTTTTCCCATTTGGCTTTACAGCTGACCGAAATACTCAGCTACAGTTTCATCTGCTTGGTTTGTGTATCTCAGGTCTTTACTGACTACAGAGATGTTCTCTATTTTTTCTCTTAGAGATTTTTTTTTTTTAAATCTGAAATGTATAGAAGCAGAGAGAGATCTTTCATCCATTGGTTTACTCCCCAAATACCCACAACAGCTGGGACTAGCAGTTAGGTCAGCCATATCTCATGGCAGAACATCTGGCCTTGATTCCCACTTCCTGCTGATACAGACTTTCTGGGCCAAAGCTAGGAGCCAGGAGTTTGAATTGCGCTTCCTGTGAAGAATGCAAGGAGCCGAAGGGCATCATTTGCTGCCTCCCACAAGCATTCAGCAGGAAGCTAGACCAGAAGCAGTGCGGCTCCTGTGTATGTCAGTGCAGCTTCCTTCCAGGCACTGTGACGTGGGATTTGGATATAGACATAGTGTGGGCAAATGGTGACTTAATCCACTGCAGTACAATGTCCACACCTCTCTACTGTGAATAATTTTAGTGTTCGTATGTTCGCCTTCTTGACCATAAGAGCTTCTTCAAATTGGCTTCTGCCTTCTTTTTATTTTTTAAAAGATTGGTTTTATTTGTTTACTATTTGTTAGAGTTAGAGGCAGAGACATCTTCCAAATAGCCATGATGGCTGGGGCTGGACCAGGCCAATGTCAGAGCCAGGGATTTCATCTAAGTCTTCCACCTGGATACCAGGGCCCAAAGACTTGAACCATCCTCTGTTGCTTTCCCAGGTCATTAAATTGGAAGTGGAGCAGCTGGGACTTGAAATCATTGCGCATATGGTATGCTGGCCTTGAAGGCAGCTGCTTTACATACACTTCAATGCTGACCCCTACTGTTCCCTGAGGAAAGCCTCTTATTTGTTTACTGTATCAAACTGGCTGCTCCCCAGTGATTTCTGGTTTCTTTTTGTGGAAAATGGTATTTAATGGGGACAGTGCTATAGGAGGACAATTGATTAGTTATAATTTGCATGAGAATAATTTATTACATGTAATTGTATGAGGAAAATTGAGTGGATATCATTTGCATGAGGACAACTGATTGGGTATCATTTGAATGAGGACGTTTGATTGGATATAGAAAACAAAAATACTTTCAAACAAGGGTGTAGAAACAATTAATGGGTTCTGTAGACAGGCTTATGGGACCAATGTAAGTTCCTCATTACCATCTCCCTTATCCAGTGTGACTCTCAGTCTATAAAAGCCTGATGCCACTAATAAACTTCAGCTATTGACCATCAGTCAGGAGTCTTCATGTATTCTTTATCAGGTTCCATGCACCAAGTCCATCGCTGCAGGACAGTGAACACAATGCCAATTATTGATCATCTCTTTACCGTGAGAGTATTACTGCTAGTTCAAGGTGCTTCTTCATAGATAGAGAGGAAATCATTTTTAGGGAGACAAAAATTAACCAAGAGTTAAATAAACAATTCATCATTAACATTGCAAGGTTATTTATTTTGATTTATTATTTAATAAGTGCATGTGTCTTATACCAAAAAAAAACCTTGCTTGCTAATGACATTCACATGAATTCTGACTTGTTGTATCCTGTAGCCCATATGTTAAAGTCGTAAAACAATATTATTATTTCTCATGGCTTACAGTTCTTTATGGCTTGGGTTTTTGTCCATAAGAAGACAAATACAAAGTATTAAATTTTTTAAAAAAGATTTATTTATTTATTGGAAAGTCAGATATACAGAGAGCAGGAGAGACAAAGAGGAAGATCTTCCTTCCGATGATTCACTCCCCAAGTGAGTGCCACTGCCGATACTATGCCGATCCGAAGCCAGGATCCAGGAACCTCTTCTGAGTATCCCACATGGGTGCAGGGTCCCAAGGCTTTGGGCCGTCTTCAACTGCTTTCCCAGGCCACAAGCAGGGAGCTGGATGGGAAGTGGAGCTGCCGGGATTAGAACCGGAGTCCATATGGGATCCCGGGCATTCAAGGCGAGGACTTTAGCCACTAGGCCATGCTGCTAGGCCACGCTGCCAGGCTCCAAAGTATTAAATTTTTAGCCACGTGAAATCATCGTGTGTGTATGTGTAAATATGAGGTTATACCACTAATCAGATAAGCAGTTATGTTCTTTTACTTCAGTAAGCTTGCAACCATTGCTTTGTAAACTTTTTTTAAATAATAAAAAATTTTAAATTGGGCCTGGCAGCATGGCCTAGTGGCTAAAGTCCTCGCCTTGAATGTGCCTGGATCCTATATGGGCACCAGTTTTAATCCCAGCAGCTCCACTTCCCATCCAGCTCCCTGCTTGTGTCTGGGAAAGCAGTCAAGGACGGCCCAAAGCTTTGGGACCCTGCACCTGTGTAGGATACCCGGAAGAAGTTCCTGGATCCTGGCTTCGGATCAGCATAGCATTGGCCATTGCGCTCACTTGGGGAGTGAATCATTGAACGGAAGATCTTCCTCTCTGTATATCTGACTTTCCAATAAATAAATAAATCTTTAAAAAATTTTTTTAATTGTATTTGAGGGCCTGACATGGTAGCCTAGTAGCTAAAGTCCTCACCTTGCATATGGGATCCCTTATGGATCCGAGTTTGTATCCTAGCTGTTCCACTTTCCAACCAGGTCCATGCTTGTATCCTGAGAAGGCAGTCGAAGACAGCTAAAACCCTTGGGACCCTGCACCCTCATGGGAGACCTGGGAGAAGCTCCTGGCTGCTGGGTTCAGGTTGGCTCAGCTCTGGTTGTTGTGGCCACTTGGGGAGTGAACCAGTGAGTTGAAGAGCTTTCTGTCTCTCCTTCTCTCTATAGATCTGACTTTACAATAAAGAGACACAGAGAGAGAGAATATGTCAGAGAGACACACAGAGAGAGAATATGTTTCCATCTGTTGGTTCACTCCCTCTAATGTCGTGACCGAGACTGGGCAAGGCCAAAGTCAGTCACGCAGTACTCGCCTTCTGCTGGGTGGCAGGAATCTAAGAAGTGCTGCCGCAGGGGAGGAACCCCAAACTCCACAGAATTGTGTCATAAAATTAAAACTTAAAAAAAATAGTGCTGCCCCAAAAAGTCTACATCAGCAGGAAGCAGGAATCAAGGCCAGAGTTCTGATGTAAGATACAGGCAACCTAACCACTAGGCTAAACACTTGCCTAGAAGTTTGGCTAGTATTAATGTAAGGTCTGATGGGCTTCCCACCGAAAGCATCTTCATACAGATAATTGGTCAGGGCAGGCGTTATGGCACAGCTGGTTAAACTGCTACTTGGAATGTCTGCATGTCACATCAGAATATGGGTTTCAGTCTTGGCTTCCTACTTCTAAACCAGCTTCCTCTTACTTTTATTTATTTATTTAAATTTATTTTTATTTGAATGGCAGATTTTACAGAAAGAGAATGAGACACAGAGAGAGAGAGGTCTACCATCTGCTGGCTCATTCCCCAAGTGGTTTGCAACCGCCAGGACTGAGCCAATCTGAAGCCTAGAGCCAGAAGCTTCTTCTGAGTCTCCCATATGAGTGCAGGACCCTAGCACTTGGGTCATCCTTCACTGCCTTCCCAGGTCATAAGCAGGGAGCTGGATCAGAAGTGTATCAGCTGGGCGCACAAACTGGCACCCATATAGGGTACTGGCACTTGTATGTGGAGGATTAGCTTTCTATACGACCATACCCAGCCCTGTTTTATTTAAATATATTTAAACTCACTTTTCAGGGTTTCTCTTCTCTGTCAGTTTTATAGAGACATACCTGTTCCCCAAATTTCTTGTTGTCACCAACCTTAATGAGGTTGATTTGGTGTTTGGCACACAGGACCTCCACCAACTTGACATACATGGGCTCATCACAGTTGGATGCCAGCACACAGAGGTGGGCTTGGTGCTTGTCTAAGGCTTTAGCTGCTTCACAGATGACATGCGCGAGGCTGTTGTGGATGAGGACGGTCTTGAGCATCTCTTGTAAAGCAATGTTCACGTCCATTACACCTCAGCAGTGATGCCTTCCTTGGCCATGGTGGTGGGTTACGAGTGAAGCCAAATCTTGAACACACTGCAAGGACAAATAGTAACGGGTTTGTCCCCAAGCAAGGCCAGCAAGCCCACCCCCGCTGCTGCACTCACACTAACCTCAGGCCTTGCCTCTGCACAATATATATATATAATTTTTACATATTTGAAAGGCAGAGTTAGAGTGAGTTTGAGCTCTCCCATCTGCTGGTTGATTTCCTCAATGGCCGTAGCAATTGGGCCTGGGCCAGGCTGAAGCCATAAGTAAGGAACTTCACCATATGGTTGCTGGGGCCTAAGAACTTGGACCATCTTCCAGTGCCTTTTCCAGACGTGTTAGCAGCGAGCTGGATTGGAAGTGTAGCATTCAGGATGCAAACCTGTGCCCAAATGGGATGCCAGCATTGCAGAGGGCAACTTTACTAGCTATGTAGCAAGGTCAGCCCTGTTAACTTCCTTCTAATGCGTCCTAACATGCAGCAGATGATGGCTGATATAGTTAGACCCCTGACACCCATGTGCAAGATTGTGTGGTGTTGTGGGCACTGGGCCTTGTCTGGCACAGCCCTGGCTGCAAATATTTAGGGAGTGAACCAGTGGCTGGAAGACCTCTCTCTCTCTCTCTCTCTCTCTCTCCCCCGCCACTGTTAGTGTGTGTGTGTGAGAGAGAGAGAGACTCTTTCAAGTAGACAAAAATAAGCAAGCAAAGAATTAGTGGTTTTGGCTTCTTCCACGGCTTTTCATTTCTAAGGAGGGAGTTGCTGGGCTGTGATAGAATCAAGATTTTTTTCCCCATCTGGAGCTCTGAGGGGACTTGGATCACTTGGCTTTATTGGGCTGCCCTTGAGTGCAGAAAACAGTGAGCAAGTGGCAGGTCACGGGAATGGCAAGACTCCCCAAAGCTGAGAAGGCGGCTGTTGAAGCCAAAACACTAAATCAGAAAAGGTACTCGAGCGTGTGACCCATCAAACAGGAACAAGAGCACCCCCTGCTGGCCTCTCTGGGCTGGTGCCCCAGAATTTAATGCACTCTGCTCCCTGGCAGTGGCCCACTAGGCTCCTGTTACACTGCCTCTCCCCTGCCCAGCGTGCATGTCCTAGAGGCCTAGGGCTCACTCTAAATGTCTCTGGCCACATATGAGGAGAAAGGCCTTAATTCCCCTCCTCACCAGCTTCATTTCTCTGGCACTGGGAAAGCTGGCACCAAGATCTGCTCTCACTCGGCCCAAGCTGCCACAGGAAAGAGGCTGCCCTGCTCTCTAGGTAGCTGCATCAGGTGCTCGGGGGGAGTATGGAATGACGCATAATTCCTGCTGCTACTCCCTGCTGGCTGTATGTCCTTGAGCCAACTTCTTAGCCTCTCTGATCCTCCTTTTACATGAAAAATAAGCAGACTGACATCTGATTCACAGGTCTGTTCTTGGAGACCTGAGTGAGGATTGTATGTCCGGCTCCTGATGCATAGTGAGCAAGTTCCGCCTCCAGGAACTCGACGCAGACCAGCAACTGTGTTCATGTTCTTTCCATCTGACCATTGCCATTTTGTTTCACAGGAGATCTGTGAGAACCCCCGGTTCATCATTGGTGGAGCCAACAGAACTGACATCTGCCAGGGAGACCTAGGTAGGATTGCCCCCTCATGAATGTCCCCTCATCTGCCCTGCCAGGTGATCCAGGGGTGACTATAAGGTGTTGTACCTCTGGGAAAGGGATAGCCATCCCCAGTGGCATGTCCCCTAGTCTTACCTTCCAGCTCAAGGCCACTGCCACTCTCTGCTCAGCCCTGCTTTCCCCTGTCCTTCCTCCTCCCAAGCTAGCTGTATAGCCAGCATTCCCTTCAGCGTAGCAAAGCTGCACAAACTTGAAAAGCACAGACCACTGAAGGGCCCTTCCACTGTCCCCAACAGGTCACAATAAGGGGAGACCTTTCCAAAAAAAAGCCACCTTTTGCCAGGAGGATGGGCAGCCAGGGATGTGTTTTCGTTGAGCCTTCTGTGGTGAGGAGCTGGGCCAGCTCTGTACTATGCACTTGGTGAGAACCTCCACTCATGGAGAAAGGGCCCCCAAGACCAGTGAAAGGGCCTGAGCTTGGTGGGCTCTTAGAAGATAGGTTGAGGGGAGGCTGGGATCCGGATTCCTACCCCAGGTTGCAGGACAGCTGCCTGCAGGGCCCTGAGAAGCCAGTGACCTTCTGGCCTTTGTAACCAAGGCCCCTATTGCTTCTTGGCCCTTTAGTTAAGATCAAGTGAAACCAGGACCCCACTTGCCAGGCAGGGACAGGGCAGGGCCTGGCAGCTCTCAGTCTCTGCCCTGTTCTTTCAGCATTGCAAGTACCTCAACCCTAGACCTGCCAGCATGCACACTAGCTGTGCCTTTAGGCTTTTCCTCATCCTGTCTGTCTGTCTGTCTGTCTGTCTGTCTCTCTCTCTCTCTCTCTCTCTCTGTCTGTCTCTCATTTCCACATATCCAGAGCAAAGTGACTATAGAGTCCTCTTCCCAGAAGCAACCCGGGAATGAGAAAATGCCCACATCTCATCCCTTCTTGCTGTCCTCTGCAGATTGACTCCAGGGCTTTACTCACAACACAACAAAGATCTCTGGGTTAATGGTGACTGGAAACTTGGTCATTGCCCAGGTTACAAAGGACAAAAGGACTCATACCTTGGTGCTGTGGGGCTGGGCAACTCTCAGCAGCTGTTAGGAAGAATGAGCTAATCATGATTGCCTATTGTCCTGTCTCTAGTGAGGTACAAAAGAAAAGTGAATTCCTATTGCAAAAGGAGGACTTGCCTGGGCTTCAGGTGAAGGTACAGTCCCCAGACCTTGTGGACTGTAGCCATGAAGTCTGGCCAGAGTCTCCCTCCATAGTGAGGTCCTCCATGAGGTCAGATCTGGAAGCAGGATGCCAGGCACCAGGAAAATCCTTATTCTTCCAAGGGAGTGGGACTGCCAGCTGGTTTGGGGTCTTCCTGCCCCCTGGAGGGCACCCTAATACAGCCCATGCCACGTGTCCACCTACAGGGGACTGCTGGTTCCTCGCAGCCATTGCCTGCCTCACCCTGAACGAACGGCTGCTTTTCCGTGTCATCCCCCATGATCAGAGCTTCACCGAGAACTACGCAGGCATCTTCCACTTCCAGGTGAGCAGTGGCAGGTGCAGTGGCAGTGGTGGTCCACTGGTCTCATACCTCGACTTCCTTAGCAGCTTCAGGAAGTGTTCTACCATCTCCACCATGAGAATGGGCAGGGACCCCCCTCACAGCTTCCAGTTGATTTTTCACCATACTACCCCTACTCCCTCTTCACCCGCCCCCCAACTTCCACTGTATTCCAGAAAGTTAAAAGTCCTGGTTGCTGACTGGTGGGTTTGTTGTCACTCCCCAGCCAGCTGTCTGCTATGTTGCTGTCCTTCTCAAACAAGTGCAAGGAGTGTCTGCATCAGCAAATCTGAGGACTTTGGGCTGTTGTAGAGAAGACGTGGAGCCATGACCCTCAGCTCGTGCGCATTTCTAGTCGCTTAGGGCAGGCCATCCAAGCCCATCACTCACCTCTTCTAGGCTCAGGAAGGTGATGTGTCTGCTTGCCTTGAACCTCAGGCCTGACAACCCTAGAATTGTTATCGCTGCCCTCAGAACATAGGAGAAGCGGCAGGCCCACAGCTGCTTTGGTTTTCTGATTCGTCCAACTAGCAGTGTCCCTTCCATCCCAATATTTTAAAGGCCTGGTAATATCCAAAGGACCTCAATGACCAAGGCCAGATAGATCTTCTGTCCTCTGGCTCTTTGTCAGTTACAACTGACAGGACTACTACAGCTGGGCAGTGATGCTACTCCAGCCACCCTTCCCCATGGGTGACACCCTTCCTGCTTCTATAGTGACTGCCTGGTTAGTCATCACAAGCACTGCATGGCCTTTTCACCCAAACCAACAGTTCTCAACAGAGCCACCTCAACACATAGACACCCAGGCCCTGCCCCCGACTCCCCAGTCCTGGGGTAGTCACCAGGTACCTGCTATCCCCTGCTCCAGGCTGGATCCTACAGGATATACCAAGTCTTGTGTGATTTATTCCCTGTCCTCAGGGCACTCATTCTAAAAGAGGGAGAACTACTCCCCACCCCAAGCTCAGAGGAGCAGGAGGCAGCACCCGGCTTCTGGGCCTTGGAAATGCTGTTGTTTTGGAAGCCAAGAGCCCCTTGCAGGAGGTAGGATCTGAGCTGGGGACCCTCTGCTTGTTCCCACGCAGTTCTGGCGTTATGGAGACTGGGTTGATGTGGTCATCGATGACTGCCTGCCTACCTACAATAATCAACTGGTTTTCACCAAATCTAACCACCGCAATGAGTTTTGGAGTGCTCTGCTGGAGAAGGCTTATGCCAAGTAAGGCCACCCCGTGGAAGGGATGATGATGATGTGTGTGTGCATGCACACACATGAGGGCCAACCTAGGTCTCCCTCAGACTTGTACATGTGTGTGTCCACTGGGAACCAAAGTTAGAGCAGTACCCCCAGCAATCAGAAAAAAACATGAAGTTAGAGAAGGTTTGTATTGGAAACTTTTGGCTCCCTGCAGCATGTATTTCCATTCTGTGCTGGTGCAGATCTTGGCTCCAAGCATCCTTTCCTCTGGAGCTCTGACCCCAGAGCCTGACCTGGTGGCTTGGCCTCTGAAGTTTGCAGTATTTTCATAGGCATCACTTTCTGCTCCCTACCCGCCCGCCCCCAATCCCACTTGGAGACTCCTCCTCAGATGCTAATGGCTTCCAGGTTCAGAATGCAGCAGTAGAAAGAAAACCATCAGGCCATGGGGATGGTGGGAATGGGGATGGTGGGAATGGGGATGGTGGGGATGCTGGCTCTCTGGCCTTGGGTGAATTGCTTGGCCTGTTGAGCTTAGCGCTGCATGTAGGGTGATGGGGAGGTGATCATATCCACAGCATCCAGGGCTGCCACTGTGCTGGTGGCTGCTGCTTGAACCAGCTGCATTGAGTTCTGTGGCCTGGTCAGTCTCCATACTTTTTCCAAGGCTACATGGTTCCTATGAGGCTCTGAAAGGTGGGAACACCACCGAGGCCATGGAGGACTTCACCGGAGGGGTGACCGAGTTCTTCGAGATCAAGGATGCTCCCTGGGACATGTACAAGATCATGAGGAAGGCCATTGAGAGAGGCTCCCTCATGGGCTGCTCCATTGATGTAAGTGTGGGGCCTGGGGCACTGGATAGCACCACAGAACCATCTTTCTGGGACCGAGAAAATGTTGTTGCTTCAGGAAACTGGAAGTCACTCTGAATCTTGACAACTTGGCATGTCTCAAAAGGGAGGAGTTCCCAGAGATGGCCAGTCAAGAGGGCAAGGACATTCTGAGCCCTGGTGTTAGGGCAGAGAGATGCAAGGGGCCCCTCAGTCCATGGATTCTCAGCCATCAGAGCTGTACAGTCCCAGCCCGGTCCCATTCAGCTGACCACATCTCTGATACAGGCTTCCCATTTTCCCTGGAGAACCTCCTGGTCATTGAGTTTGGCCCCATCCCTGACCTGGATGTGGGCTTTACACTGTTATCTGGGAGGAGGTTGGCCTGCAGGGCATCTGTACAACAAGGGGACAGAAGCTGAGAACGAAGGGCAAGGAGATAGCAGTTCACAGCCAAGCCTCCTGGGCCCCAGGAGACCTGCCTTACCTGAGAGCTGCTCAAGGTGGCGGAGGGGGCAAGATGTAGGTAATCCCTTGTCCTCACAGTGGCTGGGGGAAGCCTGAAGCATCTGGGCACCAACTCCACAGGGACAGTGTCTGCATGTTTTTGCCTCTCTGCCTGTCTTCTCTACTGATCTTTCCTTATCTGTCCCTTCCCTTCTCTCTACTTCCTATCCTTTCCACCCTCCTTTGTTTGCTCCCTGTCCTGTCCCGGGGTGTACCCCCCCTGCCCAACCCTCCCTCGTCGGGTCTCAGGATGGCACCAACATGACCTTTGGAACCTCTCCTTCTGGCCTCAACATGGGGGAGTTGATTGCGCGGATGGTGAGGAATATGGATAACTCGCTACTGAGGGATTCAGACCTCATACCACAAGGCTCAGATGACAGACCAACCCGGGTGTGTAAATCCTGCATTGTCCATGCTGACCCACAGTCCTCCTCCCTGCTCAGCTGCATACCCAGCCCCCTGGCCTTGTAACTGTCCGACTCCTTGTGGCATCTTGGTAGACAAAGCGAAGTCTTGGGCTCTGACCCCTGGTCCACTGCCCCACTGCTCATAGTGCTCATAGTCTCATGGGCTCACTCTTTCACACACTATGCAGGTTCGTGGGAGGCACCTGGGCCTCACAAGAAAACATGGAGGAAAATGTAACCTCTGCTTTCCACTTGATCGCTCCTCGTTCACTAAATGTCCTTCTGAGATTGTCCTCTGCATGCAGTCACACTGTGACTGAAAGGATGTCATGTTGCATGTACTTCTTGGCAACCTTTTCCAGTTGGCTTTCTATTAAATGTGCTTTCTATTAAATGGCTATTCTCCTTTAACATTTTTAATAGCTGTGCAGTACAACACAATGCACAAGGGTTATCATTTCCTTACCCAAGATCCTCTTATTAAAAAGCTAGAGTCCTTTTTTCTTTTTTTGGGGGGGGGGAGCTGGAAGGGTGCTACTATTCAAAATGCCAAATTCTTGTATCTGTGTGAATCCAAGATAAATTCCACAGGATAGATCTCACACACACACACACACACACACACGTACACACACACTCTGAAATGCACTAGCTGAAACCGTGAAGGCCCTGTCTAGGGCACCTTGGGCTTTGGAGATCCTACCTTCCTGCCCAAGCATCCCACCCAGGGTTCCAACTTATACCTATTTACAAATGGACAAGCACTGGACCCATATCTGAGAATAAAGGTCCTCTGAATCCATTCCTTGGGTGCTGGGGCTCATGAGGGTTCTGTTATCCCATTTCAGGTGGCTGTTAAAGGGGTAATGGGACAAAAAGAAGGGTTAGACCTATGAGAGTACTTTCAAAGATTCATGGTAAAATGTAATCTGAAGATACATTTATTTTTGTGTAGAATTTTTAAGCTCCATATGATTTTTCCCCAGTACATATTTTTCATGAACCATGTGAGGACCTGTATGTGCAGATTTCAAAATGGCTTTGAAGTAAACTTTTCTTTTCATTGTGTTTTCCACATACGTTTTGAAGTCACCTCGACTGTACTTCATCAAATCTCTCCTCTTGGTCCCTTTCTCAGCTAGAAACTCAATCCTGGCTGAGCTCAGGGAGGGAGGGAGGAGCCTGGCCTTCATGGTGCCCCCACCACTTAGCTTGCTCCTGGGACGGCACCAAAGTGTTAAAGGGTCAGTGAGGGTCTGCTGCTAGTGACGGGGGCCAGGGAGTTCCAGGAACCAGCCAGTGTGAGCTTTGCAAGGAGCAGAGCTCTGGCTCCCAGCTGCTGATGGACTGCCTGGTGTTTGCTCCACAGACCATCGTCCCTGTCCAGTATGAGACAAGAATGGCTTGTGGCCTGGTCAGAGGTCATGCCTACTCAGTCACAGGGCTAGAGGAGGTGAGTCTGGTGGGACATAGCAGGGCTTGGGGGCCTCACCTGGGTTGACCTCTGGAAGTCAGAACTTGGGTACCCTTCTTCCCCAACTGCAGGGTTTAGCGTCCAGCCAGGGGATTCCACTCAAGGACAACACCACATGCCCTGGGGGTGGAGGGACCCTCAGGAATACCCTCTTTATCCATGCTTTTAGTGCTAAGGTTGCGAGTTTCCCAGTGTTTCCAAGGAACAAACAGAAGCATGTTTTGTGGTTTCTCTCATTTTGTGCTCTGACAATATCAATGTTTTGTTCCCTCCTGGGTCATGAGAGACAGGGACCTTGTCAGGCCTGTCACACACAGTCGAGCAGGTGGTACACAGGAACTTGCAGCCAGTGGGAACAAGGAATGCTCATTCGTTCTTTCTTTCTTCCTTTCTTTCTTTCTTTCTTCCTTTCTTCCTTTCTTTCTTTCTTTCTTTCTTTCTTTCTTTCTTTCTTTCTTTCTTTCTTTCTTTCTTTCTTTCTTTCTTTCTTTCTTTCTTTTACTATTATTGTTTTTTATTCTTATTTTCCATTTCACAGCTTTGTAGGTATAGGGCTTCCCCGCTTTCCGTCTCTATTCTCCCTCCCACATCTCCCCTCCCCAATGTCCCCTGTATTTTACAATAATATAGTTCTTTAGCTAAGTCTCGACTCCAATTTTTTTATGAGATTTTAGATGTAAGCAATGGTAGAGAGTCTAGTATCTTGTTGTCAAGGTATATTTAACAGTTTTGGGGGTTCCACCTTTTATTCGGGAGTAGAGATACATACTGCAGCTCACTGATTTAGCTGAAAGCAGCTTTTGTTTGCAGTTCTTAACAGGGGTCATCTGTTAATTCTCACCTAGATTTCTAAATTCTTATGAAGGGTCTATCCCATACCCCCTGCTTCTTCCCAATGGCTGCTGTAGCCTTGGCTGTGCTTTGGGAAAGCACTCCTCAGAAGATATGGAGGAGACCACCATGCCTTGACTCTTAAGGCTCGGCAGTGAGCTGCTGGCTGGTCTCCTGGGCCCAGGCCAGCCAGGACAAAGCCAGCATCCCCACAGGGCTTCATTACTTGGCCCCATCCCAGTCCTCTGGGCAGCACAGAAGAACCTGTTTCTAGAAGTCTCCTCACATGAGAGCTTATCTTTGCCCAAGGCCCTGTTCAAAGGTGAGAAAGTGAAGTTGGTGCGCCTACGGAACCCTTGGGGCCAGGTGGAGTGGAATGGATCTTGGAGTGACGGGTAGGTAGGGGTGACAAACAGAGGTGACCTGGAGGGTGGGAGATGTGCATTCTAAGAGAATCCTTTGTGCCCCACCAGTTGTCTCCTCTGCTGGTCTAGCTCATCCTTGCGGTGACCCAGCCTCGAACATCCAGCCAGCCTTGACCTCCTTCCAGTTGGTGGCTCCATTGTGGTGGCTGCTGACAGTTGAGTTCTGCTCAGTGAATCAGGAACACACATGAGCTGTCTTCCTTCCCTCTTTAAGAAGAGAGTGTGTAAAACTCTCGTGGCCTTTAGCCACCCAGTGGTGGGCTGTGTCCTGGCCAGATGGGTATCCTTGGCCTTTTTCTTGGTCAAGCTCAGGTGGTTTCTCATACAGTGGGTGCTAAGCTCATGGTGTGGTAGTGGGATTCCATGTGCTTGCCCCAGCCTTGTGAGGAGTGATAAAATCTCTTGCCTCCTGAAGCTGAGGAACCAGAGCTGGTAGGTGACCTAATTGGCCCAAAGTGACATAGCAAGAGCTATCACTGAATGGCAACCCCAGTTGGTCTGTTTCCAGAGCCCAACTCAACCTTTCAGATGTGTGGGGGAGCAAAGATTCCACCAGAAAAAGGGATAAATCCCTACAAATACACCCAGACTCTAGTCTTTGTGGGGAGGGTTGTGGGAGGTCGTGGCCTGGGTTTGTACAGAAGGTAATGAATTGGATGGGCCTTGTAATGGTCCATGCCAGCTACAGCACTGAGATGGCCTGGTCCTGTAGTTTGCCCATACTTGGTAACCATGCCCATTCCAACACATATCAAGCCCCGTTTTCTTCCCCTCACACCCTGTCTTTCCTACCAGCTGGAAGGACTGGAGCTTCGTGGACAAAGACGAGAGGGCCCGTCTACAGCACCAGGTCACTGAGGATGGGGAGTTTTGGTGAGTACACAGGTAGGAGGGCTGAGCCGGGCAAGGGCTGGCATAGAGGGATAAAACCTCAAGCCTCCATGGCTAGACAGAGGCATCTGACTCCAGCACGTGGGATATCTGGGCCTGACCTCCCTACTCCTCCTCCAGTCCAAGACTGGAAAGATGGATGTCTAAGAGGAACCTAGCAAGTCTCCATGATGACTGAGCCAGAATCCAGGCAATGTACCTTGGCCTTTGTATCACCTGTGCCCACACTGCTGAGCCACTCATGCTCTGTGGCTGTAACACAGCTCTCCTCTGAGCACATGAAACTGAACTTACCCTGATCTCTCAACGCTACCCTTGACCTGGAGTCCCAGCTTCTAGAGGAGCTTCCTTGAGGACCCCTAAATGCACCTGTGTTCATGATGCTGTTCACCTTAGATGTTGCTTTCTGGCTTGTCCTCTCCCAAATGATCCCAGGGCTTAGCACCGTGTGTCCATCAAGACAGGAGATCTGAATTTCTGTTGCACTTTCCCAGCCAGGATGCAAGAGTTTAATTAGTAGAAGGTATGAGAGTGTCTGGGAATAAATACATCAAAAATTGACAGTGTTCACTCTAAACAACAGCTAGCACCCTGTGAGGGCACTGACCAAATGCCTTTGGTCGATTGAGTTGGGCAAGGAAGCTCAACAGTCTCCGCTTTGCCCTACTTCTGCACTGTTCTCTCTACCCCTCATTCCATTCCCCAGGATGTCATATGAGGACTTCATCTTCCACTTCACTAAGCTGGAGATCTGCAACCTCACGGCTGACGCCCTGGAGTCTGACAAGCTCCAGACCTGGACCGTGTCAGTGAATGAGGGCCGCTGGGTGCGAGGCTGTTCTGCTGGAGGCTGTCGCAACTTCCCAGGTGGGAGACACTCCACAGAGGCAAGGAGGGGAGGTTGGCCAGCAGTATAAGTGCTGCCAGGCAGGGTGACCTTGACATTGACCTTGGCTGTCCTCTCCTGAGCTCCTACTGCGGTCCTGACATGCAGCACATCTGTAAACCCTCCCCATGTTACTAAGGAGGACACTACTGTGCTCCAGAGTTGACAATGGGGAGCTGATAGCAACTTTTATTAAGGGTATGTTTACGTAAGGCAGAGTTAGAGAAGGGAAGAGGCAGAGAGCTGGCAATCATGTTTGAGCAGTAAACTGATTCAGAACAAGCACAGGATGGCCCTAGAGGACCACGTGGGCTGCTAGTGCAGAAGTTCAAGCTGGGGGCTGGATATGTGGGAACATGTACAGGGTGATATGTGGGACAGAAACAATGAGGAATGACATCAAGAATGGCAAGGAGTTTAGTTTGGGACATGGGAAGGTTGAGGTGCTTATAGGATACCAAGATGAAGATTTTCAATAGAGTTAGATGGATGAACTAGAAGGACACATGATAATAGGCTAAGTCCTGCAAGCTGGAGCCCTGGGCCACCAGTAGTGCAGGCTCAGTCCCAGCCTGAAGGCATCTGGAGCAGGGAAACGGCTGGTGTCATTCTGGGTCCAGGCTTAGAGGCTTGAGAACCCCAGGGGGAGGGAGGCACTGGCTGGAGTGGTCAGAGGCCTGGGCTTTCATGGCCAAGGGCAACAGGAGGAGGAATGGACAGGAGTGGACCACATCTTACTTCTGCCTTTCTGTTGCATCCCAGCTGTTTGAATGGCTCCCCTTGGCAGGGAAGGTGACCTCTGCCCACTCTGTGGCCCACCTGTGCTGCAGCCACAGCAGGAAGAATGGCCTCACCCTACTGAGCTGCCACCCCAAGTTCACTGTCCCCTGGGAACTAGGGAGAAACAGTTGCCCCAACTGCCTTCCCTCCCTGTTCTCTCTCTGTGGGGCAGAACTGAATGTGCTCGTTTCCTTCTGTGTGGGGTTGCAGACACGTTTTGGACCAACCCCCAGTACCGACTGAAGCTCCTGGAGGAGGACGACGATCCTGACGACTCCGAAGTGATCTGCAGCTTCCTGGTGGCCCTGATGCAAAAGAACCGGCGGAAAGACCGCAAGCTGGGGGCCAACCTCTTCACCATTGGCTTCGCCATCTACGAGGTGCGCCAGCCCTGGGGCCACCACCTTCCCACCCAGGGCAGCTTCGGGACTTCCTCTGAGCTCAGGCACCCCTAGCCCAGCTTTGCTGGAAACAACCAGGAAACATGGGGAAGAGGGACTGGGCCAGTTGGCAGGACCCTGGCGGTAGGGGGTGGGTCACAGGTCTGCCTGCCTTCCCTCTGTCCTGGTGGCCACTCCCTCCTGCAAGTTCCACATCCTCATTCTCACCCAAGGCACCTTCTGTTTTTCCCCAAGGTTCCCAAAGAGGTACAGCAGTGGCAGCAGCTGGTCATGGTGGGCGTCGCCTGTGGTGCCTGCATTTCTCTGAGTCTCCGTGTGTGGTCCACGGGCAGGACAGGCCACGGCTGGCCCCGTGACCACCATCCCTACATTGAGCACTGCTGCCCTTTCTCCCTCCCTGCCCCCAGACACTCCACCTGCCAAGGCACACACACACCTACTTGGACACACTCCTGGATACTGCCCAGGGTGGCTGCCCCCTTGTGGAGTGGGGTGGGGTGGGATGAGGACAGTTGGCTCCCTGAGAGCCCAGGCAAGCCCTTCTCCCTAGCTGGAAGGGTCTCTGGTGAGTGGTATCTGGGTAGGGCAGACTTGACTTGGTGCCTCTGAGTCAACAAAAAGGAAGAGGAGGTGAGGTCAGAAATCCCCATGGGTTGAGCTATGTGAGGCCATGGGACCCAAAAGTGGATGATCAGGAGGTTGGGAGGAGACACTGAGGGGACCATGGGCAGGACAGGGTGTCCTCTGGCCAGGGCTCCCATGGTGAGCTCTCCTGTCCCCCAGATGCACGGAAACAAGCAGCACCTGCAGAAGGACTTTTTCCTATACAACGCCTCCAAGGCCAGGAGCAAGACTTACATCAACATGCGGGAGGTGTCCCAGCGCTTCCGCTTGCCCCCCAGCGAATACGTCATTGTGCCCTCCACCTATGAGCCCCACCAGGAGGGTGAATTCATCCTGAGGGTCTTCTCGGAAAAGCGGAACCTCTCAGAGTAAGTACTAGCCCCACAGAAAGCTCACATGGTCCATTCTAGAGACTTGGGGTCCTGAGCCAGGTTGTACCTGTTCCCCCACTCCCCACATGGCCACTATCCACTAGTCCATTTCTTCAATGATCCTGGAGATGTTTCCTGAGAATCTGTCACAAACACATTCCAGGCCCTCAAGACTACAGCAGTAAACAGGAAGAAAGCCCTGTGTTCATGAGGTTAATGTCCCAGCATGGGACAGGAACCGCTTATGGTACCTTGCATTGGAAGAAATCATAGGGAGCAAATCAAAGTAGGGAAAAATGATAGGAAAGGTTGGGGGTGACTGATGTCTTCCATTAGGGGGAGCCCAGAAAACTAGCATGGCCACATCCGTCCTTGGGCCTTGACCTCAACACTGAGTTAAAAGGCTGGCCACTCTGCTCGTTGTCCCCAGAAGTGGTGCCATGTCCATGGGGGTAGGCATCTGGGTCATCCCTCGGCCAGCTCTGGCCAGCACCAAAAAGATCCCCCCATCCTGGGTGTGGCAGTTGGGGGTGGTGCCTGGGGTGGGAAATGCTAATGTAGAGGGTTCTGTTGAGGCGCACCTGACTTGGTCACTGTGGAGCCAGGTGACCTGTACAGATCCTCCAGGTGCTTCTGCTGGTTCCTGGTGGACAGACACGAAGATGCTGTCATGTTTGTACCCTCACAGGGAAGCTGAGAATACAATCTCTGTGGACAGACCCGTGGTGAGTTGTTGTTATTCTGTTCTTGAAGTATCAAAAGACAGATGACAAAGAGGGAGGGAGATTTTCCATTTGCTTGTTCACTCACCTGGAAGTTCACTTTGAGATAGGCTGAAGTCAGGGACCAGGAACTACATCCGGGTCTCCCGTATGAATTACAGGGGTACTTGGACCATCATCTGCTGCTTCCCAGGAAGCTAGTTAGGTAGTGGATTAGCAAGGACGCCAGTCTGGCACTCCGATATGGGATGGCAGCATTGCAAGTGGAGGCTTAGCGCACTGCACCACAATGTTGGACTGTTTTGTTTTTTTGATAGTGGAGTGTTGTTTGTTTAGCTCTTTTGAAAAAGGTCACATTGTCTGATCTAGTGATCTAGGTAGAAGACAAGTAGTGATGGCACAGAGGACAGAGCTTGGCAGAGGGATGGGGGTGGCCAGGCAGTGCAGAGCAATCCCTGCATGTAGCTGTAACTTCTGCTGGGCATGGCCACAAAGGGGCCTTCTGGAAGAAAGAAGGGAGAAGCAGTCCGAACAGAGGGAGGAAATGAGGGCATTGGAACTGACAAGAGCAGTGGTTGACTTTGGATTGAGGCTAGATAACATTTGACTTCTGATGTATGTGTATATATATATGTGTGTGTATGTGTATATATACACATTTAATTTTATTTTTAATTTTATGATACAATTCCACAGGCTCTGGGATTTTCCTTACTTCCTCCCCAAACTCCCTCCTCCCCTCAACTGATTTTCCCCATATTGTAACAATAGTATAGTCTTTCATAAGCAGTCATAAGTCCATTATTGTGCTAAATTCTGATACATTTTTTTTAAAGGCCTATCAGCTCTGGACCCAGCACCAAAACCTGGGTTCTTTTAAATTAGCTTAGTGGTCTGGGCTGATGACATGGTGACATGGCCCCTCTGAGTCAATTTCCTGTTCTCCGTATAAAGGGCATCAAGTGACTTCCAAGGCCTTGGTGAGGCCTAAATCCACGGGATGGTATATGTGAAGCCCCTGGCCCATCATGGGCACTGCCAAGGAGGTCATCACTCGGGTCTTCTCCCCATGTCCTGTGTCATGGATGCCGCACAGTCTAAAATGTAGGCAGGTTTATCATCAGGCGTGGGGCAGGGCTGGGGTAAGGGACCCAGGGAACGTGCTGGTGACTGTCCCAGAATCCTGGGACCTGAAGAGGCCGCCGTCCCTGGGAATGGAGGGTGCACCCAGGGCCTCTGGGGGGAAAAGGGCTCTCTAGGCACTTCTCTGCAAGCAGCTCTCTGCCCACTGTCCTGTAGCTGTGGCAAGTATCCAAGCCTCCTAGGACAGCACTAGGCACGCTGGGTGCTTTTTTTTTTTTTCTTTTTCATGATACAGTTCCATAGACTCAGGGATTTCCCCTTCCACCCTCCTCACTTCCCTTCCCCCCACTACTATTTTCCTCTATATGATTACAATAATATAGTCCTTCAACAGTCACAAGTTTGTCATTTAAGTGTAGGTAGACAATGGTAGAAAGTCCAGTGTCCTATTGTCAAGATATATTTAAGAGTTTGAGAGTCCATTTATTCGGGAGTAGAGATGCATACTGTATCTTCACTTCTTGGTATGCTAGCTTCCATTATAGAGTTTTTCTAAGTGAACATATGTATATACATGTTTATATATCTATTGATCTTGTATTTTGCATGAAAATTGCCTTATATCAGAGAGAATGTGTGATATTTGTTCTTTGGGATTGGCTTATTTCACTGAGCATAATGGTCTCTAGCTGGGACCATTAACCAGGTTTTATTCTGAGCCTCTGATTCCTGCTAATTAGGAAACTCAGGCTCAAAGACGTGTGGTAATTGGCATGTCCCCTGGGAGAGCGAGCATCGGGAGGGGTTTTGGTGTCCCAGTGCTGGTGTACTTGTGTGGAGTTCTCAGGTGACACCTGGCTTCAGTGCCAGAGTGGCAATTATGATCTGGAGAGTTGGCCGCCCCCAGCTCATCTGCTAATTCCCATGGGTGCCCCAGGCTCACTGCTAATTTTGCTCAAGATACCCCAAACCTGGATTCCTCCCTGCTACATGTTTGCTCAAAAAAAATGTTTTTTAAGAAATATTTCAAAACTCATTTTTAGGACAGTTTGAGCCACATTTTTATTTTGGTGTTGAAGCAATTTTATTTATTTTTTTTAATGTATTAGCCAGATAATTTTCTTTCCATGGTTATGTCAGTAACAGTGGATTACAGCAGCAAAGCCATGGCAGCAGCCAGGCTCCGGACATGGAGGAAGGATAACAGAGAATTCTTCCCTCCCTCTGCACTCTGTTCCTTTCTGAATCATTTTCTGATACATTTCTGGTTCCATTTAACCCTGATTCCTGGATCCTGGAGCCCCAATCCAAATTTCAGGATCAGGATTCAGGGAAGCTGAAAGGTGCTGGATGTCCTTGGAACTTTCTTTTCACATATTCTACATTTACTGTTTCCGTTTCTTATACAGAAGAAGAAAAAAGCCAAGGTGAGTATAGCAGGGTGAGTGGGTGGAAAGCTGTGTGTTTGTGTGTGTGCATGTGCGCATGCACGGGGTAAGGTATGTGTGCATGAGCTTACGTGTGCGTTCACCAGGTGCACCCCTTCCTCCCCTCTGCCTTGAGCTCCCGATTGGACCCAGTGTGCAGCAGTAATGGCTGACACAGCTGAGGGGAGCTTACCAGCTGGACTTTCTATGAATTAACTCGATGCTCACCACAGCCCTGTGAGATTGGTACTGTTAGTACCCCCATTTTCTGAAGGGTGAAGGGGAATAGATGGACTAATATACACAAGGCTGCACCACCAGAAAGTGGTGGGGCCAGTGCTGGGGACCAGGGGCCCCAGAGCCTGCTCTGAACCACCGCAGCCATCACATAAGGCCTGGTGTCAATGTGGATGGCGCAGCCTGGACACTGTCTCCCAGAGGTCCCATGAGCCCTAGCTCTGGTGCTGAGCAGACACGCAGCAGGCAGCTAGCACACGCAGGCACTGTGCTGGGAGCAAATCACTTCTTGTTCCAGCACTGTGTATGAGGTTCATGCTTTGTCTGTTCCCTTCACAGATAAAGTCCAGGATCAGGAAACAGTGTGTGTGGGGAAAATGGATGATAATCTATCTGCTGCAACACCAGCTTCTTGCCAACCCCTCTAAAGTGTCTGTACTCCAAGGTCCATGCTGGCACTACCCACACTTAAGCCCTTTGTGGTAGGAACGCCCCATGGCCACACCATGTCCAAAGACACCCCTTTCCTTGGCTGTGGCCTACATATCTTCTCAGATCTTCCTAAGCTTTCATTACTGGAGCTAGAGATCCTTCGCTTAGAAGGCAGAGCAGGCCAGGGGCTTCTTGGAACCAGTGTCGGGGTATTGTGGTCGCTTGTCTGACTCACTGCATGAAGGCAGAGGGTCAGGTTGCTTTTCTGCTCTGAGGGCCTGTCCTCCACACCCTACCTCCCTGTCCTGGCTTTCACTGCAGGCTGCAGGCGTGGCCTACACTCCCTCCTTATGCTTCTCTTCATGTGCATGAGCATGTCTGAAACACAGCCTTCCTGTGTAGCACTTGATATGTTTCCACAGTTACAGTTGTATGGTGCTTCTTTGATTCCTATAAAAACTCTAAGGAAGAGGAAAGGCTTGTGCTTTTTTTTTTTAAGATTTATTTTTCTTGGAAAGGCAGATATACATAGAGAGGAAGATCTTCCGTCCATTGATTCACTCCCCAAGTGAGCGCAACAGCCGGTGCTATGCCGATCCAAAGCCAGGAGCCTCTTCTGGGTCTCCCACGCGGGTGCAGGGTCCCAAAGCTCTGGGCCGTCCTCGACTGCTTTCCCGGGCCACAGGCGGGGAGCTGGATGGGAAGCGGGGCTGCCGGGATTAGAACCTGCACCCATATGGGATCCCAGGCGTGCAAGGCGAGGACCTTAACCACTATGCCATTGCGCCGGGCCCTGCTTGTGCTTTACATACCCATTTTTGGAGGAGTGAGCTGAGGCTAGTGTTCTCCTAGAGGAGGGGCAAGGGCTAGGCTCTAGCCACTGCCATATTATGACCTCTTCCTCACCAAGTACTATCAAGTACTCATCAGTCTTTCTTTAAGATTTATTTTGGGGTCGGTGCAGTGGTCTAGTGGCTAAAGTCCTCGCTTTGAACACACTGGGCCTCCCATGTGGATACAGGGTCCCAAAGCTTTGGGACGTCCTTGATTGCTTTCCCAGGCCACAAGCAGGTAGCTGGATGGAAAATGGAGCAACTGGGACATGAACTAGTGCCTACATGGTATCCCAGCAGATGCAAAGTGAGGATTTAGCTACTAGGCTACCACGCCAGGCCCTGCTCATCAGTTTTTTAGGACTGATCTGACAGGCAGTGTGAAGAGAGTAGACAGATTTTTCACCCACAGGTTTACTCCCTAAGGGACTGCAATAGGCAGGACTGGGTTTGACTCGAGCCTGGATCTTGAAACTCCACAAGGGTTTCCTTCATGTATTTGGATCTGCTGCTTTCTCAGGAGCGTGAGCAGGAAGCTGGATCAGAAGTGAAGCAGTGAGGACTCAAATTGGCACTCTGATATAGGATGCCAACGTCACTCTAAAAGTGGTGGCTTAACCTTCTGTGCCACAATATCAGCTCCCTCTTTCTCTGAATCTTTTTCCTTCAGTACTTGACAGGGCCGCAGAGGTTGCTTCAAAGAGCTTCCATGGCCACTGAGCTGTGAAGGGTGCTAGGGATGGAGGGACACCCTCTGTTTTAAACCCAGGGGCTCTGTCATGGCTTCAGCATATTCTGGGAATATTTCATTGGAACAATGTTTCTAGGTGAAAAGATCTACAAAACCTGAGACTGTGCTCTAGATCAGGCTGCTGTATTGTTCTCACAGATACCCCTTCCTTGACTCTCGCATGATTGGGCAGGGGGTAGGTGTTCAGTGGAGGTCAAGTCGCACAGCCTGTTAGGGACAGAGCAGGAGTTTCCAGCTGTGGTCTTTTCCTATGCTCACTGGACAAGGCTGTAATTCTTTTTTTCCTGCCTGCCCCTCCCCACCTCCCGGCTCTCTCCAGCCCATCATCTTCGTTTCCGACAGAGCAAACAGCAACAAGGAGCTGTGTGTGGACCAGGAGTCCGAGGGCAAAGACAAATCAAGCCCTGATAAACAGGAGCCGTCCCCACAGGTTTCTCGGCATGTGACAATGCATGGGGCGGCCAGCGTTACAACAGGGGTGCTTGTGCTCTTGGGGTACCTGGAACTGGAGGAGTTCACAGGGCAGTGGTGTGGGGGGAGGGCGAAAGTCTAACATTTACAAGTTTGGATTTGTCCATTTCTGAAATCTCAAAATGGGGATGCCCCTTTAGGTTTGGCTGGTGGTCTCTTGTACATGTACATACATGCCCACCCCAGGATAGGAAAAGGAAGCCACACCTCCACCCTGCAGCTTCTGCAACCAGAACAGTGAGAGGGGAGAAGGGCTGAGCCCCAACAGCTTCAGTCTCCAAGCTCTTTTCTGCAAGGTTGCAGAGAAAGGGGACTGATGTCAGCAATGGGGAGGCAGGGGAGGGTGGAATGGGGAGAGGCTGTCATAGAAAGCTTAGTGAAGGTTGTCTTAAGGGGCAACATTCCCCGGAGATCCAAAGCCGCCACCTCTGACCTGGAGCGCCCAGGTCTGGCTTCTCTTTTACCCCCAGAGATGTGGCTTCTCTGGTCCCAGGTAACTGGAGGAATTGGAATAGTCAGATCACCACTTGGAGGACATTCAGCTGCAGTGGTGGGGCTAAAAACAGCGGGGAAGTCCCTGGCCCAGGGATGCTGAGGGGGCCCAGGGGACTGTCTGCATGTCTCCTGTGTCCCCTCAGCCTGCAGTGTGGGGCAGGGCTGGGGAGGGGCTGTTCTTGAAGGCTTAGGAGACTCACTGCAGAGCGGCAGCTCTCACCGAGAGGAGCACTTTGCCCTGTACTGGCTCGTGCCACCCCCATGGCTGCTCTAGGTACTGGGGCTCTGTCCAGACCCCAATTCCTGGAATTGGTCTTGCTTTGTACATCCACAGCCACAGCCTGGCAATACTAACTGGGAAAGTGAAGAGCAGCAGCAGTTCCGGAACATCTTCAAGCAGATAGCAGGTGATGTGAGTACCTGCAGCCCTGGCTTCTCCCGTTCCCTGCTTCCGCGACTAGCTGCCGCACTGCAGTCCGGAAGAAGGCATCCTTCATCTCAGTGGAAACGGCATGGCCATGTGTCCGTCCTTGAGTTGCTGACTGGACATGTTCACTGTGCAGCTCATAAGCCCTTCCATCCAGGGCTGTACTATCCAAACAGCTGAGGGTGCAGCATTAGAAAGCCCTTACTTCCTGGGATGGAGGAAGACAGGCAAGGAGTTGGCCAGCATGGTTGCCTGGGATTGGCTGCACAAAGTTCTTTCTCATTCCTCAGGAAATGGAGATCTGTGCAGATGAACTCAAGAATGTCCTTAACACATTGGTGAAAAAAGGTGTGTGGCTCAACCTGGCTGGGGGCGTGGCATGCTGGGTGCCAGGGCCAGGGGCCCCGGAGCCATGACTCACCCTCTCCATGCCCTCAGATCAGGACCTGAAGATGCAGGGGTTCACACTGGAGTCCTGCCGAAGCATGATCGCACTCCTGGATGTATCCTTCCTACTGCCCTTTTCCCCACCCTGTTACCTCTCTGTGGGGCCCAAGGCTGGGGTACAGGGTTCCGTCAGGCAGAGGGCCCAAATGTATGCCCGAGGAAAGGCCTCAAGAGAGTTGAATTAGGATGCCCTGCAAGGACTTCTTAGGGGCAGAGATAAGGGCTTGGGGCCCTGATAGCAGAAATGATCATAAGGCAAATGGCTCTGAATGTCAGAGCAAGAAGGAACCTCAGTGTGTAAGAGACCCCAGGTGGAGGGTTCCAGGGAGACTTCACTGTGTACCCTCTAGCCCTGAGCTCCCTCCTGCAGACCGATGGCTCTGGAAGGCTGAACCTGCAAGAGTTCCATCACCTCTGGAAGAAGATCAAGGCCTGGCAGGTGGGAAGGGAATCGGTATGGCAGACGAAAGAGGGGTGTTCAGGGATTCAACATGTGACCTCTCCTTACCCCCTCAATTTCTATGACCAGAAAATTTTCAAGCGCTATGACACAAACCAATCTGGAACCATCAACAGCTATGAGATGCGGAATGCCGTCAATGATGCAGGTGCAAGGGGAGATGGGTAGCAGGGATGTGGGCTGAGCTGGTGGCAGTAAGAACAAGGCTGTTCCCTGCTAGCTTGCTGTGTTCCTCTCCCAGGCATCAGTGGCCCAGACAGTGAAAACAAGCCACATGGGCGGGCTCCCGCCTCTCCCGTTCTTCCCCATAACACTCCCCTTCACAGGGTTTCACCTCAACAGCCAGCTCTATGACATCATCACCATGCGCTACGCAGACAAGCACATGAACATCGACTTCGACAGCTTCATCTGCTGCTTCGTCCGGCTGGAGGGCATGTTCAGTAAGTGGAGAACGGCCCTCCTGCCCTCGCACCCTCCTCCCTGGGATGGTGGGCATAGTAGCACTGTCTGCCCCATTACTCTCCCATGCAGTCTGTCTAGGTTCTCTTTGGGCCCAGAACAGAGTGGCAAAGGGAGGGTTACTGGCGAGCATGCACCTGTAGATACCTGTGAGGGAGGGCAGCCATAGCTCACAGACCGAGGACAAGCTGCTGTGGAGGTAGGGCGAGCCTGTAACTGGCATCTGCCCTGTTAACTCTTCCACACAGGAGCCTTTCATGCATTTGACAAGGATGGAGATGGTGTCATCAAACTCAATGTGCTGGAGGTAAGGTGTTAACCAATGCAGCATCTCCCCTTCAGCCCTACACCTTACCTTGCAAGGTGGAGGACTCGACAGGCAGCCTGGATCCACCACGTCTCCTCACTTCCAAATGGTGGTGGAGGGATGGGACAGGAAAGGACCTGGAGGATGAAAGCTCAACAGGGAATGTGGTTCACAAGGCACTGTGTAGTGGGGCAAAGTTTGTAAATGGGCTAGTTCCGAAAATGACCTTGCTGGAAAAGTTCTATTTTCCTAGGGAAGATTTGAGGGGACAGGATGCAGTAAACCACTGCTTCTCTAAACCTTTCTGGTATCTGGCATGTAGGGACTGTTCCCTTTTCCCCTGCCCCACAAGACCCTTAGGCAGAGCTGTGGGAGTTCTTTTCCTATGTTCTGATCTTGGGACTTGCTCTTCCAGTGGCTGCAGCTCACCATGTACGCCTGAACCAGGCTGGCCTCCACCAAGGCCATGCCAAGATCACTCAGGATTTAAACTGCACCCAATACAGTTAGAGCCACTTACCTCAAAGGACCCAGCAGCTGCAGCCCCTGACACATCTCCAGGTGCCTCATCGGTCTTGCTCCTTCCTCCTCCACTCCCTACTCAGCCTGGATGTGTCACGCCCAGCATAACCCCACAGTAAAGCAATGACATTGAGAGAACAGGTCTGTCCCTTGACCACATAGACAAATGTCTGCCTCAGCCAGCTGCAGCCAGGCTGAGGGGCTGGCTCTACTGCTGAGCTGCTGTAGCTCCAATATCAAAATGCCCTGCTGGCTTCACTCGGCCATCTGCATTCTCCTGCTGCAGCGCTCCAGGCTCTCCCAGTCATGGATCAGTAACCAGATGAGCAGCTCTTAGTTCTGATTGTTTCAGGGTGGGCCTATACGTGGTACACTCATTCAGCGGAACAGGGCCAGACACCTTGGGTTTCTGGACTCCTAAGTTTGGCTGCATTCTAAAACAGTTGCTCTCTAAATAAAAGCATTTGTATGGCTGGTTCTACTGTGTTTTGTTTTCTCACACCAGCCTTAGGGCTTCTGAGCATACACTCAACCTATCCCCTGTAGAAAGCCCTAGATTTAGCACAAAATGGAAACGCAAAAGCAAAACTCCAAGCCCCACTTTAATTATGCCCATTTTTGAGCAGAGTAATCACTTGGATACTTGTCCTGATCTTGTAAGGAAGAAAAAGTGGTTGGCAATGTATAGAACATTGCCATCAAATGGTTCACCCCAAAGCAGTCGAGCTAGTTCCCACAGTGAGATGAACAGGGGATGCTCTTTCGGGCCCTGGCTTCTGTGATCATCAACCTCTTGATGCTGGACAAAACGTTGAATACAGCCGTTTACCAAACTTATCAAGACTCCAGTCTGTGGCACATCTGTAAGTATCCCCTCCTTGCCTCTTAATGCCAGAATAGAAAAGGACGGACTATCAACAGGCAGACAAGGAAACAAAAGTAAACAGTCAATTAATAAAAGTACTTTATTTCTCTTGCATTTGCTTTATATCTCCCTTTACAAAGTTATGAATTTCACAGCTTTATACCAAAAGGTAAGAAGGGTAGGCTATTTGCTTATAAACATTTTTAAAGTCGCCTGGTTCTGTTCTTCTCATCCATATTCAATATTAAAAAAAATCAGAAACCAAAGATGCTGGAGCAGCTCTAGGACAAAAGATCTTCAACAGCCCTTCCTCCTGACCTCTGCCTTCCTTATGGCTGTGAATTCAGAGAAAACTGGGGGCACTGCAGGTACCCTGTTACCCAGTAGGGCCACACTCTGGGGCCTGCAGGTGAGAGGCTGTAGGCGGTTTGGGTTACCGGAGGATTTCCCATCCACTTGAACATGGAGATCGGCGGCGACTGTCGAAACCACCTCCCCACAGCTTCTCTACCCACCTCTCACACACCCTGCAGAGCCTAAAGATTGGGGCAGGGACGAAGCTACCACTTTACAGACGTGGCAGGCAAGGCCTTCGTAACAGGAACAAAATATAAAACTCCTAAGTATATATAAACTACAGTTATCTGACCAAACCAGAGTGCGTACTGTTCAAACGTAGCTCATTCTCTCCTCCAAAGAATGCCGGGCCATTCCACTACATGTACCCCTTCTTCCACCAAGCCATCCACATACCCAGTCACTAACATCGTCCACTGCATCATCTACCATGAAAAAAAAAACCCAGAACAAAACCCGTTAGGCAAATAAGTACCTGAACAGTAATAACATTGCCTATAAACTACAGGTAGATCAGGAGCTAGATACTCAATTGCTCACTTCTCTGAGAGAGGAAAACAGTTTTACCCACCAAAGCAGAAGCATGGTAGGAAGTAATGACTTTTTCTCACCTTCAGGTAATATCAGGTCACGGTAATCATTCTTTGTTTGAATTGTGGTTTTTGTTTTGTAACTGAGTAGGAGTATCCAAAAGGATATTTTGAAAGTAATTAAAAATGTTTGCAAAACTTGAAGTGACATAATTTATCAGAACTGCCATTAACATATGAGCATATGCACACAGAATGAGATTACAGATTCTGTGAATTTCTTGGCTTTGACCCCTTGGGTAGGCACAGACAGTTGTTAAAGAAATGTGTTATATGACAGATGCTTTCCTCCTTTAAGCTGCTTTAAATACCAGCGCGGGTGCAGAACCCTAGGCCTGGCTCTCCTCTGAGGGAAACAGGGCTGTCAGCAGCTTTGCATGTGGAGGATTAAATTGGCAGCCATGTTCTGCAAAATTTTCAAGAAGCTCACAGATAATAACCAGGAGCAGCCAAGGCGCTTACAGTCCCTCTGCTTCTCCAGGTACGATAAGAGTGGTTTACTTGGTGTGACACAGGAACCTGATGCTGAGAACATTTTCACTGGTTCTTAAAACAGACATTACTGCTACTTTTTCAAAGAAAACTCCGGTGAAATTACACACACAGGATTCCCAAAGCTACACTGTTTTCACCCTGTCAGTTTCTAAATTCCTCAAGAATGCCCCTGTGACTGCCTACCACCTCACCTCACCACTCCCAAAGGCCCGAGCATTCACATGGCACCAGAGGCACTCGGCAGCACAGCAGGGCCCCTCCACGCAGGACACTCCAGGCCCTTCTGGCACAACACCCACCCATGTGCAAATGTAGTTTCCTGCAACCCCAAGGGCCAGACTTGGCAATAAATTCACACATATTACCCAAGAAGTCACCACTCCCAACTTCACCAACTTGGCTTCTGTGGTCATAGGAAATGGAGGTGAGAGAGGTGTGGAAAGCTACTAAATCCCATTCAGAACCGGCACAGACACACTTCCAGCAGCAAGGTCCTGGTCTTCCTTCCACATCCCGTAGATCTCAGCAGAGTGGCTCACGCGGGGCCATCTGTCACCCAGCAGCAGCTCCTGAGTTAGTCTGCACCTACTTTGAATGTAGCAGGAGACACAGGAGCTTGGCTGGAGAGAACACACTTAGTCCTGTAGGAAGTTTCAGGGGTTCCTGGACCTTCCTGAGGCCTGCTCCTGAATCCCTGGTGAAGGCTTCTACCCCAGCACCTGTGAGAAGTCAGGGAGGGGGGCACTGAGGGGTGTAAAAGGTGGGGCTCACCGGATGGTATGCCACCAGGAAATGGGAGCCCTCATATCCTTTAAGCCTGGGATGAGCCACAGGGCTGCCTCCCCTGAGTTTCTCTATGTCTCTGGAAAAGAATTGCAGTTTGGCAGATCTGGAAACCAAAGGCTGCAAAGTAATGCCTGCACTGCTTGACTGGTAAGAGTCCAGGAAAAAAAAAATCCCCAAACACAGCAGTCCCATTAGGATTTGGTGTTTTTCTTGAAAACAAGGAAAATATTCCCTTCACTCCACTCCATTCTTATTACCCAATTTGCAGGCAAGTATGGGCCAAGACACGGACTTCAAAAATAAGTCCAGAAAGCATGCTTGAGGCCCTAAAAATTATACTCAGGCATCCAACCACTCCCCTCCCCACTTTTGGGTGCCACAGGTGGACCCCTTACTGGTATCTAGGAGTACCAGAGGGTCTCATCAGTCTAGGCAGGGCAAGACAGGGGGAGAAACAGGGTGACAAGCAACCCCAAAGGTTTCAAACCCGCATCAGGCCCACACTAGGCTCCAGGAGTCAGGAACTACAGAGGGAAACAGAGGTTCCCTCTAGGTCAGAGCACAGCAGGACTGTGGCTGCCTGGGCCAGGTCTTCGTGCGGCCCCCCAGGGCGCTGAGAGTCCATGGAGTTGGGCTGTCTCCGAAGACCTGCTGCTCCGGGAGCTGCTCCCTGAATTCCTGTAACAGCCAGCACTCACTCACTCTAAGGATCTGTCAAAGTGTATCTTCTAGCGTTTTAGACAGCTCGTTCATTTACAAAGCAAGAAAACACACTGCACATAATTGTAGGGAAGGAAACTACTTGCTTCCAATTTAAATGCTCAGTTTTTCTGAGTCATTGAAACCGATCCTGAAAATCTAACATTTGGACAAAATTTTACTTAAAAGCCTAACTACAAATTTAAACCATAAGAACATAGCTAAAAATCACAAACTTAAATCAACAAAATGTAGGTATGATTACGGTCAAACTGGGTAACCAATAAAGATCTGAACTTTTAATAAACAACTGGAGATTCCTGGCAGCATAAATTACAATATTCACGCCACCCTGGAGGAGTGTGATTCCTTAAAATACACTTAAATCTGTTTAAAATCTGCAGCCAGAACATAAAGGGTAACCTGTCATTCCATAGAGCTTCCCAGACTCACGTCAGTGGTAAGCCTGGCTGGTCGCCACTTTCCCCTTCCTAACTACAAGCAAGAAGGGAAAAGTGGCATGTGAAAGGGGCTGAGCTGGAAATAGTCCCACAAATGACTTCCCAACATGGGAGGCAAAAAGCTTCACGGATGGATTTTGCTGTCATCTTCAGCATGTCGTTCAATGTGTCCTGCAGCATCCTAGGGAAAAAGGAACAAGAGCCTATGAGAGAAGAATTGGTGGTAGGACAAGACAAGACAAAGTCCAAGCCAAGGGCAGCCCTGTGGGTCTAGCCTATCTGGGATCTGCACAGCGAAGGCTGTCGGGAACCAGTACCTGGTGAATTTACATAAAAATCTGCTCTGAAAGGTGAGCTCCGGCCTGTGCACAAGAGCTCTGCAATAAACCTCCAGGTTTGCATGCTGGGTTTGAGACAGCTGGAAATATTTTAGGTTTTTTTCTCAAAAAACTACCCAACTCTTCACTGAAGACCCGAAGTTGTACCCCAAGTGTCTAAATAATAAAAATTTCTAGGCCCTCCTTCTTTATTGTAACTCTGTACATTCTTAACAAAGTGACAAAGATTTGCCAGTCTCCACATTGAGCAGTCATCTACACCTTATGAACCCACTCAGGTACCTGCTTGGATCCTTTCCTGGCGGTGAAAAAAGCATCGCAGTTCTTCCACCGGCATTTTAGAGTTTGAAAGTTTGGATTAGTGTGGTCGGTCAACAGGTGTTGCTTTAAATGATCTATTACTCCAAATATCAGAGAGCAACCATGCCACTGGAGGGATGACAGACAAGATCAGGTTAAAGAGCGTCTTCAACGAGCAGTCAGAGCCTCCCTCGCTTGGAGCCTGTACATTCTGTACAACAAAAAACAAGCCCTTGTTCACTGATTTATTTTAAGCTAGAGAATAGAACAGGGACTGGAGTTGTGGCACAATGCATTAAGTTGCCTTGTGTGATGCTGGCATCCCAAATGTGACCTAGGTCAAGTCTTGCCGCTCCATTTCCAATCTAGCTTCCTGCTAATGCGCGTGGGAAAGCAGAAGATGACCCAAATACACGAATCTCTGCATCCACATAAGAGATCTGGAAAAAGCTCCTGGCTCCTGGCTTAGGAGTGGCCCAGATCCAGCTACTTCTAGCCATCTGAGGAGTGAACCAGGTGATGAAAGATCTCTCTCCTAATTCTGCCTTTCAAATTAATAAACAAATCTTTAAATAAATAAAAACAAATAATTTGACGAGGAGATAAACCAAACCATCAATGCTTACAGTCTCTGACACAACTGGAAGCAGTATATAAAAATAAAACTATCTACTTTTTTATTTCACGTACTTCTATTTTGCTGAAACTTCTGAAGGCATGTGCTAACTTTAATCAAACAAACCACCTAGGAGACAGTATGTCAGACATTTCCATGTACCTTGTAACAGATTTAATTAAGTGGAAGGCATTAAATAGGTGCTCACATGTAAAAATGGTGAGCTAAAAGTAAAGAAAATCTGTAAGTAGGTCTAGAGTCAAGCAATTCTAAGGTCTGGTGAGAAGAACATCTTCACTCCTTACCCAACAGCGGTAATTCTGCATCAGATTCAGTCTCACAGCCTGAATGCTGCCATCGTAACAGCCAGTGTAAATCTATAAACAGAGGTTTAAGGTTAAACCAAAATCTACACAATTGCACAACACCCTCAATATAAGAGCTCAGAACAACTTTTAATAGCTATAGGAGGACATAATTCTAAACACGACCAGCTCCCAAGTACTAATATGGAATAGCAGTTTCTAGGACTTCCCATCTGACAACGTGAAGCTGTCCTCATTGGAAATGTGGCTGAGAACAAGAGCAGGACTCAGAGAAAGCCGCCTCTACCTGAGCTGCTATGACTCGGGCTTCTAATGGACTCAGTGTTTCGTGGCAAGAAAAGGATCTACTACAGAAACATTAGAAACCTGCATCTTGGTTCAACTCTGGTATTTCTTAAAATAAAATCGGGCTTATCAGAGTTCAGTGAATTAGCTTTTACTTATACGTCTGCTATAATTATACCACACTAGCCAAATCTAATACCATTCCAATGTTCCATTCAGATCATGGTGTCTCTGGAAAAAAGATCACTTTTTAAATATCTCCTATTTGATAGTGATATTAAGATTGATATTAAAATATTATTTGCTATTAAATAGGAAACAGAATGTTCAACAATGCCATTGAGTTACTTCACAGCATCATTACTGCAGGAGACAGATATTCAATGAGCTGGCACATCAGAAACTGAAAGTGATAGGCAGTAATACTCCTGTCAATATAGAGACTTTTAAGTGAATATATTCTATGACTTGGCCGTTTTACTCACCACACTCTTATGGATGGTCATGCACATAATCATGTCTTTGTGTCCTCCATAAACTTGCAAGCGATCATGAGACTGAGGCAGAAGGAAAAAAGAGAGAACCGAGGTTATCTGTGTTTGTGTTTAACAATAAGCAGTCATTGAGGGCCTTTTGTGAGGTTTTTAACCAGACGTGAGCCACTAAATTGAAGCACTAGGAACATTGTTAACAGAATTATATTCCAATGGCAATCTGCCTAGTAAGTTCCATTCCTCAAAGGGGAAGCTGGTAACCAGAAATAATAAAACCAACTTGTTTAATATCAAACTTCAAACTGCACATAAGGACATAAGGGGACATTTTCAGAGTCTGAGTTTTTCTCCAGGAACAACTGAGGCTTTGCCACCTGCAAGCCTGATCAGTATCTTCAGAGCAGTCTGACAAGGGTATAATCTATGGGCAAGCTGTTTCATAATTAGCTAGAGTATTTATGAAAATGCAGATTCCCGGGATCCACCCTCCCAACATTATTGCATCAAAAATCAAACCCCCAAAAATCAGTGCTCCAAAATGGATTCAATCAAAATAATCAATCTAAGTTATACCTGTAACTCATAGACTCGAACAAATTTATCCAGGCAGGCAGTCACCATCACTTTCCCCAGGATGTTCACCACTGTCACTGCATGATTGTGACCTTTATAGATCCGCACAAGCTCACCAGTCTACGTCAGAAGAAAGGTTAGGTGAACAGACTGTCCCCCAAGATTCTGTGCTGCTCTGGAGATCTGTCATTCTGTAAGTGTAAGAAGCATAACTCCAAGGCCATCAAGACACATGCATAGCTGTTTTAATTTTAACAGCTGACGGGCTCCCACAAGCAATTATTATGCATACAGAAAATATGCAATGGATCCTGAGAGAAGCTGAGGTCACAGGAAGGGAAGGGGGAACACGTTTGCCTATTTTGCAGCTTTCAAAGGACAGGTCAAACATTCCTAATCTGATGATCTGAGACACTCAGAAATCTGAACGTTTTCAACTAACAACATCCTCAGGTGATAGATCATAAAAAACACTAAATGCATTAAAAATACTGTACAAAATAAACTTCACTCTATTTGACTAGGGTATATACAAAACAAAATAAATTCTCTGTTCAGACTTGGGTTCCATCCTCAAGACAGCTTGCTACATTTTTTTTTTTAATATTCCCAAACCAGGAAAACTGCAAAAATCTGAAACCCTCTTGGACCCAGGTATTTTGAATCTGTGCTTGCACTTTGCCATCTCCTGGGATCTAGACAGCGAGTTCCCAAATGGCAGTACCCTCAGGTCTAAAGACCAGGAAATAAGCATCCCAGAGCTGCCTCAATAAGCTGAGCTGCCTTGAAGCTGTTTTTCCTCACTGTTTTAAACAAATCATCATATTTACTTTCGAAAAGCCTTGGCTGCTGAATTTACATAGAGCTTAACTGAAGCATGTAAACAAAACCATACTGGCAATCTGCCTTCCATTAAAAATTTTAACTGTGTCACAATTTCCAGACTGTTCAGTGATGTCTAAAAGTGTACAAATAAGGATTATTGTTAATCCTTTTGCAGGATAAAGGACTTATTTTAAAATGTAAGAGGTCTTAGGAAGCCTTTTGCTTTAGCTACTGTTTTATTAAATTTCCTTATACAACATCACAGTGACTTACATGAATATTGTGAGCGTGAACTGACTGATCACTCGAACCACTGAACACCAGGTCATTCACCACCTTGAAGAATAAATGGGCAAGTTAGATTTTCTATAGGGTTCTCAGTTTCCTTTATAACTTGTTGTTACAAAGGGGATTTTAACTTCTGAGACGAGCATGAATTAGACCGAATTCCCCAAATTATCTCAACTAAAACTTAAGTCTGACCATTGGAAGTGCTGGTGAACTGACAACTCTTAGAGTGATCATGAGGTTGCCTAGCAGAGGAGGAAGGGTATAACCACATTCTACAGTAAAATACACTTGGTTTCTTGGTTAACATATTAAAGAGAGTATCATTTGGTGATTCAGGCACAAAGATTATTATATTCTAAATAATGCATCAGACGACCTGAAAAGTGCTATTCAAAACCCCTCAGCTCGTGCCAGACCACTCTTGTTCTCACACGCTGTACTTGCCTTCATGCAAAGGATGGTTTTGCTGTGGCCCTCCAGAGTTCTGAGGAGCAGGCCGTTCCGGGCGTCACGTACACTAATGGTACAGTCGTAAGAGCCCACAACCAGCAGCTTTCGGGCACCTTCCTGAGCTGTGGCAAGACAGCTGACTGCTCGAGGGCCATGACACTCAAAGATCTCCATGCGTTTGTTGTTCTGAAAAGTAAGCACTGTCAGATTCAGTAAACGCAACCTTGCTAGAAAAAAACAAAACTAAACTAAAAAACAAACCAAATCACTGTTTTAGGACTAATTCTCAATTCCGTGACCTACACTCGACATTTCTATGCTTCCAACCTCCATCCAGTCCTCTCTGCTGTGTTCATGGCCTCTCCCTTCCCTGATCTAGTTGGGGGACAAACTCTTACATGACAGATCAATTGATCATTTCAACCACATGATTCTCAACTTAATTAGAAAATGACTGTTTTCATATTCCTTAATAATAAAGAATCAATATTTTCCATACTACATTTTCCAGGCAACAGACCCTAAAATTCTTCCACTATATTAAAAAAAAAATGATAAATGAATGTTCGTGTCTTTTCATCTACTTGAATATGTGTATGGAATCAAACTCCCAGAAATTTGGCAGAGATCAGCAGTCGGGAGCCTGCAGAGCTGAGAAACTACTTAAGCCTTCCCAAAGTGTTAGGGACACAGAATAATTAGAATTCAAGACTCAGTGCAGACATGTCTGGGTAAGTAATTCTGGGCAAATCAAAGGAACTCCAGGGGAAACCTTCAAAATTTACACCCAAGTCAAGATGCTCACATTCTAGATCTCTTTTTTTAGAGCTTTTAAATCATATTAAGAATGTATCCATTCAAATTTATTATCAGGGCTAGGTGCACCATCCATTGGTCTGCGTATGAAATGGGGCTGGGGACATGCTGACTGCAACCACCAATGTGTGTGCAGGCTGACGTGGGTGATGAACTGAACTGGACTCCACACTAGCTGAGACATACAGGAGTCTGGTTGCGGTCACCTCTGCCAAGGTTTCTTGGATACACCCCTCTCCAAATGGATCACTGGACTTAAACTCCAACCATGGGCAAAAATCACAGGCTATGTGGTCTGACCATGGAGTGCATTTGTCAAAACTGGGGTTCCATGGTTGCTGAGGCCTACACAATGAACGGCAAGCCCAGATGCTCATGGCAGACATGACAGCCAAATCATTGAGGCCTGCAGGGAAAACTAGTACCTTGGAGAGCAGAAATTACTCTCTTGATCTATTCATATCAAGCAGTCAGCTTGGCAACTGATTATACATGTGCTAGATTCTTTTACCCTAGGCTTCTTACAGCAGCAAGCATGTCATTTTACTGCATCCTTTATATAACTGCTGCATGTAGCACATAACAAACAAATGACATGGTAATGGTACATAGCACATATTCTGGGACAGGCATTTGGCACAAAGGCTTCAACAGTGCTTGGGGTTCCCACAACACACACTGCAGTGCCTGGGTTCAAGCGCCAGCTCTGTTTCTAATCCCAGCTTCTTGCTAATGCATACCACAGGAGGCTGCAAAAGATGATGCAAGAACTTGAATCCCAGCCAACCACATGGAAGAACCAGACTGAGCTCCTGGCTCTTGGTGTCAGCTTGGGCCAGCTTTGGCTGCTGTGAATCCTTGGGGAGTGAACCAAAAGACGGGACATCATTCTGTGTCTGCCTGGCTAGCTCTCCCAGTACGCTCTCCAAGTAAGTAAAAACAAACTTAAAAAAAATCACTAAACATTCTAAGTACACATGTACTACAAGAGGCTCATGGGATATGATGCTGCAATAATTAGTAATCCAATCTATGAATTCCACTTTTTAGATTACCTCTTTTATCCACTTCTTTTCATCCATACACTAACTTTTCTAGTCAGCTTTCATCACAAGCCTCCAATGGCTGCCTTGCTTCTACGAATACCAGTCTTCCCCAATATCATCTGCACAGTGAGTTTTTCTAAATACAAATACCACAAAAAATGCAACTGCCTTCACAAAATACAAAGGCCATCAAGCACTTCCTAAGCCTTATCTGAGACCTAGCATGTAACGGATGCCCGTTAATGGTGTGCTCAACAAGTAAATTGATCTCTGCATTGTACAGGTTTGTTAAGACCATCTTTACAAGACTCTAAATCAGTTCCAAATTACGCCAGTATCATATTCAAAAAAATTCAGACTGCTTTCATGGTGTGGTTCTTAAAATGAGATATACTAATTTAACCTGTGACTCATTATTTGGCCCAAAATTGGCACACTTGCTCTTATTTTTTTCTGTTTAAGGTGTAGAAGAAAAACACGTAAAGCATGTTATCAGTCAAGCTTTTTGGTTTTATCACATTTAACGACAGCAATAAAAGATCACAAGCAATGGTGTTCTGTTCAGCCATTTCATATAGAAGGAGGGTACCAAAACCCCCTCCCTCTTCAGATCATGGCAACTTTGCTCTATCCCACAAGCATAGCCACTAAAATCTACTCATTGAAGAAAATGTGGTAGTCAAATGGGAGCCACACTTGATCTTATTTGGTAGCATTACATTTTGGTCCTGGTACATCTCATCTACGCAGACAGAAGAAAGGCTCTTATTTCACTTACATCACAAAATAACTGTTTTTGAGAAGTGGTTAATTTTATTTCCTTAAACAAGAAAACAGAAAACCTCCCGTCTGCTACTCCTTCCCACACACAAATGGGCAAAAGAATTCAGTCTTCTCCCCACCAACCACTCACCTTTATGTTGAAGGTGACCACAGTGCCATTGGCCAGTCCGGCATAGAGGATTCGCCATCTACTGTGGAGGCAGAGAACCCGGTCTTCCAGCTCTAACTGCTCCAGACACTCTCGGGTCTGACAAAAGCATACAACATCTATCAGCAAATGGGATGGGAAAACAATTTCCCCATGAGAGCAAATTTAATAATGAGAATTTTATTATTATTATTTTATGATACAGTTCCATAGGCCCTGGAATTTCCCCTACCCTCTCTCCTATATATATATATATATATATTCTAATATATATTCCAATAATAACAGTATGTATATATTCTAATAGCCAGTATGCATGCCTCCAATTTATATAATTTATATACCTCCAATTTATAGAATATATACACATATATTCTAATAGCAGTATGCATGCCTCCAATTTAGAATGTACAAGCTTTTCAAAGGGGCACTATGAGTTGGGTCTGAGCCCTCTAAATAAATGTCAAAAATTAAAGCTGCATTTGCAACCTGGCTTTATAATTGTGTATTTGGCAAACATGTTATTCATAAGGGCTTTCCTGCAATGTATTCATTAAACCACCTTCAAATTCCTGCTTCGCAATGGCTGCTAAATTAGTTGGGCCATAATTACCCAGGAAGTTTTTTTTTTCTTTAAATTTTAACTTTTTTTTTTTAAAGGCAGAGTTACAGAAGGAAGTACAGAAAGAGAGGGCGGGGCGGGGCGGGGCGGGGAGCGCAATCTCCCATCTGCTGTTCACTCTCCAAATAACCGCAACAACTAGAGCAGAGCTGCCCCAAAGCCTGGTTCTTCTTCCAGGTCTCCCATGGGGGTGTAGGGGCCCAAGGACCACACCCTCCTTTGCCGTTTTCCCAGGGAATAAGCTGGAGTTGGATCACAAGTAGAACAGCCAGGACTAAAACTGGAGGTGTATGGGATGCTGGTGCTGCAGGTGGATTAGAACCGGCACCCATATGGGATTCCGGCATGTTCAAGGCAAGGACTTTAACTGCCAGGCTATTGCACTGGGCCCTATATCTTATTTGTTGATGAACTTTCCAGTTTATCTTCTTGCTGTCTTCCTATTTAGTGATCTCTCATATGAAGAGGGCTAGTGAAGTCTCCAACTATTGTGGAGAGCGGAGCCGCGCCTCAAAGATGGCGCTTGTTGACCATTGCACAAAGGTGGTAAACAGGTTTTGGGAAGTTACTGAGGATTGGGCCGAGCACGCAGGGAAGCTACGTGACCTAAGTCATGATTGGTGTGCTTGCCACATGATGTGAGGAGCTGTGTATGGATTGGTTTGTGTAATGTAAAAAGGTCTGGGTAAAAAATAGTTAAGAGGAGATTCTCCCAGGCGCGCTTCAAGGCTAGAGCTAAGGCTATCGCTTCAAGGCTATGTTGTAGCTGCTATCGCTAGCGCTAGGCTGTAGCTGCTTTCACTTTGCTGCAATAAATCTTACAACTGTTGTAACTGCTTTTGCTTTGTAACTACCCTTGAAGTCCGCAGAAATAAACTTTTCAAAGAATCTTTACCGTATCGGGGTCTTGCTCGCGGGACGAGGGACCCTGATAAACTATTATTGTGAAACTTGTTAATTCCTCCCTTCTATACTGTTGGTTTGCTTCACCTACTACTTTATTGACTCTTATTATGAAATGTCCCCCTTTCTCCAACAACATCTGTCTCAAAGTGTTTGCCCAATACTGACATCATTGCCCTATGCCCTTTTTATTATTTGTGTAAGACAATTCATATTTTTTCAATTTTTTTTTACTTTCAATTGTATTGTGTTTTGTGCTTTCAATTTACTTTCTATTGTATCTTTGACGTTAAAGTGTTTCTTCTTTTCTTTTTTTAAAAGATACATTTATTTTTATTGGAAAGAGATTAACAGAAAGAACAACAAAGATTTTTCCATCCGCTGGTTCACTCTCCAGATGGCTGCAACAGCCTGAGCTCAACCAATTCGAAGCCAGGAGCCAGGAGCTTCTTCCAAGTTTCCCACGTGGCGCAGGGTCCCATGCTTTGGGCCATCCTCCGCTGTTCCCTCAGGCCACAAGTAGGGAGCTAGATGGGAAATGGAGCAGCCAGGACACAAACTGGCACCCATAGGGGATCCTGGCACTTGGAGGAGGAGGATTAGCCAATCAAGCCATTACACTTGGCCCTAAAGTTTTATTTTTTTTATTTGGTATTACTTCTGCATCTTACCTATATCTGTCTTTTGATTTTGATGGCATTTCATTTGCTTTTAATGTAATTAGAATTTTTTTTTTAATTTGTTCCAATTTGAGCCCTCTTTTTGTCAATCTATTTTATCTTATACTAAATTTTTCAAGTATGTTATTTTAATTTCTCAACTAGCTTTCTAAGTTCAATTTATTCTGCTTCACCAGCGGTGGCCCCTAAATGTAAGTTCTTCAGCCCTTTCCCAGACATGCTTAGGACAAGGTTCAGTGCTGTGCGTTAACAAGGCTTCCACATGAATCTAACGTACACTGAAGCTGTGAAACAGCAGCATCAGTCCTTAGCAATCTACTTCACACTCATTCCCACTGAGATGTCAGAACCTTACACTAACACAGCTTCATTCACTCCATCTCCTCTATGTACCTATTATCACACATATTCCACCCATGTGTATTATAAACCTAACAGTGTAACTAAACATGTGGTTTGTATTCACCTCATACATATCTGAATTTATACCAGAGTTCCCACTCTTCCCAATCAACACGGTTAGATGTAGGTCATTATTACCCCTTCTGGTTTCTCTGGACTCACCCACCTTAACATGATAGCAGCGAATGGTGTGGTCACTGGAACCAGTGTAGAGGGCGGCGTTCTTCTCAGATGTCTGGGTCACCAGCAGGCAGTTCACTTTGGAGCTATGGCCTTCAAAGATGCCGATACATTTCCGACTCTAAAGTCAAACACAGGTCACGTTATCACTTGTAGGGTACAGATGATCAAGTAAAGTGTTTCTTCCTCAACAAAATGAGGCAACAACAGTCAGGTCACTACTTTTTGCTCAGTGCCTACAATAATGCCTGGAACACAAAAGGTATTCAGTAACTAGCCATTCACTGAATGCCCAACTGATGGCTGCAGGGTCTGGGGTACCTGCAGCTGGATGCTGAGCCATAACCAGAAAACACTTAATACACTCCTCCACAGGAGAGGACAGAAGCCAATTCTCTACCTTGAGCAACACTAATATATGGACCAAATACAAACTATAGTGCTAATTATCCTGAATAGGTATGTATTTGATCATTGAAAAACAGGTTTCATCAAAGGTTTTAGTGGCTTACATGTGACTTCCACAGAGAACATTCTAAATGATATGTCTGTATATATGCACAGATCTATTTAGGATGTACACACACACAGACACAGACACAGACACACACACACACAGACACAGACACAGACACACACAGACACAGACACACACACACAGACACACACACACAGACAGACACACACACACACAGACACAGACACACACACACACACACAGACACAGACACACACACACACACACACAGAACACACAGACACACACACACACACAGACACAGACACACACAGACACAGACACAGACACACACACACACACACAGACACAGACACACACACACACAGACACAGACACAACACACACACACACACACACAGACACAGACACACACACAGACACACACACACACACACACACAGACACAGACACACACACACAGACACAGACACACACACACACACACACACACAGACACAGACACAGACACACACACACACACACAGACACACAGACACACACACACACACACAGACACACACACACACAGACACAGACACAGACACACACAGACACAGACACACAGACACAGACACAGACACACACATACACACACACACACAGACACAGACACAGACACACACACACACAGACACAGACACACACAGACACAGACACAGACACACACACACACACACAGACACAGACACACACACACAGAGACACAGACACACACACACACACACACACACACAGACAGACAGACACAGACACACACACACAGACACAGACACACACACACACACACACAGACACAGACACACACACACACACAGACACAGACACAGACACAGACACAGACACACACAGACACAGACACAGACACAGACACAGACACACACACAGACACAGACACACACAGACACAGACACACACACACACACACACACACAGACACAGACACACACACACAGACACAGACACACACACACACACACACAGACACAGACACACACACACACACACACCCTCTGCAATTTAACTGTTATGCTCATATTTCCTTATAACACTGCTTCCTTCCTTCAGTCCCTCCCATTACTTCTCCCATCACTAGGTGGAAGGAGGTTACATTTTTGTTATCTGTGGCAAACAATTTTCCTGATCCATCAACTAACTTTCAAATTTTCTGATTACAAAAATTACTTCAGTAGTACTTCCAAGGCATTATTTATTCAGAAAACACGGCATTTCTAAAATTTCTTGGCTATCAGAGCCAGCAAACAGATCTCGACACATATCAAGTACTCGGAAGTTCTTTTTTTGAGACTAAGGAAGATCAGAAATGTAAGTGTGAGGCAGTGGGGAAGGACTGCTCTCCTGTCACCTGGACACTCAGCAGCTGTCAGGAAATGTCTCCTCTGATGCCTTCTTAGAGCTCCTCTCTGTGACCTACCAGCGACTCAACTGCCCCCACACCAACTCCAGGGGTGGCAGCTGACTGACCAGAGCCTGCTGGCATGGGTTTAACCTCCTTTGCAGCAAGTGAAGGTACCAGCAGTATAAAGTCTAGCACGCTTTTGTGGTATTAGGAGCGGGGGGGGGGGGGGGGGGGGCGCAAAACACCACAGTGGCTATTGACATCTGTCTGTGAGAAGGGGAACCAGCTTTTAGAAAGGAGTGGTCCCTGAGAAGGCAGAATAGAAAGACAGAGAGATCAGGTCTCCAGTGTCTCATTCTGAGGCTCACCCCTACCTTGGGATAGACAGTAAATTCCCCAAGTTGTTTAAGGGAAAGAGTTGGCTTTTCGGGCCTGGTGTGATGGTGTAGCGGTTAAAGTCCTTGCCTTGCATGTGCCAGGATCCCATATGGTCATTGGTTCTAATCCCGGCAGCCCCGCTTCCCATCCAGAGCTCTCTACTTCTGGTCTGGGAAAGCAGTCGAGGACGGTCCAAAGCCTTGGGACCCTGCACCTGCATGGGAGACCCAGAAGAGCTCCTGGTTCCTAGCTTCAGATTGGCACAGCTCCAGCCGTTGTGCTCACTTGGGGAGTGAACCATCAGACGGAAGATCTTCTTCTCTGTCTCTCCTCTTTGTATATCTGCCTTTCTAATAAAAATAAATAAATCTTAAAAAAAAAAAAAAAAAGAGTTGGCTTTTCTAAAGCCTGCTTCAAACATTCTAAATGCTACATGAACTTACCACCAGATTATACACACGGACAGTTTTATCCGCTGAGCAAGTATACAGTAAGTTCCCAAATATCTGGATTGCATTCACAGCAGCCTGGTGCCCTTCAAAGCTCCCTTCTGTGGGCTCATCATCATCTCCTGGCTCTGAGGATATTTCTAGAAAGTACGGACAGATTTCAGAGACATGGCTACCAATCAAAACCATTATACCATACAGAGGTTCCCAGATTAAACCAAAAAGACCTTCTACAGTCTAGTTTTCCTAGCAAAGTCCTGTATTTCCTTGGAAGATTTTTAACAATCCTAGAATAAAAGACAGCATGGCAGGCCTTCATGCAGAAGGTTTATTTTGCTGAAGAAGTTTTTAAACCCAAGCATCTTCCCCTCACCCCCCAATGGAAGTTTCCATCAATTTGGGAAAATCCCTTGCAGAATGAGCATCTAAAGGACAGCTGAGAGGCACCTGTACCTCGCCATTATTTCCCCTTGCTGCCAGTTATTTCCTTGAGTAAGACACTGAAGCAGTTTCTTCTTAAAGCAAAAATCCCTGCAGCCAATGAAACCTAAATGCTAATCAGCTGAACACAGCTGGGAGCCGGATAAGACAGGAAGAACTGCCAAGGCCAGGACTGGAGGACTTAAGGATGCCAGGACTGCCCATCAACACAATCCCCTTTGGGACTGCCCCCACCCCCTCCCATTAGGTTACACAAATAAAGTAAAATCCTGACTCTAACATGCATCAGCCATTATTCCCCACAGTTAAATGTAAATTAAACTGAATGACAAATACCTGAAGAGTTCTTAGATACTTTTATAGAAGTGATTACTGTTTGAGTTTCTGCCACACTGCAAAAATAATAGCAAAAGTGTTCTCTTAGTATATATGTGGAAAGGATAGGTAGTAAATATCTCCTAACTCTAAAATTTTTTTCTAAACAATGGGCAATAGATCAGCTTCTCTATTAAAATTTCTCCCTGAAGGGAAGGATGAATATTTAGCACAAAGTAAAACCTTTTCCGACAAGGGTTGGTTCTTCCATATCATAACTCCTGCTATAGTTACATAAATCTCATTTCTAAGCAAATATTGATTCAAAACTAAAAGCTTTCTTTGTTTGTTTTTGTTTTTTTAAAGAAGACTGGGGCAGGCATTTTAGCATAACCATTAAGTTACCCTTGGGGTGCCTGCACTTGAAGTCACATTGACCCTGCTCTTGATCGAGGAGGGAGCAGATGACGATTCAGTGTCTGGGTTCCCACCACCCTTGTGGCCTCACCAGCCCTTAGTGTTGTCAGCAGCTGGGTGGTAAAACAACCAATCTCTATCTCCCTGCCTTTCGAATTAAATGGGGGGGAAAAAAAAGGATTGGTGAGAGCTATTCTGACTGAACCAATGCAACCTCCTCACCTTACGTGGATGCCATCTTTATGGCGAGTGACAATCTCACTGGTAGAGCTAACTTCATCACATCCAGAACGAGAAGTTTCCAGCGAGTTTGGCTCTGTAGTGTTCCAGGTATCCTTTTTGGATGGGCTGTCTGGTTTCTCCTCTCCAGACTCAGAGGATTCGATTGGTATCACTTCCAGAGGAAGGTTATTAATTTCCAGGACTTCCAGGGACGAGTCACTGTCGGGCTCATCTCGGACACTGTCCTGCTCCAGACCAGCTCTGCTGTCTTCCCAAGTGGATGTCGTTACTTTCCCTCCTTTGGTTAACTTCCCGCTTTTAACCTTCCTCACGGGTTTCGCGGTAAACACATCCTGCTCGGTGTCACTGTTCTCAGGAACACGGGTGGCACGCAGAGTTTTCTTCTTCCGAAGTTTCTTCTTTTTCTTGTTCACCTTTGTGTCGGCTGATGTCAGGGTGGATTCAGCCTGCTGCTCAGGCTGGTCAACTGGGGAGTGGGGTTCCTTCTCCAACGAGGTTTCGGCAGTAAAAGATAATCTTGGGAAAGAACTGGTACAGGCTTCAGACCCAATGTTGCCTTTGGTTGGTTCTTCACGTCCTTTATTTATACTAGGAAGACTAGACGATTGGGAGGAGGGAGAGTTTTCTCTGTCCCTGATGCTTTCTTGCTCCACAGACAACTTGAGTTCTTGGCTAGGCTCATGGAAACTTTCTGTTAGCCCTGAGAAGGGCAACGTTGCGGTCATGACGGGGTAAGCGGGAGAACTATCGCTCATCTCTCCTGAATCGAGAAGAAAAAAATTACTGCGTCCTTTTTGTGTTTGCTGTTTATTTTCACAAACTAAACACGTCACTGACTGGATCTCTACCAGACATCGGGGATACATGCACAAAACCACGGCTGTTAGGGCTGTTGTCACAGGCCTCTGGGACCTGCAGGACACGCTCCTGTTGGAGCGCTTACTCTTCTCCTATCAACCCCACAAAAAACATGCGTGTCATTGTCCCTATGGAAGCTTCTTGTGGACAAGGACTGCTTCTATCCATCTTGTTTTCTCATTTAAGATGTTCATATAGCCAATGCTATTGTATTAGGAGACACATATTTACCTGACTAAAGCACACTTTTATGTCTTAGCAATTTGTCACTATACATTTTACCTACACATCATCCAATTTTTGCTACACACTAATAGTTAAAAAGCCAGCTGACTTAAAAATGTCCTCTTTCTTTAACTCAGTTGTTTCATGTCTAGGAATTTTAATTCATGAAATACAAATATACTGGAAGACACATTACACAGCACAAGAAAGGCTGAAATAATATGTAATAAGGTAACATCTACAATTTCAGTTTTCCAACTTTTCACAAAGGATATAACTTCAACCCCATGCACAAAAACCGAACTCATGCACGTGTCCTAATAAAAGTGTTAATACAAAGTCAACTCAGTAACACTAGATTGGAGAAAATCAGGAAGAGGTTACTGATATTTAAATTCTCTAAAGTCTTTTAAAAGAATGACCCTGAATGAAAGAGATTTCAATGAAAATTAGGATAACTTTTGTTTTTTCATGGCAAGTATAGTTTCACGCCACTCAAACCGTTGCCCTAGTCCCACTGCAGGGATACCCTTCATCTAGAGAAAAGTTTACATACTCTGAGCTTGCAGTAATCCCTTGGACACATGGCAGGCAGAGCCTTGTGACACAGCATTCGGATTCTCTTCTTGTTCGGGAGACATGGGCTCTTGTTTAATATGAACTGATGAGTCTGGAGCAGGGACACTGCCATGGGCTGGCAAGGTGGATGTGTTGACTTGGAGAGGGGCTCCCGTGGATGAGGGAGACGCGAGGGACGATGGTGGTTCCAGAAACGCTGGGTGAAAAGGTGTCGGCAGCAGTGTGGCGTCAGCAGATGTCTGAGACCTACTGTTCCTTTGTTCTCGTGTGAGGCTGCAGGGTACCTGGTCTGGGTGCTCAGAGGGTTCATATGTTTCTAGAATAGGATCCAGAAATACAAACAAATGTAAAAATCTGGAAAGCCACTGGTTTCTCAGTGAATACGTGTTTTTAGAGATTAGAAGACAGTTTTAAATCAATGTATTAAATAAATGTGATAACCTATACAACTATCATCAAGATGTCAGAACATATTTCAACATTCAAACTTCAAAATTTTAAGTGATTTATCTCGTTATCTCATATAGGTAGGTACTCATAGAAAAGCCAAGAGTGGAAGCTAGTCTTGTGATGACTAATTTAAAGCTCTTCTCTTAAGACACTGTCTCTCTGGCTAGGCATTTTTGCGGATACATAGTCTATGGGCTTTTCCAGAGCAGGACAGAACCAGAGAAGAACAGAAATCATGACGTATCTGTAAGTACCCATTACTCTGCTCTACAGGGTAAAATTGTAGTAAGACACAGAGGCCCCATCCCACCAGACATTCTCTGAATACCTTGCAATCCCTGTAGAATCTGTATTCTTTGGGTCCTCAGTGCACTCATCTCCACAGTGATCTAAAAATAAAGTATTCCGTTAAGCATGCTGAAATCCAACTTGAAAGACAAATCCACTTTCATCACACCTTCTGTCTGTTGTCACCTGCTGTTTGAGCATAAGCAGTCTCTGAACTTCAATGTAAGCTGTCTGAAGTGCTGCCCGCGCTTGCACAAGGTTGTTATCCATGCACTGTAGTGATTTACTTAGTTCTTCCTCCCTTAAAGAAATATTCAGCAGCTGGTCAACCTGAGAACGTTCTGCAAGAAATCAGATGGTTTAATACTGAAATTTATCTTTAATAATACAACTCCTCAAAAAATGAGCTGAACTGATTATTCTTTCTAATAGGTCATATTAGAGATCTATTGATTTTCACAGAACATGTATTGAAGGTAATATCAAAGCTAGAAACTAAAAATTGAGAACTGGTAGGCTGTAGGTTCAAGTACACTATTACTCTGTACTGTCTTACCTAATTACCTTCCACCAAATACCTTTACAGGTGAAATCCATGTTCTAGGCAAATCAGCTTTGAGGTGGTATGTTCCATTCTTTTGGTATGCCATTCTTTTCACACAGGGCTTTTGCTTAGATCAAGAGTAAGATCTAGGCTGCTGGCTCTCTCCTCCTCCTAACCTTTATTTTTCCAGTCTGTTAACTCAAAATAGTTCTGCTTATTACAGAAAGCTTCCTGAGGAAATACTGCTTTGATAGAATACATTTAAATGTTCTACTATGTGTATGTATTCCAACACCTGTGTGCTAAACTTCACACCCACACATCAACTATGATATCCCAACTTAAGTGTCTCAAGGGTCCTTCAAGCAATGAATCCAAACGGCAATCTGCCATCTTTCTATACTTTCAACTTACTCCCATTGGGGAATTTTCTATCTCTACTAACGGTATCATCATTTATCCAGGCTAAAACTGGAGCCACCCTTGACACCTCCTCCCTCATTTATCACATCCATTTGCCACCCCACTCTGTGACATGACTCACTTTCTGCTTATACTGCAACTCGATTTAAGTCAACAGAAAGTCAAGAGTCAGAAGCATTATCAGTGAGAGAAAAACTGTTCATATCTACCCTTTGAAATTCCATTAAAAAGGTAACCAAGACACCTCAAAAACAGAAAATGGGAAAAACGGCTACTTATATGTTACTAAGAGGCATAAAATACTAAATATCCTGTTGCTTTCATCCCACCTAAAAGGCCAATGAGATTTTCTCACTTTACAATATATTAACTGTATTAACCGAGATATATTCACTGTAACTTACAGCTGTATGCGACCAATTTCTGCTATTGTTATAAATGGATGTTGTGGGAAATCAAGCTTTTCTCTACCCTTCAGCCAGGCAGCAATAATTCAAAGAAACGATACACAGATCATTAGTGTTTGATCACTGCGAGTTACATTCCAGGTCAAGTTGTAAAAAGGCTAATGTGCTATTAACACAATGCTCTGCCAGAATATTCCGCACCATACCTTTCTTTCCTTTAATTTTTCTTCTTTTGTTCTTTCTCTCAAGACTTGGGAGTTCAGGAGAAGATCCATCCTGGAAGGATAAGACAAGTGGAAAATACTATATAGGTAAAAGCTGTCACGTGAGAGAGGTAAAAACAATCAGTTCCAAGATGGCCAGACACTGCTCATCAGGTCCCACACACAAGGTACAAACTGAAGTACTACTTGAATGAAAGTACTGATCTAAACAAACAAAACAAAAAGGTGGAAAATAAAATTTAAAAAACAAACTAAACTATTTGTGAGGTAAAACAAAGATATCCTCTGGTCATAAGACAACTGTTAGCATAAAAGTCTGTTTTCAAGTTTTCAAAAATGTCTGCTACATAGTATTCAGTTCAGAGGAATCCAGGAGGAAGCCAAGTTCTTAGCTACTCCGTGTACATATTTTCCCAAAGGACCAGAATCTAGACTGTATCACTACCAAGAGCTTTTTCAGCAAGGGGGCCTGAGAAGGCAAGGCAATATAAACGACAAAGAGGCATCAGACAGGGAGTGAACCAGCAGATGGAACACCTTCTTTCTCTGCAACTCCTTCTCTCTGTAAATCTGCCTCTCTGATAAAAATAAATCTTTAAAAAGAAAGGAAGAGAAAAAAAAAAAAGAGGGAAAATATTAAAGGGCCAGGCTGTGTAATGGTCCAAAGCTAGAGTTACAGGGACTAAAAATATATATACACTATGCTCGTAGATATGTACTCTAGTAGTATTAAATCACCTTAATACGATGCCTAGTAGTTGGGGCTCATCCAGGTCCTATAAACACAACAGAATTCCTTTCTCCAGCAGAAGTACAGAATGCAGCTATGGAAACATTAAGTTATAGCTGAAGATAAGACTTAGCCTTGGTCAGGTGATAAAACCACCACTGGCTTGGAGATTAATTTTAAAGATGACCTCATATTTTCCTAGTACTGTACATTCATATCAGGTTACACTGAATTTAGCAGAATTACTCAATGCAAACAACCAGTAGGATAAAAGAGCCTCGTAATTCTGCTATTCTGGAGTGGAGAGTGTCAATCTCAGATGCCCAGAAAAATTCAACAGTACATTTTCCTTATAAACAACCAAGCTGGCACAGAGATAATTTACCAAAAATACACAGGAATTGTACTCACTCCGGTGGCTCTTCGTTTCTTCCTAATACTCGGGCAATCGTTTTGTTCAGCACCAGAGGTACAGCTGCTGTCTGTGGCTGCATCCGCTAAGCTGGAGCTTGCCAGGGCTAAGGATGCATCCGATGGTGAGTTTCTTTCTCTTTTACTCTCCTGAGCAGTCTGACGCTCGCATGGTGGTGTAGACCTTTCCTGGCTGCCCAAGTCTTCAGCTGAGTGCACTGCGGGCATTATCCGGTCAGAGGGTACTTGTGCACTGGGTTCATCTGCTCTCAGGGTGGTGCCCAGAGACGTCGCTTCCTGTTTAAGGCGCAGCATTCCTTTAGGACTCTGTGCAGCCGCCAGTGAGTTATTCAGCGACACAACCTGCTGGGGCTCATTTTCTTTGCTCCCAGTTTCCTCAGTGAAGAAGCTATACATGGAAGGTGCCCTGTCCACAATCACACTGCTCTCAGAAAGGCTTCGCTTCCTCGCCAAGCCAGGAGAGGAAGAGATGGAAATGCCTTCCCAATGGAATCCTTCTCGATCAGACAGATCAGGTTCCCCATCCAAATCTAAGGTCTCCTGCTCATTTTGAACCAGGGGTACCATTTCTATACCGAACCTTAAGGGAAAAGAAAAAAAAAACATGAACCAGATGTGGTTGAGGAGGATGCACACTATTTAATGTGCCAGGCTTCACTAAATACTGAGGACACAAAAACAAGTTAAGATGGGTCTTGTCTTCAAGGAACTCCCAGATCCTTACACAGCTATGAGAATACAGGTAAGGGAGTAAAAGTTGTAGGTTTGATTCCAAGTGCAGTTGTAAAGCTGTGACAGCAACAACAAAAGCAATTGTTAAGCACTCAAATTAAAAAAAAAAAACAAACACCTTTCATTGAACACTCAAGCCAGGCATTATGCTAACAATCTTTATACTTCTCGAGTACTACTCACGAGTGTAGTAAAGAAAAAAGGAGCAGAGCAAATCCATTATTTCAACAACAGAAAGGTAGTGTGCCATCAGTTCCAGACAGAAGGTAACGGGAGTGGTTACAGTTCAAAGTCCTACCACTCATCCCTAAACTAACACCTGGAAAGATATGGATTCACAGATACATTGCTTGGTGAACTTGCTCTCTCTAGCCCCTTTAGATGGTTTTCCCCTATAACTCCGCTGCATTTCTGAGAAGTATGGGGGCTTCTATTTTAACTGGCATTTCCTGCTAGTGAACATTTTATTTCATTTGTCATAGAACAGTACTCTAATAGTAAACAAAACTAGCCATTTACAATGGGTATTTTTGATAAGCATTTAACTTAATGAAGCAAGCAGAATTCCGTTGCCCAAGGTCAAAGGGTAACTTAAAAAGAAAAAAACAAAAAGAAAGAATCCAGCCATTGTGGTAGCTGAGGAATGAACCAATGGGTGGAACTTTTTGTGTCTCAAATAAATGAAACAGAATTTTACAAATTAATAGAACACAAGAGAGAAAGAAAACTAGATACTGAAGAAAGGCACCAAACCTGGGTAGGCCTTTGCCCAGCTCTTGTTTTTTCTTGGTTACTTGCTGAATGACCTGCTCCCAGTTGACGTTTCTCCGAGACGCGTTGAGGATCTGCCGTAGAGTTGGCTTGAGTCCAGATTCCTTGTCTGTCTCACTCTTTCGATGACCACTAATGTTGCGAATTCGGCGAGCACTGTTGAGATTCGGCTCGGGGAGGTGGGTTCCGGTTTTGCTCTTCAAACTGATGTGCCGGGTTAGATCTCTCTGGAGTGAGGCAGGAAAGCCAAGCTTGCTTAGTTCAGGCAGAAGGGAGCCTGAGGGCTGACCGCTATCGTCCTTTGGGAGCTCTCCGTCCAAGCTGGCGATCTCAAAGCCTTCTGTTTCGTCAGATCTGTGACATTTAACGGAGTCATCAACCTGTGCATCCTCTAGGGAGGTTTTCAAGTCTAACAGTAAGCTATGGTGTGGGCTGGGTGCGGAAGTCACTGGCAACTCAGACTCTTTCTGGAGGGGTGTGGAGCTACGTGGGGAACCAGACAGATTTTTAGGGGTCTTCAGGACTTGGTTTTCTCCCTCCTTCTCATCAGAAGCCTGACTGCTACAGGATAGAACTTGTGCCGTGGAAGAACCCAGGGATCCAGGCTTTGTTCTGTGCTTTTCCTTGTGGGATGTCTCCCCATCACTTTCGTCTCCTAATGCGCGCACCTGGAGCTCGATCTTCAGAGACCCTCTTTCTGACTCCTCTACGTTCCGGCTCATTTTTGCATAGTTCTTGGTCCTTTTAGAACTGCTGAGCAGTGGAGTTTGCAGTGACTCCTGACACTGCAGCACCTCTTTGGCTTTTCGTAATGTATCATTCAAACTGTCATGGGGTTTCTTAGGAGGGCCACACTTACTTTTATTCCCCTTTGAAGTACGAGGACATGAACCACGCAATTTGGAACTGGAAGAACCATGATTATTTTCCTTAGTAGGTTTGTTCAAGGGATTCAAGTATTCTCTGGGCAAAAAAGAATTTCTTTTGGTGTTCTTTGAGGGATTCTTTGAATCCTGCTTTTGAGGAACTGATTTAGTGGCTGGCCTTAGAGGGGGCGGGGACTTCATTGCTGGCATCTTATTGGAGTTGTGTTCACACTCAGGTTTTTCTGTAACAGCACACTCTCTCACCCCCTCACAGGAAGCGGTGCAGTCAGAAGTGGCTTTGTGACTAAGAGACCCAGTAGGTATTTCTTTTTGTGCTGACATTAGGAAATTACTTTTACCAGCTTGAGGGTCTTGCATTCCTGTGGGTATTAAACTAATATCAGACAAAGGTTTATCTGTCTTTTCTGAATTGTTACCACTGACTTCTTTCAGAGCTGACTGTGGATCCAGAGTCTTCTGGGAGGGATATGGCGTCCAGCGATGCTGCTTTTCCCTTGTTACATTACTATTCTTTCCACCAGTTTTGGAAGCTGCAGTGTCAGTCTGTTTAGTGGTTTGGCTTTCCAGTTGTTCGAAGTTGAAGTTAAGTAAGTTTTCTGAAGGATACTTATCACTTGTAAATCCTTCAGAAGAACCTCCATATGCAACAACTGTACCCACTTTATCACTTTCTTGCCACTGCCAATTATATCTCTCCTGACCGTACAGGCTTGCCTTACCAGATTTCTTGTTCCATGGCACGGTCTTATCTTCCTTTTGAGAGTTAGAGTTTCTGTTCCACCCTGGTTGAAATCTGTCTCTAGAGCCACTGTAATTCCAGTTATTTGTGCTACGTACACTGGATTTCCAGTTTCCATTACTGCTGTTCATATGCCAACTGGAAAAACCACCTGTTCCTTCAAAATGCCAACTGGAATTCCTTCCTGATCCATTATGATTCCAATCTACTAATCCACTATTTGGATGCCAGCTACTCCCAGGGTTACTATGGCTGTGAAACCAATTCAGGGAGACTCCTGAAACATCCTTATGCCATCCAGAACGTCCTCTTGCTCCACTGTTCCTCAAGTGAGAAAAACTGTTTAACCTGTTACTGTTAAAGCCATCATTCTTCCATGTCCAATCCCACTGTGGAGGTCCACGGTGATGCCTGCCTGCTTGACTATAACTCTCTCTATCTTGGTAAGGGAGTCGATCTTCTCGTCTCCTTTGGGGTCGTCTATCATCAGAGTTTATTTCTTGGCTGCTCTTGGAAGGTTCATTTTGTCTGTAAGAAAAAGAGTTTCTCATTAATGATTTAAAGGCATTCACAAGCTTCCTTTAAGGGCATTATCCTTCATCCTTTCTTCTACCATCCTCTCTGCTAAGAGTACATAACAGAGCCTATTTTTATATCTATGAGATAGTTAAATTTATATTTCTCAACTCATTAGCTTAAACTATTTCCCCTGTACCACCAATTATGTTAAAAGTTGGCCAATGTTCATTCCTCTTCCTTTCTTTGATGTGCTTTTTTGTTGTTGTTGTTTCAAGAATCCAACTAATATTTTACATTTATGGAGCTTTTTGATTTTTTAAATTTTTATTAAAAATCTCGACCATGCCAGGACAGGTGGAGCAGCCAGGACTCAAACTGGCTCCCAATGGGATATCAATATTGCAGGTGGCAGCTTGGCCTATACTGGCTATTTCCCAGCCTCATGGATCTTTCTTAAAATAAAAACAATATCGCTATGGTTAGTTATCATAGTTAATAAAATACTATTTCAGTTTAAGTTCTTTCTGCAAAACGTGGAGCGGCTGACACTGTGGCGTTGTAAGCTGAGGCACTGATATTCTATATGGGCACCAGTTTTACTCCCAACTGCTCCACTTTCAATCCAGCTCCTTGCTAATGGCCTAGGGAAAGCAGCACAGTATTAGAGATTTGGTCCTGGGCAGAAGATTCCACTCCATTCCTAACCACTAGACCTGGATAGAATTAGATATCCAGGGCCAGCATGGTAGCCTAGGGCTAACCTCGCCTTGAACATGCTAGGATCCCGTATGGGTGTCAGTTCTTATCCCGGTGGCCCCGCTTCCCATCCAGCTCCCTGCTTGTGGCCTGGAAAAGCAATTGAAGACGACCCAAAGCCTTTGGACCCTGCACCAATGTGGGAGACCAGGAAGAGGCTCTTGGCTCCTGGTTTCGCATAAGCTTAGCTCCAGCCACTGTGAGTGATCACTTGGGGAGTGAATCAGCAGACAGAAGATCTTCCTCTCTGTCTCTCCTTCTCTCTGTATATCTGACTTTGTGATAAAAATAATATAAATCTTTTTTTTTAAAGATTTATTTTATTTTTATTGGAAAGGCGGATATACAGAGAGGAGAGACAGAGAGGAAGATCTTCCGTCCGATGATTCACTCCCCAAGTGAGCGCAACAGCCGGTGCTATGCCGATCTGAAGCCAGGAGCCTCATCCAGGTCTCCCACGCGGGTGCAGGGTCCCAAAGCCTTGGGCCGTCCTCGACTGCTTTCCCGGGCCACAAGCGGGGAGCTGGATGGGAAGAGGGGTCGCCAGGATTAGAACTGGCGCCCATATGGGATCCCAGGCGTGCAAGGTGAGGACCTTAACCACTGCGCCACCGCGCCGGGCCCAATAATATAAATCTTAAAAAAAATTGAATCTTCTAAACTAGTTTGGTTTCTTTCCCTAAACTAGATTTAAACCTTAAACCAAGCACTGACTTTAACTCGCTTTTTTTTTCTTTTACAAATTGAATTATAACTTCATTTAACTAAAACTTCACTCACTTAACACTACAAAGAACCACCCTTTCTAGGGTAGGGCATTTAGCCTAGTGGAATGTCTGCATCCTGATTTTAGCCGCCTCTACCTCTGGGATACAGAGGTAACAGCTCAAGGAATGGGTTCCTGCCACTTGTGTAAGCACAAGGACTGAGTGCACATTTCGGGCATAAGCCAGCACATGGGGTATGCAAAAGCTGTCTCTACCTGGAAAGAACTAAATTAAAGAAAACAGTTCTGGGGTAGACAGCCAACAGTTGGGATGTGGGTGAGATTCCTGTCCCCTGTTGAGTGCCTGTGTCTGGCACAAATACCTGGCTCTGATTCTGACTCCAACTTCCTGTTAATGCAGACCTTGGGAAGGAGCTGTGAGAGCTCAACAAACTATGCCCCTGACACTCCAGGGTGAGACACAGACTGCACCTTGGCTCAGCTTGGGAAGCATTTGGGGAGGGAGCTAGCACATGGGAATATTCTCTTGAACTGTTTTCTTAGAAAAAAAAAATTGTTATAATCACTTCTCAACAGGAGACCTTCTGTTCCCAAGTAACACGTTATTACACATACCACAAGATTGTAAAGAAAAAAAAAATCATTAACCAAATTGCTTTTACCTTTTATTTCTAAGCAGCGGACAATTCTGGTATCCAAGGAGATCACTGTCTTAGCTATACTAATATAATTAGTAATAAGATAATTGGTAAAAAAAAAAAATCATTCATGAAGTATATTTTCTAGGTCATCATGAACTGGTTACACTGAGGGAATAACAGCATTTAGTCAAACTCACAGCCCACCCCTCACCCCCAAAATCTTAGTTTAAAATTTCCTAAGGAAAAAAAAATCAAGAAGAAATAAGTAGACAATTTTATAAACATGTCACCGAGGCCTATCAAAAGACTCAAATAGTAACTATGAGAGGAATGTCTGATCTACTCAGATTCTCTTTTACTCTCTGACTTAATGTCCAGTCACTGACACAGATAAGCTAATAACGGAACTAGCGGGTAAGAACAAGCAGCAGCTCATCTCCTAGGGGCTCCAGCACCTAACCCAGAACAAAGTGAAAATACAGCTATATTAAAAGCATGGAGAATGTGTGAAAGAGTAAGCAACTGAATAATTTAAGAACTAATGCTGCTATGTTTTTAAAACTACAGAAAAGCCTCCTTCAGACCCTTGTTCAAATACAACTTTAACACAGAGTAAAAACTATACACTTCCTTTGTATATCCAAACCTCTAATTAAAAATAACCACTCTCTGAGAAGGAGTTCTAACATTTCACTTTAGAATTTGAAATATTTCTCATCATCATGTCACAGTACTTCGAAACTAATTCTGCCGTAATTGGTTTCCCCACTTTCACTTCCACCTAAAAATGTCTGCTTTGATTAAACTCTTTAGACTATAAAACAGTCAAAACACAGTGCCCAACACACGAATGTACAAATGTAAACATGAAATCATGCACCACACAACCTACAGTCATCTGGCACAAATCAAAAATAAAAACGTATTCAGTAAATATTTATAGATTTATTGAGAGTGAACCAATCACCATAGAAGTCACTGAGATTTCAAGGAGAAACTAAATTTGACAGAAGCATCATGCTAATTCACATCCAGTAAAAACCTATTTCCTTGGCTATGTTACTTTGGCAATAGGAAATACCATATTCAATGAGGCTTATACTCTAATACCTTTCCACAAGAATAAAAGTAGTTCAAAACCTGGTTAACAACATAATAAAATTTTCAAATATGTAACTAAAGCTAGTTATGTAAGGACAATATTCATTTTGGTTAATGTTAAGCAAATAGTACTCAAATAACAGAGAATGCATTCCACCGCCTTTTTATTCATCGCATAGCAACCTCAAGCAACGCCTCATAACTAAATTTACCTGTGACATGCTGAAGAGTATAAAAATGTAAAATGTATTCTATAATCTATACGGTGTTCTGTGACAAGATGAGCTTCTTAAGGAAAACTGAAATCCTTACTTACCGACTTTGTTCTTTCCTTTGTTTTATTAACTGAACAAGTTCCTTGTCAAAATACTCTTCTTCCTCTTCATTTTCCTTTCCATCATCTTCTCTTTCCTGGGCATCAACCTTATCTTTGTGCAACTGGCTAGAAATGTGCTTTGCATACGCGGAGAGACCCACTTCTGTGACCCCGCACACGCGGCACTCATGACTGCTGTCCCTAGGGAAAGAGGGAGATGAAGGACATTCAATCCTCCCCACTGGCATGGCAAACTCAGCAGGTCTGTTACAGGTTCCTCTGAAATACACTGCACCCTTGGATGCAATGAAAAATTAGTGCTAGCCAATTCCAATGCTCCTTTCATCCACTTTTAATAAACTGTTTGAGAAGTTACTTTGGAAATGAATTCAAGATTATTTTCCAGCAATCAAGAGGCAATACGCTTGAGGTTAAGGTAGTACTTGGGGAGGAGAAATCGTCTTGAATTGCTGTACTTAAAATCTTGCCAGAGGAAACATGGTGAAAGGGGAGGCAGGGCAGGGGGCTCAGAGCAAACCCAAGTTGCCCTGGAGCACACCCATGATGCCAGCTGCACTCAAGGGCCCGGTGACAAGGCCTCCCTTTTCATCTCCTGCTGCGGCGGTTCCATCCAGTCAAAGCTAAGGGGTGGAGAACAGAGGGGGTGGCAAGGCCAATCCCGAGGGGGTAACTCGATCTGAACAGCTGGAACTCTGCCTGGAATGCCAAGATTCCGGACCAGGGGCAACTGATAGACCCAAGCAAACTTTTTTGGTCTGGATGATACATGTGATCCACATGCTGCTTCAGAAGGGCTTATTTTAAAGAGAATGGAAAGCATTTCGGTTGTAGGAGGCGAACAGCTGTTGTCAGGCAACTGTTTTTTCTCAAGTTTCAGAAAATGCCATAGAAAGAAAGAAAAGAGAAAGCTTGAAGAAAAAAAAGTAAAACCAGGTTTTCAGGTAAACAGGGCAGACATCTTTTTTTCTTAATACATTAAATGGTATATCTCAAACTGGCCACAGTCTAGAATCATGGCCAGAGTTATGGTAAATAATAATAATAATAATAACAACTGCTTTTTAAGTTCCTTAATCCTTTGCGTGGACTGGCTGTCGTTCAGGAGGAATATTTGAACACTAGAGTTACAGAACAGTAGTAACCATTTCAAATCCAACTAGCTAGCCGCCTTAAGTCTGCATCATGCATCTTGAGTTCACACTCGTGACATTTTTGCACTTTCTATACCAATCTATAACAACAATAACAAAAGACAATCTGTCTTCGGCCAGATAGCCATACATGCACATCTCTTCATCTTTCCCTCGCATTCAGCCAAACAACACAAGGGCAGAATTTGTATGAATTAACCAGAAGAGACCCTCAAAACTCAGCACCTCATTTAGCAGAAGATGACCATCATTACACATTACCCAAGTGTTCAACAAAAAACAAAACACAACAACAACTTACCAAGCAACTACAGAATTCCAGAAGTTATGCTAAGATTATGGTCAGTGCTGCAATTACTTCCATAATACCTAGTCAGTTTAAAAAACAAAGCTGTTTCGTACTTTGTGGGGATCACGAAGACTGCCTCACAAAGAGAAAATTTTTAGGCTTTTACCTGTTTTTAGGGCTTTGCAAACTCAAAGTCTGATGTTGCAGAAAAAACGTGAAATGCTTATTTCACTTCTATTTCTTTGCAAGGCAGAGACAGTGACATTGAACTTCCCAAATGCCTGTAATAGCCAAGGCTGCATCAGGATTCGGATTCAGGAGCAGAGAACTACATCCAGCTCTCCAACATAGGGGCAGGAACCATCTTCTGCCTCCTTCACAGGAACATTCATAGGGGGCTGGATTAGAAATAGCCAGGATTGGAGAGACACTCTCTCATATGGAATGCCACCGCAAGTGGTAGTTTAAGCTGCTGCACCATCATGCTGGTTCCCCTCAGGATCTATAAAATGCTACATTGTATACTGCAGTACCAAGATCATCATTCTTAGTGGTAATTTAATGTAACGTATAAAGAGTAAATTCCTGATTTTACCCCTATATCTAATATGTAGAGAATTTTCCCTATGTACAAAATATCAGAATTCTAAGAATCAAGAATCCTCTCTTGGGGTAACCCTTGTGGCACAGTGAGCAAAGCTACCACTTGTGGTGCTGGCATCCCAGATATATTCCAGTTAGTGTCCTGGCTGCTCCACCTCCAATTCAGTTCCTTACCTATTGCCTGGAAAAGCAGCAGAGGATGGCTCAGGTCCTTGGGATCCTGCACCCCTACCAGAAACTCAGAAGAAGCTGCTTGCTTCTGCCCTTAGACCGGCCCAGCTCTGGCCATTGTGGCCATTTGAGGAGTGAACCAGTGGATGGAAGACCTCTCTGTTTCTCCCTCTAAATCTTTCAAGTAAATAAACAAGCCTGTTAAACTGCTGTACTTAAAATCATGCCAGAGTGAAAGCGGAAGTAGGGCAGGGGCTCAAAGTTGCTCTAAAATAACAGAAAAACACCTTCCCTCCCTAAAGACACAATTGATTTTTTTAAATGAAAGAATTTTAAAGTAGGTAAAATCCAGGCCCAGTGTGGTAGCATAGTGGCCAAAGTCCTTGCCTTACATGCATCAGGTTCCCATATAGGAACTGGTTTATGTCCCAGCTGCTCCGCTCCCATCCAGCCCCCTGCTTGTGGCCTAGGAAAGCAGTCAAAGGCGGCCCAAAGCCTTGGGACCCTGAACTCGCGTGGGAGACCTGGAGGCAGCTCCTGGCTTTGGATCTGCTCATTTCTGGCCATTTTGGCCACTTGGAGAATGAACCAGTGAACACAGGATCTTTTTCTCTGTCTTTCCTTCTCTCTTTGGATCTTTCCAATAAAAAAATGAATATATATTTTTTTTAACTTTTAAGATATGGAGCCAGAATGGTGGATCAGGAAGATAATCCTCCAGCTGTGGCTCTGGCATCCCATATGGACATGGGTTTCAGTCTCAGCTGCTCCACTTCCAATCTGGCTCCCTGCTTGTGGCCTGGGAAAGCAATTGAGGATGGCCCAAGGCCTTGGGACCCCGTACCAACATGGGAGATCTCTGCTTTTGACTTCAAATTGGCTCAACTCTGGCCACTGTGGCCACTTGGGGAGTAAACCAGCAGATGGGAAGATCTTTCTCTGTTTCTCCTCTCTGTAAATCTGATTTTTCAATAAAAAATAAATCTTTAAAAAATTTTTGTTGTTGTTGTTGAAGTCTAAGCCATGGTACACAAGTTACAGCGCCACCTGCAGTGACACCAGCATCCCATCTCAGAGCACCTGTAGGAGCCCCTGCTCTGCTTCCCATGAGGCTCCCTGCTGCCCTGGGAAAGCAGGGCCCTGTAATCATGTGGAGATCTTGGACCCTGGCTTCAGTCAGTCCACCAAGGCCATTTGGAGGTTAATCAGTGCACAAAATCTCTTCTCTCTCTCTCTCTCTCCTCTCTGGTACTCCTCCTCCTTTCCAATCAAATTAAATTATATATATATATATATATAGTGAAAATTTTTCAAAATAAATTAGAAAATATTTTTGCAAGGGTGTTGTAGCCCAGTGGGTTAATGGGCTGCTTGGGATGCCACACTCCACACTGGAGCACCTGGTTTAAGTCCAGGCTACTCTTGATCCAGCTCCCTCCAATAGCCCAAATCATTTGGGTTTCTACCATACACATGGGAGACCTGCACAGAGTTCCTAACCCTGGCTTTGACCTGGCCCAGTCCTGGTTGTCGCAGGCATTTGGAAAGTAAACTGGGCAGGCAACGGATGCTTGTGTGTGCCTTTCAAAGGAAAAATTAAAAACAGATATCACTAATGCTTTTCTTATCAACGAAATCTAGTTTTTTAAAAAAAGAGATAAACTTTACAAGATATTTTAAAAAGAGAGAATCTATATTTATAAAAACCACATTTTATGAAAATTCAAATGTGATTGGAGGTAACTATCACTCCTGTTCTGAATGCCGTAAGAATTCATGACTTCACATATGACATTTGAAAAGCTATATGCTTTTAAAAGTTCATAGCAAATTAAATAACTTACTTTTGTTATTTTCAAATTTTTTTCATTTTGTCTTCTATTTTTCTTTTAAAATTTTTTCTAAATATATTTGTTACATTCTATATAAGAACTAATTTATACAAATATAAAAAAAAAATTATGCTTTGCTTCTTAGCTAATAAAGGCAATGACCGTCCCCGGGGAGGTTACAGGAGGGCCCAAATTAGCCTCATCCTGCTCCACACAATTTCCTCTCCTGTGTGAAAGGCAAAGTCTTAAGATACTCGCTCCAGAAGGGCTTCTTTATTAAGCTTGTTCTAACTACCCCACAACAGCTGCTGGATAAATAAAGGTTTGAGCTTTTCGAATAGCATCTATCAGGAGAACTACTTATAGCCCGCACATCTGAACAAGTATATCAGCAAAAAGGGAAGACAGTTCTGGAGGTCCGTAACTATGTAACCAACAGGACAGTAACTTTTCATTCAAGATGTAATTCAAAATTTAAACACAGATATTCAATTCTAAACCAAAGCACAACCAACAACAACCATAAACACAATTGTAAAAACAGATAAACCCCTAACATCAGTAAGCAAATTTAGTAGCGGACATTCACCTTAAGCTCATGTCCCACACTGGAATGAACTAGTTTGTGAAAGTTCTAGCTTTCATCTCAAGTAATACTTTTGTTTGTTTTTTAAACCTAATAGCTAAGCATGAAATCTAAAGGAATGAGAAGACAACAAAAAGAGAAAGCATCAGGGAAAAGAAATAATGACTGGTAAGTACCTGACCACATGGTACAAACTGGTGATGACTGTCCTTACAGTGACGACTCCAAGTCATCAAATTTTGAGATTTTATAGTTTTGCTTTGTCTTAAAGTCATATATACAGAGAGGAAGATTTTTCCATCCGATGATTCACTCCCTAAGTGGCCGCAATGGCCGGAGCTGTGTCAATCCAAAGCCAGGAGCCAGGAACTTCCTCCAGGTTTCCCTTGTGGGTGCAGGGTCCCAAGGCTTTGGGCCATCCTCAATTGCTTTCCCAGACCACAAGCAGGGAGCTGGATGGGAAATAGGGCTGCAGGGATTAGAACCAGCGTCCATATGAGATTCCGGGCACATTCAAGGCAGACTTTAGCCACTACGCTACCATGCCAGGCCCTGAGATTTTACAGTTTTTTAAGAAAGCCATTTTGTCAGTTGTTTTTCTTATTATCAGCTTGCCTTTTCCCTTGTAATTTGTTGTAGTTCAGGGAACCACATCAAACACATTAGCTATACCTGTCTCACTGTGCTAAACACTATCTATTACACTCTATGTGAAAGACTGTAAGGAAAGCGCTTGTAGGCAACCAACACAAAGGTAAGGGGGTCTGTTATGGCATAACAAGTTAAGCTGCCATTTGCGATGACAGTGTCCCATAAAATATCAGCTCAAGTCCTGGCTCTGCCTCCAATCCAGCTCCTTGCTAATGCAACCAGAAAAGCAGAGGGAGATGGCTCCATGTGGGAGATCCAGATGAAGTTTCAGGTTTTCAGCTTTAGTATGAACCAGCCCAACCACTGTGGCTATAAGAAGTGAGGCACAGTGGCATAGCAAGCTCATCTTCTACTTGCAGCATCGGTTTGAGTTCTGGCTGCTCCACTTCTGATTCAGCTCTTTATTTATGGACTGGGAAAGCAGCAGAGGATGGCCCCAAGTCTTTGGGATCTTGCACCCATGTGGGAGATCCGGAATAAGCAACTGGCTTTGGACCAGCCCAGCTCTGGCAGATGCAGACATCTGGAGAGTGAACCAGTGAATGGAAGATCTCTCTTTCTGTAACTCTCCTTTCATGTAAAATAAATAAACCTTTTAAGATAAGCAAGTATATTGTATTCAACATTCATCTAAAATATTCATATATTATATGCCGTACATGAGTAAGCACAAAATTACTCTCTTCTGAATAGTCTGGATATTCAAGCTGAAATTTATATTGGAGGATCAAAAACTTTTAATGCTTTTTTCCTCATTATCTACTGTCCCAAATAACAAAGGGACACGGTTATGTTGTTTCCAAGTAGGAAGGAGGAACATGCTACAGAACAACACATATTGACATCTTGCTCAGTTATACTAACAAGAAAACAAAATGTAAGCATTAACATAAGTCCATGTAAGCACACACAAAAGTTCTCAACACGACGAAGAGCGGATATGATTCTCCCCTAGGGTGAGGAGGGAGAAAGAGTAAGAGGATTTTTTTTTTTTTTGGTGTGATCTTTATTGTGAACATGAATCTTAAATAATCAAAACTTGTTTTTTAAAAAAGTTTTGAATGGTTGCTTAGTGATCTCTGAATCCGTTAAGGTCCCAGCCTTGGAAATCAATGGGCTTCCCTCCTACTGACCAGATTTACCAACCTCACTTAGTTTTATTTTACATTGCACATGGGGCACGTGGCACTTGGCAGTCACCAAGGTAAAGTGAATGTAAGATCTATCACTCACTGAGATCCTGGAGAGGAAAAAATCGCACTAATGTGTTGAAAAGATGCCGAGTGCTCGCTTCGGCAGCACATACACTAAAACTGGAAGGAGAAGATGCTGAAAGTTGAATCACACACTAATTTTTCCACAACATCTACAACTTCATGAGTTAGATACAAACCATTTCAATTGATCTAGGTTTCTACTCATGGAATTAAAATACAATTTAGGTCTCTCCGTTTCCTAATATTTTCTCCCGTTTTCCACACTTTAAAGTAGTAGTTAAAAATACCGAAAAAGGAATCATAGACGGGGGGAAAAAACAAAAACACAGAAGCTTTCATTTTTAAAGGTGTTTATTAGATTGTTTTTCCCTAAAAATCTCAAGCTTTAAACTATAACACAACACTCATAAATACACTGCAGGTTTACAATTTACACTACGGAGAGTTCCTGTGATTAGAAGACTTGGGATTTCTCAGATCAAACCCCGAGGTTTGTGGGATGAACTATCTGGAACACAACACAGCAAAATATGAACCAGACTGGCTGCAAGGTTGCTGCGTAATAAGAAAGCTTCCTAATGAAAGTTCTAGCTGATTCCAACTCACTTTGCTTGTTATCTACTTGTTGAAGGGTTGTTATGTCTACACATTTGAGATAGCCAAAGAAAACAGGCTTTATTCCTTCTGAATGCCAGAAGTTTGCTATATTTATTACTAATTCTAAGTGAGTATTCAATGTCCTAAGACAAAGTTCCTTTACCATGGATTACCAGAAATCAAACCATCAGCACTCAGACCCCCACCCCCAATATTTACAAATTTATGGAAGAGAGCAGTCCCCATACCTGCCCTTCAGGTTCTCAAGTTCCCTGTGATGCAACATGCTCCGCATGTGTTCGTCCATCTCCTTCAAAATTAAAGAAAGCAGGTTAAACTAAGGGCCACTGCTTTATCCATTCCTGCTTCTACTTAATAACAACTGAGGCACAAGCTCCTGCATCCCAATTTTTTTTGCAGCGTCTTCTCAATTCAACATGAATCAGTTCTTTACTAAATAATTTTTTTATATTACTCAGCCATTAAAAAGAATGAAATTCTACCATTTGCAACCAAATGGTCCCAACTAGAGATCATTATGCTCAGTGAAATAAGTCAATCCCAAAAGGACAAATAACGTATGTTTTCTCTGATATAAGGCAATCTTCATGCAAATTATAAGATCAACAGCCCTTTCAATACTGTTTTTGCTGCAACCCATGGGTTTTGATATTTTTGTTTTTATTTTCATTTCTTCAAAATAGTTCCTTTTCTCTTCATTGATTAATCGATTACACAGTAGCATCATTTTCTCCAAATAGCATTTGTGTTTTCTTTTTCATTTCTTCATCGACACACTGGCATGTTACTTAAGTAGCATGTTACTTAATTCCATGGTGCTATAAATATTTTTTTAACTTTATTCCTGTTGTTGATTTTGTTTTATGGCTTCTCACTGAAGAAAATGTATAGTAACTGAGTAACAGATTATCATATTCAGATGTGAAGATACAGTGCAGTATGCATTTCTGCTTCCAAATCAAAGATGGACTCCCAATGAGACTGTTGGATGTGTCTTGACAATGGAATGCTGGACTGTCAGCAATTGTCTGCACCAGCAATGTCAGGACTCGCTTAAATAGCAGAATGATGGACTTACGACTGTTTATGAAGGCCTACAGTATTCTAATAATATGAGGGAAATAAGTTAGGGGAGGAGATTTGGGGAGGAGATAAAGAAAATCCCAGAATCCCAGGAACTGTTACCATAAAACTAAAAATAAGATAGAAGGGAAAAAAAAAGAAAGAAAGAAAGAAAGAAATACAAAGTAACCCCAGAAAACAAAAATAAAAAAATAATTCACTTTTGGCTGCTTTTCACATATTTAATTTTTGAATAAAATAAATTCTTAGATATATTTAAGTGACTTTCTCTAAAATGGTTGAAAGCTATTGTCTTGAGGAGGCAAAAGATTTAAAATAAACTAGGTTAAATAATACCCTCTTATAAAGAACTTGCTTTCTTAAAGACAAAAACCTCACAAATCACTTTTCAACTATTTGGCTACGTTTATCATGCTCTCCCTATTCTACTGAAAGTTTAAGAAATAAATATTTGTTGAATGAATGTAAATGAACAACTCGATTCTAGTAGGAGTTACAAACAACAGAAATTCTCTACAGCAGATCAGGACGTTTATCCTGCATTATCCTCCCTGTCCATTCCCCCTGTGACCCAACTGATCTGCTTGATTCTATCGAAAACTTAGAAAATTAATAGAATCCTCTCTCATTCCCTCATTTCATCATTATTGGGAAGTAAATAAAATTTGTGGAGAAAGTTGTCACCTAAAAACATGTACACATGAGAACACACTTGGGCATGTGCTTGCACATAAACATCTCAAAAAGCTGCCATCTTTCACTCCAAATAGTCAAATGTCATAACATAGTGTCTATATGGGGTGAATGCTGCAGTACAGTGGGTTAGGCCACTCCTTGGGATGCCAGCATCACCTATCCATGCTGGTCCACTCCACCTCCAATCCACTTTCTAATTAATGCATTTGGTGGCTCAAGGACCAGGACCTTTGTCACCAACGTGACATGAGACATAGTTTCTGGCTCCCGGCTTCTGTCCAGCACAGCCCCAGTTGGGGACATTTGGGCATAAAATCAATGGATGAAATTTTTTCTCCCTCATTCCCTGTCATTTTGCCTTTCAAATAGATAAGTTAAACAAACAACAACAACAGAAAAAAACAAAAACAGACAGACCAGTACAGTAGCCTAGCAGCTTAAGCCAGAGCCTTGCATATGCAGGAAATCATATGAGTGCTGGTTCTAATCCCGACAGCCCCACTTCTCATCCTGCTTCCTGCTTGTGGTCTGGCAAAGTAATCAAGAACGGCCCAAAGCCTTGGGACCCTGCACCCATGTGGGAGACCAGAAAGAAACTCCTGCCTCCTGGCTTCAGATCAGCTCAGCTCCAGCCATTGGAACTACTTGGCTCCTGGCTCCTGCAGCCACTTGGTAAGTGAAACACCAGACAGAAGTTCCTTCTCTCTCTGTCTCTCCTCCTCTCTGTATATCTGACTTTCCAATAAAAAATAAGTAAATCTTTAAAACAACAGAAAAAAAGAGATAATATTTATTTACATTTGTAATAAAAAAAAAAAGGACTTCCACACTACTGAGTATTACTATTACGCCCTGGATAAGTGCGTCAAATATTTTCTTGCTTGAACCACATAGTGCTGAGGGTGTATCAACCTCATAGACACAAGGATGAAGAGAAGTGAACCTGTTCATTTAGCAAATATTTATCAATATCAAAAATACTTATCACGTACTAAGTACAGTGCCAGGAACTGAAGGAACACATATGAATGTACTCAGTTTTGCCTTCTGAGATTCATAGTAAAGTTACCAAATTAGGTCTCAAAACCAGACAGCTCTGACACCAAAGCCAACGTTTCAGACACATCACACTTGCAAGCATCTAGCACATTAATATTTTTCATTACATTCGGTTCATGTATTAAAAACAGTACAGCCTAACAACTCATTATTACTTTAACTAAGATTCAAAAAGACTTCCTTTAAGTGGCAATTTTACTAAAGATGACCATGATTTCCTTCCTATCTCTTCAAATGTTTCATTCGTTGCAAGCCTCCCCTTTGAGCTGCCAATAATACGCCACTAACTAGAATGAACAGAGTTGCATCAGGTTTATGAAAGAATACAGAAAGAAAAAAAAAACCCCAAGAATATGTAATACCTCAAGTCCTTAGGCTTCCTGTGATTCAGTCTGTCCTTGATTTGGAGTTACAAGGCAAATCCCTTTCCTTAAGCTACATTATAATGGGTTTTGTTCCTCATAACCAAACTGTTCGTGATCAAAACAATTCTTACCTAGGTTATTCTGTGATATGAAAACTGATCCTATATCCAGTTCTTTCAAATTGTTATCACTTGGGTCCAGTACAGTAGCCTAGTGGCTAAAGTCTTCATCTTGCACATGCCAGGATCCCATATGGGCACCGGTTCTAATCCCAGAAGCTCCACTTCCCATCCAGCTCCCTGCTCGTGGCCTGGGAAAGCAGTTAAGGATGGCTCAAAGCCTTGGGACCCTGCACCCACTTGGGAGACCAAGAAGAAGCTCCTGGCTTCAGAATTGGCTCAGCTCCAGCTACTGCAGCCAGCCGGGGAGTGACTCATTGGACAGAAGATTTTCTTCTCCGTCTCTCCTCCTCTCTATATATCTGACTTTCAAATAAAAATAAATCTTTTAAAAAAAAACTTATCACTTAAAAGTTGGGGGCCCCCCTTTTTAAATTTATTCATTTTCACTGGAAAAGTAGATCAGATTTACAAAGAGATGGAAAGACAGAGAAGGATCTTCCCTCTGCTGGTTCACTCCCCAAGTGGTCGCAACAGCTGGAGCCGATCTGAAGCCAGGAGCCTCCTCCAGGTCTCCTGTGAGGGCATAGGGTCCCAAGGTCTTATGCCAATCTCCAGTGCCCTCCCAGGCCTCAGGCAGGGAGCTGAATGTAAAGCAGGGCAGCTAGAACATGAACAGGTGCCCACCTGGGATTCCGGCACATTCAAGGTAAAGATTTCACCACTATGCCATTACACTGGGACCTTAAAACTATTTTTTACATGACTTTTCATTTATTAAAGCAATTCATTGAATCTTTTGCTAAATTTACAAGCAAAAGCTGATCTTCCATCCTGTTCCCAAGGAATGAATTAGTGAGATAGGCAAGTTTTCAAAATAATTGGAAAAGACCCATAGACACAGTCTTAGGGTAGCAGTCCCAAATGCATATCTTCTCAGATAACAGGCTTCTATTTAGTTCCTCAAAGATTAATCAGCATTATGTTGTTAAGGGAGGAAAGATTTCATAAACAAACTTGGAAAAAAAACAAGTAATTCTAAAAAACAAAAACAAACTCCATTATTCTTCAGTGTTTTATACACTAATGGACATCAGCGAGGAAGGAATGTAGTAAACAGCTTCCCCCAACCAGACACCCTACTGTCATTTCTCCTACACAGCGTTTGCATAAACCAAGGTTACATTAATTTGAGAAACCAGAGGAAAGTATTACTTCAACATAAATTGTTCAGTTTACTAAAAACACCACAGTTGTTTTTCCAACCAAACCAATTCGTTAATTTCTTAAACCTTTTTATTCACTTAAATCATACCATTCCCTTGCTTAGAAACCTATAATTTCCTTTCCCTAAAGCAGAGGTGACCAACTCTGGTTCTTGAATTACACAGATGACAAAAATTATTTACTTATTTGAAAGGCAGAATAAGAGAGCGAGAACCAGAGGTATCTCCAATCTGCTAGTTCACTCCCCAGGTGGCCACCATGACCCAGGTCTGGGCCAGGCTGAAGCTAGAAACCAGGAACTTCATCCTGGGTTGGCAGGGGCCCAACCGGCTCATCATCTATTTTTTCAGTTGCACAGGTTTACAAAGTGTGGCTTAACCCAGTAAGTCACAAGGCAAGAAACCCCTCCCCAAGCATACTTTAAACCAGAACAGGAGGAAATGCCCCCAAATTCAAAAGGGCACAATCATAGTCTTACAAAACTACAACTCTACAAAAAGGCTGCTATCATTTACCTCTGAGAACCAGCCTACCCATCTCTCACTTTGTCCCCTTCTCCCTTCAGCCTGAAAGCAGTCATAGGAATTTTGATTTGCTGACAATTTGCATAAACCTTGATGGAAAAATCAAAAACTAGAAAGGCAGTTCTATCAGCTTTGCACAAAGGAGCTAATACATATGAAACATAATTCTAGAATTCCAATGGGCTTTTTTCATCACCAACAGAAATCCTAAATAGGGGGAAAAGTCTTCACCTCATCCTACTGTATGGCTCATAACCACCTAGCCCAAAGAGAGCCCGACTCTCTTCACTTCATTACTCATCATAGTCTAACGATTCCCAAGAATCAGATAACCCCTCTGTTCCATTTCACCAGGGTCTCTGTATAGATCTGAAACATCTCTCTTATTGCTAGGAGTCTTTCAAGATTCACTTTATCCCATCTGATTTCCCTGGCTAATCGAAGTCTGTGAGGCTCCATGGTTCTCCGAATTTCCAATGACAATCCAGAGCATCTTAAAATCATACAAAAATAATTCCTCCGTATTCAACCTAGTAGCATCACTTTGAAAGCAAACAAAAGACAAGGCAAAAAAGTGAAAGTTTTCTTAAAGTACCGATAAAATTCTTTTATGCAAGAAAAGGGTCTGCTGTTCTTTGGACAACAGCCCCATCTTGTGGACGTCTAGGATACTGTCACTATCGTTCTGCTGTACTGTACTTCACAAGCACGCAGGCACATAAGTGGGGATCTTCAAAAATTTCAAGGAAGATATATTACAATAAACTTATGAATAGATTCAAAGCTTTCTGCGCCAAAATAAAGCTAACCGTTTAGCTATATCTTTCCACAAACTTTTGGCAGTGCCCTTGTATAATACACGCTGTATCCTTAGCTTATCAAAAACTACCTGGTTTTAAAAATCTCTGAAAATAGTATAAACTCAACCTAATATTGTCTCTGTAACAGCTTACTTATGTTTTTCTGTACTGTTTATCTTAGGGTAACCTCAAAATCTGAGTAGAAGTTAAATAATATGGCTACTGATTTTTTTTGGAAACTAATGAGAAACAAACCAGTGGAAAGGGACCACAGTTTTGAAAAAAATCATAAACAAGAGTTTTAGAAACTTTTACCCATCTATTAACAACATGTCTCTGAAAACACAATTAGTTACAAAGCCCCAGACTAGCCTCCTCCATTACCTTTTTGGAGCTGTACACAATGTGGCACAGTATGCATTTTCGTTCTCGTACCATAGTGACCAGATCCGAAGCACTCAACTTCACACCTGCAATGAGGAAGTGACATTCAGTGACCTGGTTGGGTAAGCGCTGGATTTTGAAAGAAGACCCAAAGGTTTTCTAGCTCCAACCTTTTTCTTGAGTCCCCCTGGTCCTAGACGCGCTACACAAGATTTTCAAACCATTACTACAGCCAGCACTGTTTCACCCTCTAGACAGCGACACCAGATTCTAACAGATACACCTGCTTTCTACACAGGGGATTTGGTTTATTCCTTGTGAGACCTCAAGGCTTTACATCGTGAGTTTCCGAGATACTCCGCTTTCATTTCTAACTCTTATACAAAACTGTAAAAGGACCAATGGATTCACTTCTGTGGTCACTCAGCAGTTGCCTGGCTACTGAAATTACATTTTAAATGATACTGATGGTTAAGATAATGTCACTCAATAATAAAGTTTAAAATGTTAGGAATATATAATAACAATTTGGACTGCTGAGAAAACTGAATGCCAATAAGCTACTAAAACAAGAGCTAACTTTACAGGGACAGTATTATATATGCTTTCAAGGATTACTAATAAAATCCTAGATCACAAAATTAACATAAAATCACTTTGGTGTTAAAATTTATAGCATATTTGCTTTTCTAATTCCTTTCATTTATTTATTTCTGAATTTCTGTATTTTGAGTTGATGATTAATAACTTGAAATTTTTTAAACATTTCTGATACTATCTTTCTAAGCTTTATTTATTTGGAAGGCAGAGTAATAAAGAGAGACAAGGAGGGAGGAAGAGGAAAGGGGAGGGAAGCAGTAAGAGAGAGCGCCAGAAAGTTAAGAGTGAGAGAGAGATCTCCATCAATTTATCTTCCATTTGCTGGTTCATTCCCCGAAAGATCACAATGGTTAGAGCTGGACCAGTGCAGATCCAGTGGCCTTCACTTTCTTATTAAAAAAAAAAAAATCAGCAAGTGTAACTGCTTGCAAAGTATTCAATTAAAACAGAACACTTAGTATATAAGTCCTAAGTGGATTCCAACCCAAAACGAACGAACTCCAATTTGCATGGCCATAAATTGCATAAATTAAAAAATTGCATTATGCGTTCCAGTAACAACTAAATGAGTTCAGTCTTTTCAAACGGGAAATAGTGCTCCCATTACAGGTCTTAACAGAGATTAGAAGTCAAGGAAATACCAAGCCTCTAACATCAGGGATCTCAACCAAGGTGACTAAGAGGTTACAGTCAAGTTGAGAAAGTCAACAAGCAATGCAAGGACTCCCACCCTCACCGTCACCGGGCTGCCTTCATACCCATTCTTAACATTGACTAAGAAATCTTGCAACTTTCCTCCAAATTGTGAAAAACAACAGTTGTTTTCTTGAACCCAATATTCTAAAAATCCTACAAAATTATGTTCTCAATGTCCTAATTACCGTCTTCCCTAGGTTAACATCATGTCGTGTCTTATTCTTTTCTTCCACAGGCTCATGCTAAGTCAGCAAGTCCTGGCAGCACTGTCATTGTGACTCCACTCTCCAGTGTGACAAGCATGCATGACTTTACATCTGCTCAGTCTTCGTCCAACAGCTTTACTCTCATTTCCTGCCTTGACTCTGACCTCCAATATATAAAAAAAACCTTAAATCCAGACTGGCTTATCAATCAACAGGGAACAGCGGCAGGCAGGCAAAGTGCAGCCACCGCGTTGGGATCTCCAGACACCATCCCGTGCTTCAGTACAGTCTTCCTGGGCTCACATCTCGGATGTCGCTCAAACCTGGCAGCAACAGAGTTCCAAGTCACCACTATTTCATGGCACTTGTAGTCCATCTGGAACATCAACGACTATTTTCCAAACATTTATTATGCAACTAAAGGCTTAAAAATACCTTTTGGTGTCACAGAATTGTACCTGAAACACTACCACACTATCACACTCTACTGTTAAGACCTACAAAATAAGTAAAAACAGGCTAGTTAATGGTAAGTAACTATATGTGATTCCCCTAACCTTACTCTAAGGAAAGGATCTGTCACTTTGCATATTATATCTCAATTCAGTATCTCAGGGGTTCATACAAAATTTAAACTTTGACCAATGCAGAGTGTCAAACACTGAAAAACAAAGGCTAATTATTGGTCTGGTGGAGGTTGTTGGAGGCTGGGGGAGGAGATGTCGGGGAGTGTTACCTGGGTTTGAATTCCACTGTATATGCCTCCATCTTAAAAGGCGACAGAAAATTTAAATTTTTCTGGTGAGCAGGACAGGACAACAGGGAGACAGGGTTCTGACAGGTGCTGTCTGTGCCCTTACGCTGCAGACAGGCTGAGAAACAAAAAGAAGACCTACAGTTGTGGGAGGCCTTCACTTGCTGGAGTCAGCCTGATCATGAAACGTCAAGACTCCTAGCTAAGGGAAAACTTGACCAAAGCGTTAGGAAGTAGTTCTGAGATTAGCTCAAACCCAGAACTTCAAAGGCTTATTCTTGGTTAGCTCCCATACCTGCTGTTGCTGCTTTTTTTTTCTTTTGTTTTTTATTGAAAAGCTTATTTATAGAGAGGAGAGACGGAGAAAAAGATCTTTCATCTGTTGCTTCACTCTGCAAGTGGCCACAATGGCCAACACTGAGCTGATCAGAACCCAGGAGCCAGAAGCTTCCTCCAGGGCTCTCACATGGGTTCAGGGTGCCAAGGGTTTAGGACATCCTCTGCTATTTTCACAGGCCATAAGCAGGGAGCTGAATGGCAAGTGGAGGAGCGAGGACAAGAACCCACGTGCATATCGGAACCTGGCGCATGCAAGATGAGGATTTAGCCACTAGGCCATCACACCGTGTTCCCGCACCTGCTACTACTACAACGGCAGATTCCTCCCTCCAAAGGCAAGTGACTAAGGGTTTCCAGAATCTAGCATCTTTGAAGGTAAATTTATAGGCATTTTACTCACGAAAATTTGCCCCCCCCCCGTAATCTCCAGCAAGATTGTGTGTACCATCCACTCCACAGCAAGACAATTACCAACCACCCTATAGCCAGCACAGGACCACAAGCAAACAGGAAGTTCAGGATGTGACTCAGGAAAGGGCATTCCTGATATAACAGAAACCCAGCCTCCTGAGACAAGAAAATGTGGTAGAACAGCTCAGAATGAACAAGCATCAGGTTCCAATTATTTACTCAGTTACAGAACCTGGCCAAGTAGTATGCCCTACAGAGAAAGATAACCTGGAAAGAGGCTGGAGTAATAGCGACCCTAACCAATAGAAGCATTAGAAAATAAAGGGGCCCAGTGACGTGGCCTAGCAAGCTAAAGCCCTCACCCAGAGCATGCCCGGGATCCCATATGGGCACCGGTTCTAATCCCGGCAGCTCCACTTCCAGTCCAGCTCCCTGCTCGTGGCCTGGGAGAGCAGTCGAGGACGGCCCAAAGCCTTGGGACCCTGCACCCGCGTGGGAGACCCAGAAGAGGTTCCTGGTTCCCAGCTTCGGATACGCGCAGTACCAGCCATTGTGGTCACTTGGGGAGTGAATCATCGGACAGAACATCTTCCTCTGTCTCTCCTCCTCTCTGTATATCTGACTTTGTAATAAAAATAAATAAATCCTTAAAAAAAAAAAAGATAAGAAAGGAGCTGGCACGGTAGCCTAGCGGCTAGTCCTTGCTTCATACACACTGGGATCCCATATGGGCATTGCTTCTAATCCCAACAGCCCTGCTTCCCATCCAACTTCTGCTTTGTCTAGGAAAGTCATGGAGGACGGCCCAAAGCCTTGGGACCCTACACCCACATGGGAGATCCAGAGGAAGCTCCTGGCTCTGGGTATCAGATTGGCTCAGCTCTGGCCGTTTGTGGCCAACTGGGGAGTGAATCAACAAATGGAAGATTTTTCTGTCCCTCCTTTTCTCTGAAAATCTGCCTTTCAGGTTAAAAACAAATCTTTAAAAAGAGGGAGAGAATGTTGGAGTTTACACAAAGCTCCAGTCTATCTTTGTAAAAACCAATAATCACACATTACAAAAAACATACTAAGCCAAAATGTGTTCAAGAAGGGTGAGCACTGGGCACAGCAGTTAGGAACCCAGCTGGGATGCCCACACCCCATGTCACAGTGCCTGGGTTGGAGTCTACTCCAATTCCAGCTTAGTCCTAATACACACACGTCAGACATCAAAATTTGTAACTATTATGTCTTCCTGATGAATCGATCCTTTTTTTTAAAGATTTATTTTTATTATTATCATTTTTTTATTGGAAAGGCGGATAGACAGAGAGGAGAGACAAAGAGAAAGATCTTCTGTCCGATGATTCACTCTCCAAGTGAGTGCAACAGCCAGAGCTATGCCGATCCGAAGCCAGGAGCCTCTTCTGGGTCTCCCATGCGGGTACAGGGTCCCAAAGCCTTGGGCCGTCCTTGACTGCTTTCCCGGGCCACAGGCAGGGAGCTGGATGGGAAGCGGGGCTGGCAGGATAGAACTGGCGCCCATATGGGATCCCGGGCGTGCAAGGCGAAGACTTTAACCACTTGTGCCACCGCGCTGTGCCCTGAATCGATCCTTTTATCATTGGGAAATGAACCCTTTAGCAATATTCTTTATCTTGAAGTCTACTTTATATGATACAAATGGAGCCATTCCACCCTTTTTGCACTGTTTGCATGGCATAATTCTCCAGTGCATTAATTTAAGCCATCTGTCTATACATTAAAAGAGCTTTATCTGTATAGGAGATCTTTATTGCAACTAGGTTGCTCTCCTGGAGGGCTACAACAACCAGAGCTGCACTGGGCCAATCAGGAGCCATGAGCTCCAGCCAGGTGTCCCTAACCAGTTGCAGGAATCCAAGTACTTTCCTGGAAATTAGCAGCAAGCCAAATTTGAAGCAGAGCAGTCAGCAATCCAGATAGCAGTGTATACAAGTGGGAGAGATGGCTCAAGTACTTGAATCCTTTCACCCATATGGAAGAGCCAGATGAAGTTCCTGGCTTTATCCTGGCCTATCCTTGGCTGTTGCAGGCATTTGGAGAATCAAAACGCAAATGAAAGGTCTCTATCACCCTCTTTTTCTCTTTCAAATGAGTAAAAATTTTAAAAATACTACCAATATAAGAACCAAAAAATACTACCAAAATAAGTATCAAAATAATGTGTTAATAACACAAAATAGGGAAATAATTTTATCATTACGTAGCATGGACCTCAACAAATGCTTTGACAAAACTAAGTCTGTTGGGCCCGGCGCGGTGGCGCAAGTGGTTAAGGTCCTCGCCTTGCACTCCCAGGATCCCATATGGGCACCGGTTCTAATCCCGGCAGCCCCGCTTCCCATCCAGCTCCCTGCCTGTGGCCCGGGAAAGCAGTCGAGGACGGCCCAAGGCTTTGGGACCCTGCACCCACATGGGAGACCCGGAAGAGGCTCCTGGCTTCAGATCGGCATAGCTCTGGCCGTTGCGCTCACTTGGGGAGTGAATCATCGGACGGAAGATCTTCCTCTCTGTCTATCTGCCTTTCCAATGGGAAAATAATAAAAATAAATCTTAAAAAAAAAAACCAAAAAACTAAGTCTGTCCATGGCCATACCACTGTCAACATGCCCAATCGCATCTGATCTGAGAAGCTAAGCAGGGTCAGTCCTGGTTAATGCTTGGAAGAAGATGTAAGTCTATAAAAGGCATGACTATGAAAGCAGACTGATGGGGGTTGGCACTGTGGTGTAGCACCTAAGGGCCAACCTGCAGCACCACTACCCCATATGGGCACCTCCATTTCTGATCCTGTTAATGGTCTGGAAAGGCAGCAGAGGATGGCCCAAGGCCCTGAGACCCTTCCCCCACATGGGAGAGCCTTCCCCCACAAGGGGGACCCAAAAGTTCCTGGCTCTGGCTTCAGACTGATTCATCTCCAGCCACTGTGGCCATTTGGGAGTAAACCAGCAGATCTTTCTGTGTCTCTTCTTCTCTCTGTAAATCATCCAATAAGTAAATATTAAAACAAAAAAGTGAGGGGCCCAGCATGGTAGCCTAGCCACTAAAATCCTCATCCTGCATGTGCCAGGAACCCATATGGGCACCGGTTCATATCCTGGAGATCCAGCTTCCCACCCAGCTCCTTGCTAGTGGCCTAAGAAAGCAGTCAAGGATGGCCCAAAGCCTTGGGACCCTGCACCACATGGCAGACCTGGAGGAAGCTCCTGTCTCCTGGCTTTGGATTGGCTCAGCATTGGCCATTGAGGTCATTTGGGGAATGAATCAACAGACAGAAGATCTTCCTCTCTGTCTCTTCTGCTCTCTGTAATATCTGACTTTCCAATAAAAAAAAATAAACCTTTAAATATATATTAATATATTTTTCTTAAAAAGCAAGCAGAGCAGCTAGAACATAAACTGACACTATACAGGATGCTGGTATCACAGGCTGATGCTTAGCGCGTTTTGCCACAACACTAGCCCCAAGATTTACTTTGCATTTATTTAGTTGAAAGGCAGAGAAACAAAGAAAGATCTTCCATCTGCAGGTTCACTCTGCAAATGGTTGCAAGAACTGGAGCTGGGCCAGACCAAAGCAAGAAGCAAAGAGCTTCATTCAGGTCTCCTAAGTGGGTGCATGGACCCATTTTGCACTGTTTCCAGGCACATTAGCAGAGAGCTGGATCGAAAGTAGAGCAGACGGGACAACAAACTAGCATCCATAGAGGATGTCAACATTGCAGAGAGTGGATTAGCCTGCGGTGCCACAGTCAACCCCCATAATATCTTGATTTATAACAAAACTAGGTTTCATGCAAAAAACACAGTATATGTAAAACAGCTTTGAATCTAGGCTCAGATAATTATAAACAAATTTTTCATCAACATGAATATCCTGGGGGAAGTTAGAAAGCTTTGCAAAATTTAAACATTCTCACCATAAAAAGTGAGATGTAAGGTAATGCATAGGTTAATTAGTTCCATCTAGCTACTCTACAATAAGCAAATATTTTAAGGTATTATGCTGTACACAATATATGTAATTTTTCAGCTTAAAATTAATATTTTAAAAACATGATTTGCTTGAGAGACAGAGTGACAGAAAACGAAAGATCCTCCATCTACCTGGTTGCTACCCAAACACCCACAACAGCCAGAGCTGTGCCAGACTTAAGCCAGGAACCAGGAATTCCATCCAGTCCTGCCATGTGAACAGCAGGGGCTCGTGTTCTGGCCATCTCCTGCAACTGCTTCCCCAGGCACACTGGCATGAGGTTGGATCAGAATCAAGGCAGCTGCTGGGACTCAAGCCAGCATTCCAATACAGGACAACAGTCCCAAGTGGCAGCTTAACCTGCCACACCACAATGCCAGCCCTCTAAAAACTAACTTTCTAAAAACAGAAAAGTGATAAGAAGCTGAACAACTTTTTCACTCTACGAAGTCCTTTATACAGCAGGATATCCAATATCCCACATATCTAATCCATTGCCAAGCTATCCTTCTAAACATTTTGAAAACAATCCAAAATAAATAAATAAACAAATAAATAAATTCTGCACCTCTTTGGATGATGAACCTAAACTAAATGTAAATCACTGCATTAGGGTAACCAAATTGCCACACAGCACACTCTAATTCTGAGCAGGTGGTTTAATTTCTGTGCCTCAGTTTCCACACAGATCAAATACCACATTATTGCACTACTGTGAGGAATAAATTAGTAAATCCATTTAAAGAAGGCACCTACTAAATCTTAAACGTACTTAATGATTAGTATGATAGTTTGATGACAGCCTGTCCCAGCAGAATATACACTCCATAATGACTGGTACGAATGTCTTCTTATCCATCATTTTATTTTTGTTACTTGGCAAAGTCATCTAGACTAGGCATCCATTATTTGTAGAACAAATTAGCACAGATGTCTAGAATAGAAACAAGTAACAAAAAGTCGAGTACAATGTTCAACAGCATTATCGTAATTATACAAAAGGAGGAAACCATGTTTCCGCCAAAGGCCATTTGGGTATTTGTAACATCATTTGTAGGCCATACTAGATTATTAACTTAAAAGTCAGCCTTATGGGCCCAGCGGCACAGTAGCCTAGTGGCTAGAGTCCTCAATTTGCCTGTGCTGGGATCCCATGTGGGTGCCAGTTCATGTCCCAGCTGCTCCACTTCGCCATTAGCTCCCTGCTTATGGCTTGGGAAAGCTGTCAGGGATGGCCCAGAGCCTTGGGACCCTGCATCTGCATGAGGGACCTGGGGGACATTCCTGACTCTCGGCTTCAGCTCCAGCAGCTGAGCCACTTGGGTAGTGAGCCAGTGGACAGAGGATCTTTCTGTCTCCCCTTCGCTCTGTAGATATGACTTTCCAACAAAAATAAATCTTGGGCCCAGTGTGTGACCCAGTGGCTCAAGTCCTTGCCTTGAACACACCAGGATCCCATATGGGCGCGAGTTCTAATCTCAGCAGTCCCGCTTCCCATTCAACTCCCTGCTTGTGGCCTGGGAAAGCAGTCAAGGATGACCCAAAGCCTTGGGAACCTGCACCCGTGAGGAAGACCTGGAGGAGAAGGTTTCTGATTTCTGGCTTCAGATCGGCGCAAGCACCGGCCATTGCGGTCACTTGGGGTGTGAATCATAGAACAGAAGATCTTCCTCTCTGTCTCTCCTCCTCTCTGTATATCTGACTTTCCTATAAAAATAAAATAAATCTTTTTTAAAAAAAATCAGCATTGAGGGTCTGGCGCGATGGTGTAGTGGTTAAAGTCCTCGCCTTGCATGCCCAGGATCCCATACAGACACCAGCTCTAATCCTGGTGGCCCCGCTTCCCATCCAGCTCCCTGCTTGTGGCCTAGGAAAGCAGTTGAAGACGGCCCAAAGCCTTGGGACCCTGCACCCACGCGGGATACCCAGAAGAGCTCCTGGCTGCTAGCTTCGGATTGACTCAGGTCCAGCTGTTGTGACCACTTGGGGAGTGAACCATCAGAGGGAAGATCTTCCTTTCTGTCTCCCCTCCTCTCTGTATATCACCTTTGCAATAAAAATTAAATAAATCTTTAAAAAAAAAAAATCAGCATTGCATAGATTTGCTGAATTTCAAGTCCAAACTTGCTAGCCCAAATAATTTCACATGCCTTATAGGGCCAGCAGGCCAATATTTCCCACCCTTATTATACTATTAAAATGCTTGCATCTGTTAAAGTCAAGATTTACCCTGGTGAGAAACATCAATATATAGTATCTCTAACTGGATATCTAAGAAAGTGCCCAATAAAAACTGCCTCTGGGGGGAAAAGGGACCTGGGAGGCCCTTGATTGACTTCTCATCAAAGCTCTAGTGATTGCTACAAGTTTAGTCAATAACAAATTATAATCTTTAAAACAAAACTACACCCATTTTTTTAGACCCAATTTCTTTTAAACCCAGTCACTGGCAACCATTATTCTATTTCTAATGCTAGTCTGTATATGCAGTACATATTTTTTTCTTAAGACCATAATGATTAGAAAACAGTCTGCTTTGCATACCCAATATTAGTACATTAGTGAGCTCATTATAAACATACACATTTTTTAACCAGCCGTCTCCTGATGAATGGGGAACTGTCTTTATTTGACAGTCTCTTTCAGAATCAAAATCACACACCCTAATTCACTCGCTCACTGGTAACCTCCCATTAAGATACTCCAACTACAACACACACAATCGAAATACTTCCCAGAACCAAGTTCTCCAGCATCCTTGCTTCCTCGATACAGCAGCCTTCACTTCATGTGTGCTCTCCTAGAGGTACAACAATCCCCATGCACAGCTTTTAATTATCTTCCTGTTCAACAAAGCAACCGGTTCTGAGCTAGTCAGATCAGATTCCTTCCGTCCTCAACCTCCTTCCCAGACCATTTTTAAAAGGATTTATTTTGTTTTTATTGGAAAGTCAGATATACAGAGAGGAGGGGAGACAGAGAGGAAGATCCTCCGTCTGATGATTCACTCCCCAAGTGGCCACAGTGGCCATACTGTGCTGATCTGAAGCCAGGAGCCAGGAACCTCCTCCAGGTCTCCCACACGGGTGCAGGGTCCCAAGGCTTTGGGCCGTCCTCTACTGCTTTCCCAGGCCACAAGCAGAGAGCTGGAGAACGGGCGCCCATATGGGATCCCGGCACGCTCAGGGTGAGGACTTTAGCTGCTAGGCCATCCTACCGGGCCTCCCAGACCATTTTCTAATTTTTAAATTCTCTTCCAACAAAACCTCTAGTAAGTGTCGTTAATTAAAAGCTCCTACCATTTTCCCGAGTTTATAAACTGTAACAGTATGATTTCCCAGCACAAGTAGTTGGAACATGTAAACCACCGTAACAGTAAAAACACGAGCTTCCGCATCATATCAGACAATTTCGCCACTTACAATGGCTACATTACCTTCAACAAACCACCTTCAGAACCTCAGCAACCCCATCTGACTCTGCTGCTCAAAGATCGTCTTCCATCACAATTATCTCAGTTTAGGTGACACCTGAGTGCGATGGACACACGTGTAGCATATGCTAAATAATGCCTAGGTGAATCTAAATATTCTCTTCCACTCCACCACCAAGTGGGTACCAGGGCTCAAAGAATTTTGTTTTGTTTTTTTACGATTTCCCATGGGATGTGAAGCAGTATCCCAATCTCAGTAAGCACTCAAAAGTCATTAGTGGTTTATAAAAACAACTCACTATTAGACCATTATGGTGGATAGAAGACGCACTTGCAAAGAGAACTTCCTTGACTAGGACGGCGGTCCTAAATTGCTACGGGACGTGGAAATCTCAAACTTTCCAAGATGGCTTAATCTTAGCTAATTACACTGAATAGATGGGGGAGGGGCAGCGGAAGCATCTCCCCGCCATAACAAAACACCAAGACTAGTATTCAATATTAAATGGACACATAGTAAACACTCCATAAGTTGCTATTATCAACACGTCTAAGGAAGGGAAACCAACCGACGGAAAGAGTGACTGTAAGGCAGGGGAGGCCCAGGAGGAGCCCCCCGGCTTTCATGCACCAGGGTCTGTGGATTCCCGGGGCCGAAGGTCAGCGGCCTTCCCTGGAGGTTAAGGGCTTCGGAGTCACGTCTCTTTCTGGGGGCCAAGGACACAGTCGGAACGCCTCGGCGAGAAATCTGCACCCCGAAGCCAGAGCACTGGCTGTCGGGAAGCCCGGAAGCCCGTGCGGCTCGAGCAGAGGGGTCGGCCGGGCCGGCGGGAGCGCAGAGCCGGCCGCCGTCCCACTACCCCGCAGCCCTACAGCTCGGCGCACGAACAGACCATCGGGACCCTCGGGCTCCCAAACGCACAACGCAGGCCAGTCCTCCGATACTCACATCCACAGACGACCCCTCTTACTCCATCAAGCCGCCAACGGCCCGGCGAGGGAGCTCCCTCACGCCCCGAACAGACCCCCCCAGTTCTGGGTCCGGCGACCAGCTCCGGACCCGCTCCCCGCCGGGCACTGCCGCCGCCGCCGCCGCCAGCGCGCAGGCGCGCAGCCGCACTTCTTTTTTTTTTTTTTCCCTACTTTTCAATCCGCCTCTCTCAATAACCTAGCTTTATTTAAACACGAGGGCGTGAACAACGGACACAGGGTAAGAGGCTTACGGGAGAAAGGCAGGGCAGCATGCTTGGAGCCCCGCGGCTGTGCAGCGTCCGGTGGTCTAGCCTGTCCCGTGCCTGTTTCACCCTGTTTGTGCTTTCCGGGCCTCTGTCTTGGCGCCTCGTTTCTGCCTGGGTCCCCCACCTTAGGCAGTGATCCCTTTGCAAGGTAAATTTCCAAACCATTGCATCCTGGCAAAACCTAGCTGAAGTCTAATGGCAAAGTGCACAAGCTTTGGGGACGGAGGGACCCGAGCTGAGCTCTTTAACTGCCAGACTCAGAACCCTAACCATGAAAAGACAGAGGAGAGAACAAGTCAGTCAACTACCCCAGCCACACGTCTGCAGTAGGAAACTGGGCAAACGGAGACTCTAAGATGGAATATGTCAATTAGTGGATTCTTCAGTGACCTCATCGTGCTTGGAATGGCAAGATTGGCAGCAACTCATGACTACTGAACTATCAACACCACTTGAGCAAGACCCTTGGAGCATGCCCCATATCAGGGATCTGGGATGAGTGTGAGACCAGGTGGGGCTTCTCCCTTTACCTCCCCCCTTACTCCAGATACAGGAAAAAAATGTTGAAAAAAATAGTCTTACCCACTTTCCTGTAGCCCTTGAACTTTTGTGCCCTAATTAACTATGTAAAGATTGTCAAAAATAAAGAGAAAAAAAATGGGGGGAAAAGTCATTGTTAAAACCATAAAAAAAAAAAAAAGATTCTCATCAAGCCCTTTCCCTGGGCCAGATTCCAGGGCAGTGGGTAGGCACACAATAAGGTGTCCAGTAATTGCATGGACTTAATTGTACTCCATTTGAAATTATTAAAGGCCCACTCACCAAGACATGATCAGCAACATTAACTCCTAAGCTCACACTGGTTGCAAAAACCATCTCACAAGGGCAAACAACAATGCCTCAATAGGTTACAGAATTCTTAGTGGGGTGGTTGAGTGTCCATGCAAAAGGGGGTGAGACTGTGTCAAGGTGGTTGGAGAGACATCTGCCGGGCCTTGCCAAACAGCTGGAAGCTCCTCATGGCCTTGCCAACAGGGGAGCTGCTCTCTTCACACCTTGGTGTCATCCACACCCATTGCACAGACCCCAGCATTGGGAGACTGATAAAGCTCCTAGATCCTGGCTTTCTGTGAGGGCTGTGGCCACTTGGGCAATGAAACAGCAGTGGAAGTTCTTTCCCCTTTACTCTGTAACTCTAACTTTCAAATCAATAAATAAGCCTGGGCCGGGCACAGTAGCGTAGTGGCTAAAGTCCTCACCTTGCACACGCTGAGATCCCTTATAGGCGCTGGTTCATGTCCCAGCTGTTCCACTTCTCACCCAGTTCCCTGCTTGGGGCCCGGGAAAGCAGTTGAGGACGACTCAAAGACTTGGGACCCTGTACCTGTATGGGAGAGCCAGAGGAGACTCTGGGCTCCTGGCTTCAGATTGGCTCAGCTCTAGCCATTATGGCTACCTGGAGAGTGAATCTTCATATGGAGGATCTTCCTCTCTGTAATCTGACTTTCCAATAAAAATAAATCTTAAAAAATATTATTGCCTACTAACTATGTGGAATTGCATAGTTAAAAAAAAAGAACACAAAGAAATAAACCTTTGGGGGGAAAAAAGAGTAGAAAGTAATAATCCAAGCTCAGGTGGAAGCCCCAAAGATAATTGGCCTGTGGTTTCATAGTTTACAGTGAGTGAGGGGCTGTTAGTTTTGGGAGTCTCCTGGTGTGTAGGCCATCTGGCGATTGTCATGTCTGTACATACAGCTTTTTTTTTTTAATTTATTCATTTTCTTTTGAAAGGCAATTTTACAGAGAAGAGAGAGAATCTTCTGTTCACTGGTTCACTCCCCAAATGATCACAACAGCTGATTGGAAGCTAGAAACCAGGAACCTCCTATGGGATTCCCACATAAGGTCAGGACGCCAAGCACTTGAGCCATCCTCTGTTGTTTTCCCAGATGCATTAGCGAGGAGCTAGATCAGATGTGGAGCATCTGGGATGAGAACCAGTACCCATATAGGATGCCGATTTTGCAGGCAGAGGATTAGTACACTGTACTGGCCCCATCTATATCTTTACAACTTTTAAGGGAAGGTTTTTTTTTTTAAGCTTGTAATTTTTTTTCCTAGCTTCCCCCAGTTACCCATTATGTTTGTCACCTGCCACAAGGTTTCTTTTCTTTTCTTTCTTTTTTTTTTTTAAGATTTATTTTGACTGGAAAAGCAGATAGGAGGACACACACAGAGAATGATTCTTTGCTGATTCACTCCCCAACTGGCCACAATGGCCAGGACTGAGTTGATCTGAAATTTAGAGTCTCCTCCAGGTCCCTGATGCAGGTGTAGGGTCCCAAGGTTTTGAGCCATCCCCCACTACTTTACCGGCCACTTGGGTGGGAAGTGGAGCAGCTGGGACACAAACTGGCGCCCATATGGGATCCCAGCAGACACTAGGCAAGGATCCAATCACTAGACTATTGTGCCAGGCCCTGCCACAAGGTTTTGAAAAAGGGAAGCAGAGACTGTGAAAAACAGACTATGAAAAAGTTTAGGAATTTCCCTTTCTTACCTTTCCTAGTTAATGTTTGGCTGCCTCCTGTCCCAGTGCTACCCTTCTATATTACTGAAATCATAATAATGCCTTTGTATAACCACATGTTTAATGTGTCCAATAAAAGGAAGCAGCTACCTTCATTTATGAGTCTTCTAATTCTATATTTGTGACATCACAAGTCTTTGAAACAAGGTCTATGGTATGCCTCTCGTTCTAGGCTCCTTTAAAGGCACAAAATGGAAGAACTGCTTCATTGACAAGCTCATGGCCATAATCCAAGCAAAAGCCTATAGAAGACCAAAGTCACATACTGGAGAAGATCAAGGTAACCTGGCTCAGGGGTTCTCAACCTTTACAACATACACATTTGGGAATAATTTTTTGTTGCCAGGGTCTGTGCATTCTAAAGGCTAGCAGTATCCCTGGAAAGTAGATGCCATTAGTACCTTGCTTGTGCCTTCCTCCTTGTCATTAAAATAATCAGGAACATCTTGAGACGTTTCCAGATGTCCTGGGTTGAGAATTGGGGTATTATATGAAAGACTGTGCCAACCCTAAGTGAATTCATCCTTGTTTTCCCCATCTTTGCTTTTATTTTTAAATTTTGTTCTGCTTTTTTTTTTTTTTTTTTTTTTTACATTTTAGCCGCTTTTTTTTTTTTTTTAAAGATTTACTTATTTATTGCTAAATCAGATATACAGAGAGGAGGAGAGACAGAGAGGAAGATCTTCCTTCCGATGATTCACTCCCCAAGTGAGCGCAACAGCCGACGCTATGCCGATCCAAAGCCAGGATCCAGGAACTTCTTCCGGGTCTGCCACACGGGTGCAGGGTCCTAAAGCTTTTGGGCCGTCCTCAACTGCCTTCCCAGGCCACAAGCAGGGAGCTGGATGGGAAGTAGAGCTGTTGGGATTAGAACCGGTGTCCATATAGGATCCCAGGGTGTTCAAGGTGAGGACTTTAGCTGCTAGGCCATGCCGCCGGGCCCCTTGCTTTTATTTATTTTTTTTTTTTTAAAGATTTGTTTGATTCAAAGGACAGATTTACAGAGAGAAGGAAAGAGAAACAGAGGAAAGAGAAATAAGAGGAGGGAAAGAGAGAGAGAGATCTTTCATCTGCTGGTTCACTCACCAAATGTCCACAAAGGCTAGAGTTGAGCAGATCCAAAGCCAGGAGGCAGGAGCCTCCTCCAGTCTCCCACATAGGCGTAGTGGCCCAAGAATTTGGGCCATCCTCCACTGATTGCCTATATCATAAGCAGTGAGCTGGATCAGAAGTGGAACGGCAGGAGCCCACATGGATGCCAGTACTGCAGGTGGAAGATTAGGCTACAGTGCCAGTCCCTAGCTCTGCTCTTAAAAGCGATTATTGCTTAAGAACACAAGGACTGGTGGGTTCATGTTTATCATTCGTTTTAAACAGTTCCTCAACACTGCTGAGTAGTTCCACAGCTTTTCTCTTGCAACTGGCTCCACTACTTTCTACTAAAACATGTTAAAACTTCAACTTTGACACTCCCAACACCAACTCTTTCTTCACCAATAGAACAAAGCTCTGTTACTTCACCAAGAAAATACGTCATCAGATGAGAAATTCTTTAACTTCCTTTTACGAAACATACAATTTTACAAATGCTTCCTCTCTCATGATGAAGAGATACCCCATTTCTCTCCCCTTCAGGACCAATTCTGCCATCAGTGGCACATTCTCTTTCTCTTTTTTCTTTTTTCAAAGAAAGATTCATTTATTTGAAAGTCAGCAGGTTACAGAGAGAGAGAGAGAGAGAGAGAGAGAGAGAGAGGAAGAGACATACAGACCTTCCATCCTCTGATTTACTCTTCACATGGCTGCAATGGCCTGGGTTGGCCAGGCTAAAGGAAGAGGAATGGCAGGGGCCCAAGCACTTGGGCAAAGTTTGACTGCTTTCCTGGCACATTAGCAGAGAGAGTGGGATCAGAAGTTGAGCAGGTGCAACTGCAATTGTTGCAATTACAGGCTGCCAATTTTACAACCTTAACCACCAGGGCTTTGAATTGCTTCTGCTCTTACCCTCTCCAAATCCTATCACTTCTCCTCTTCTATTTTTCTAAGATGGATCTTCTGTACCATGTTCAAATTTCTCGTGGTTATAACAATAATTCAAAATGTATCATCGGAAGCTGGCATTGTGGCATACTGCCTTGCCACTCACTCAAGAGAGTTGCAGTTCTATTCCATTGGGGAGTGAAGAAGTGGATGCAAGATTTTTCTGCCTCTCTCTAATTCTTTCAAATACATAGACATGTTTTTTTTTTTTAAAGATTTATTTTTATTATTTTCTCATTGGAAAGGCGGATATACAGAGAGGAGAGACAGAGAGGAAGATCTTCCGTCCGATGATTCACTCCCCAAGTGAGCGCAACGGGCCGATACTATGCCGATCCGAAGCCAGGAGCCTCCTCCGGGTCTCCCACACAGGTGCAGGTTCCCAAAACTCTGGGCCGTCCTCGACTGCTTTCCCAGGCCACAGGCAGGGAGCTGGAAGGGAAGCAGGGCTGCCGGGATTAGAACCGGCGCCCATATGGGATCCCGGGCGTGCAAGGTGAGGACCTTTAACCACTTGCGCCACCGCGCCGGGCCCCCATAGACATGTTTTTAACTTTTATATTTTAAATTTTTAAAGATTTATTTATTTTTATTTGATAGTCAGATGTACAGAGAAGAGAAGAGACAAAGAGGAAGATCTTCCGGAGAAGAGACAGAGAGGAACATCTTCTGTCCAATGATTCACTCCCCAAATGGCTGCAACGGCTAGAGCTGAGTCAATCTGAAGTCAGGAATCAGGAGCCTCTTCCTGGTCTCCCATGCAGGTGCAGGGTCCCAAGGCTTTGGGCTGTCCTCTACTGCTTTTTCAGGCCACAAGCAGGGAGCTGGATGGGAAGTCGAATTAGAACCACTCCCTGTATGGGATTCTGGCATGTGCAAGGTGAGGACTTTAGCCGCTAGGCTATCGTGCCAGGTCCTATGTTTCAAATTTTAAAAAAGCCTTGACCTTTTAGCATCCTCTCTTTCCTCTTCCTCAAAACCAAAAAATTTTTTTTCTTACAGATTTATTTAGCTTACTTGAAAATCAGAGTTTTAGAAAGGGGTTCGGAGGGATGGAGAGATCTTCCATCTACTGATTCACTTCTCAACTGGCTATCAAACTTTCAAAAAGTATTCCATAAGCCGTCTGAATTTCTGCATCTCTTCCATCTCCAAAGTACTGCAATCTAGTTTTTGTTGTTGTAAGACTTATTTACAGGGCTGGCATTGTGGTGTAGTAAGTAAAGCTGCCTCCTGTGATGCCGTATCACATATGGGCACTGGTTCATGCCCCAGCTACTCTACCTTCTCATCTGGCTCCCTGCTAAGGAAGCAAGATGGCCCAAATATTTGCAACCAATGCGGCCGACCCTGAAGAAGTTTCTGCAATATTTGAATATGAATGTTACAGCGAGACACACAGAGACAGATCTTCCATCTGCTAGTCCCCTCCCTAAAAGGCCACAATGGCAGCCTGGAACTCCATTCATGTCTCCTGTGTGGATGGCAGGTGCCTTGGGTTGTCTTTTTGCTGCTTTCCCTACTGCATTAACAGGAAGCTGGATTGGAACTAAAAATGCCAGGACTGCAGGCATTGCTTATATAGAATGCTGGCATTGTGGGCAGTGATTTATCCCTGTGCCACAAAGCCAGTCCTGCCATCTAGGCTTTAACTTTAAAAAATTTTTTTTCTATTGGAAAGTCAGATGTACAGAGAGAAGGAGGGACAGAGAGAGATCTTCCATCTGTTGGTTCACTCCCCAAGTGGCCACAACTGCTGGAGCTGAGCTGACCCAAAGTCAGGAGCCTGCTTCAGGTCTCCCATGATGGTGTAGGGTCCCAAGGCTTTGAGCTGTCCTCTACTGCCTTCCCAGGCCACAAACAGGGAGCTGGATAGGAAGCAGGGCATCTGAGTCACATTCTGGAACCCATAAGGGATCCTGGCACACACAAGGTGAAGGTTTAACCACTAGCTACCATGCTGGTAGCCTAGTTTTCAATCCCTTCCTTTTACCAAACAGCTTTCAGAATGATTACTTTTGCCTTCTATGTTATGAAATTAAAAAGTTTAGTTCTGAATCATCTGTGATCCCTGTGGAACAAATTATTCCTTTTTGACCCAAAGACAGAAAAGTGAGAACATCTTATTCTTAAAGGGGCAAGTTCCTCAAACAAATGGTTTAAAATAGCCAACAAGTGCTCAGTGGTCAAGGTGTTTCCAAAACTTTAAGACTTCCACAAGGTCTGGCTGTGCCAGTCTTTTCACAAGAGCTTATTTGTTGTCCCGTCATTCAGGGATGTACTATAGGCTCTAAGCCCTCTCTCAAGAATAAACTTGATTTCCAAAGGCGCCATGTTGTTCTTGGTATATGCTGTTTGCAAAGGCAGCAAAATTTGACTTTCCTCCCTAAGGATTTCCGAAGAATCCGATTTATCCTTCACGACTCCAAAGTCACTTCCTCCAGGAACACTTACAGATACTCCTAAGATCAAAAGGCCTTGTTCATGGTGAGCCGCAGGCGCCTCGAATTTCCTGCGTGCTCCCATGTGTGTTCCGTCCGGTCTGTGGGTCGCTCAACGGGGCCCCGCAGCACAGGGAGCCCTTCCCAGCCGCCTCCTTTCCTTCAGGGCTGGCCCTGAACAGTGCTCGGCGCGTCCCAGCCAGCTGCCTCCTTTCCCTCAGGGCTGACCCCGCACCGTGCGGGGCACACGGCTCGCCCATCTGCGAGGGGGGGACTGGAAGCCGTCGGGTTAACGGGTGAGTTCTCAGGCTCCAGGCCTGCGTGGCAAGGGAGATTTAACACCCCCGCTCCGTGATTGGCTCCGGCCGTAGGGGTGTGTCCGCCGCCTCGGCGCCCTGGAAGTGCGCAGCCTCGCGACTCCAGCGCGCGCAGGCGCGACCAGGGCGCAGCTCCAAGTCCAGAGCTGGAGAGTCCGAACAGCTGCCGCGGCCAGAGAGACCAGTGGTCGGGAGGAGCTTGGTGAGTGTCCAGGGGGGTGCTGAGGCAGCTGAAGGTGCGGCTGGTGTCTTGAGAAGAAACGGTGTATTGTGACTGTTGAGAAGTTGGCGGGTTGGGCTTCAAGAGAGGAGGGGACACTCTGGCCCAGAACCAGCAGGTTGGGCCCGATAAGGGGGGACCGTGAAAGGGGCTGGCGGAGGCGGGGTGTCGGGCTCGTAGTTGCCGCGCTTTAAGCGGACATCAGCACCCCCGGGCCCTTTGCCTGCCGCCCACATTGCGTAGTTGGGGTTAATGGACTACATGGTGACCACACGGGTGAGATGGCCCTGACATAATTGCTCCAAGGAGTGGACTAGGAGGGTCCACCCTTGGCTTGACTGCAGACGCGCGAAGCAAAGGCTCAGAGTTCAGAGTGCAGTTCGGGGTGGACGGAGGAAGGGTGGGGGTGGGAGGGAGAGCCCTGTAAAGTGTTGTTTCACCTCATCCTTTTTGTTCGTCCTTAGTCGTTAGTCAGCACAGTGTTAGTGCTGCCGCTGCAGCTGCTGATAGAGGGAACCGAAAGAGACCCTGTTTGAGGAAGGAAAAAGGACGGAGTATCACTGGATTTTTTTGCTGTTGATCTTCCCATGTTGGTAGCTTTCGGACAGTGCGTGTGCAGAGTGTCCAGCAGGTGGTCCAGGGGTTGGCAGAGACAGGATTCTGTAAAGTTCCTGCTATGCCAAGGCTGGTTCTCAGATGTCTCAGGTAAAAGTGGTTCTCCCACGGGCTTGCCTACCCGGAAAGTGAATGCTTGAAATTTGTGAGATGTCTTTAGCTACAATGGTTTGAGATCTCATCTAAAAAGCTTTTTTAGGAAAATAAGAAAAGTTATTTCTGTCACCAGCTGAGTGGATGTAGAAGGCATCTTTTGGCCCCTTATCATTTGTTCTTTAAAAGTGGTGAGAGCTGATGAGAAAGAATAAGATGATACAAATGCTAACAAATGGCAGAAAAACCTCTTGATACCGGGCTCCTGTGACACGTGAGGTGTAGATGGAGTGATCATAGAAGGTACTGATTGCCCATCTTGCTAGGCTTTTTTGATTTTAGGTGCTTGTGCTCAATAGATTTACAACAGAAAATTGCTGCCTTGGTTCCAGAAGAGGAATGACAGACTTGCTTTGATTTTTTTTCCAAAAAATATTGCGTTTTTCCCTTGTACGTGGTAGGTTTTCTGTATGCATGATGCTGTGTTTGTTTTATTCTGAATGAACTTAAATGCAGCATACAAACTCAGTTAACTAAAGGTCACATTTTTTCCTAATCATTCCAGAACACAACCTAGAACCAGGAAACAGTCAATCACAGCCATATCCTGTGCTCACAGGACAGCTGTCATTGCTTCACCAAGAAGTCACACTACCGTGATAATTTTTTGCCATTTGCTATTGTCTCTTTACTTCATATTTTTATTGATTTTGAAAAAACAAATATTGCCTTTTTTTCAAAGCAGTAACTGCGAAATAATGAGTTTGGTATATCTTATATCTTCCCTAATTTGCATTATCATATTGTATAACTGTTAATTGGCTATTCCTGATGTGACAGCTAAAATCATGTTTCTACTCTGCATGTGAGGAAATAGAACTCTGGGCTTAGTGGACACATTGTTAAAATATATGAAAATTGGATTAAGGCCCAGGAGCTTGAGAATTCTGTGAACCCTGTGGTAGTGTTTGTTGTTGTGACACAGTTTTCAAAAATGTATCTGGTTATTTCGGGTGCAAGCAGATTCAGATAGCAAAAGAGATGTTTGCTGTTTGTGATTTTTGTGAAAGCATCAGCTTTCCCCCCTCACCCCTGTTTTCTGAATTAAATCTTTTTCATTTAGTTCCCGTGTCTCAGCCATTCTGGAAATGTGTTTTTATCTGTTTGCACTCTGTGCTATGTATATATTGTGGTGTTTGCAGCGTCTGATGTTGCTTGCCCCTAAGGACCTTGAGTTCTTTATACTAGGATACATTTGTTTGTGGATCTATAGGCAGAGGAGCAGGTGACAGGGACTGGTCTGTTCTTTTTTTGTGGAGGAGAGAAACTTGAAAATGATGAATTTGGGGCCTTCAACAATTGGAGGAAGTGGATAATGGAGCCAGGAAACAGGAGCACTGTGCCTTTGTTAAAAATAGAGAATGCTGGGGATAGGGCTTGTTTGTACTTATTTCAGTTTCTTACATTCTGTTTTGGTTTCAATTTACCTTGTGTTGCAACGAAAATATTTAAATCACTGAGCATTGTTTTTTTTTTTTTTCTGGATTTTTCTCCTTGATATTTTTGCAAGTTTTGTCAGTTTTAAATTTGTTTTAATAATGTTTTGACAGTTGAAGTTATTTCGGGGTACCTCTTCATGCTTATAAGACATACTTCAAAGTTCTTGGTGTATTATACAAAGCATTCATGATTTATTTCCTGTTTGCCTCCTAAAAAAAAGTTGTTTATATTTAATTTATTTGAAAGATTGAGTGATTCATACCCCAAATGGCTGCAATGATAGGATCTGGGAGGGTGTGAAGCCAGGAGCCAGGAACTTTTCCCAGATTTCCACCATGATTACAGGCGTCCAAGAAATTGGGCCATCTTCTGCTGCTTTCCAAAGGGTGTTGGCAGGGAGCTGGATTAGAAGTGGAGACTAGCTAGCACTAATACAGGATTCTGGGGTTGCAGGTGTCATCCTGATTGCCTCTTCGAGTTGAGCTCCTCCCAGTACATACACACATTTTATATTCTTGCCTGACCATTGAGGCCTTATATTAAAGCATTTCTTTGATAATCATTTTTTTTTTTGTTAAAGTTGGTCACAGATTTTGACTCACACATTTAAATTGTGAGAGATGTTTAATAATTATTATGAAAAAATCATTGTAGTTTTATTGAGTGCTATGTATCAAGTACTGCTTAAGTGCCTTGCATGAATTAACAGTCCATGTGACAACACTTGAAGTAAGCATCACTAGCATTACTCTCACTGAACAGGAAAACTGAAACAGAAAAGTTAAGCGGAGTAAGGATTTGAAGCCATTATGTCTCTAGCTCTTGGGCACTTTAGACTATAGTCTCTTTTGCATAAACAGAAATGTAGGGGATAATCTTATCCAGGGACTTAGGTTTTTATACTGTCTGTATCTGGCTTCTGGCTCCATATCTCAGGATATTTGAGAAGCTAGCTAAAAGCTTCTATGTGAGCTTGGAATCAGAGATATAATACTTGAATGGTTTGGGTGACTGTTTCATTCAGGCTGAGTGAAACCTTGCCAATTCCCCACTCCTCAATTTGCCTGGCTTATGTCATACTGCCAGATGGTCCATTTCTGTTTCCTCTGTTGGTTGTCAGCTTTCAAGTCTTGTCTTTTTCTCATCTTTCATGTAGAACATTCTTTTTCAGTTTGCACAGCCCTTCCTTTAGACAGGGTTAATGTAATCATTTGTTATACCTACGTCTACTTCCCCAGGATTGCTCCAAGGTCACTTATTATGGAGTTGTGGAAATTCCAAGGTAGACAGAGAGTTGAAGAGCAGGCATTGGACACAAAATAATTAAGTTATAATAACAGATTGTGTGCAAATGTTGTAGAAGTTTTGATCCTTTGGGCTTCTTATTTTTAGTGGTACTTTCCCAGTCAGTATGATTTCTATCTGAAATCATTTGCTTCAGTATTGTTTGAAACCAAGATGTTTAATAGATGGAATTCTGTGATAACTTATTATTTGCATAGCCTTGAGGCCTTTACATAAAGACTGCCTAAAGTTGTTCACATAGAAGGAGGTGGAGAGGGAGCTTGAGAGAGAGGAAGTAAAAGTGGAAAACTATCCTTCATATGAAACTGACTCTCATCTAAATGACTCCAGGAAAGCATTAGATTTCCCAATCACAGCATAGTTTCTTTTTGGCCTAAACTGGAATGTTTAGAGATTTTGGAAATACTCAAAACTTTGTACTTTGTATAGATAGTTTACATATACTACAGCTTTTGAAGTATGTACGTGAATAATTTTAACATTTCAGGTTAGGAATGAAATCTAGGAGCAAAAGATAGGTTCCCAAAGAGAAAAATGTGGGCCCAGTGCAATGACTCAATTGGCTAATCCTCCCTCAGTGTGAGGATCCTCAATGGGCACAGTTCATGTTCTTGCTACCCCACTTCCTGTTTGTCTCTCTGCTTGTGGCCTGGGAGGGCGGCAGAGAATGGCCCAAAATCTTTGGATCCTGCACCAATGTGGGAGACCCAGGGAGGCTCCTGGCTCCTGGTTTTGGGTCATTTCAACTCTGGCCATTGCAGCCATTTGGGGAGTAAACCAGCAGACAGAAGACCTGTCTTTCCATCTCTCTGTAAATCTGCCTTTCCAGTAAAAACAAATAAATGTTAAAAAAAAAAAAAAGAAAAATGAATTTTGCTTGTGAATCATAGTTTATCTAAATTTTTGATTTACTTTGTGTAATCTCTATTTATTCCATCTGTTCTCTACCATTCAACTTTAGAATATTCAAGTAAGCACATCTTTGGAGTAGACATCTGGAATAACTTGGGGCATGAGATTTCAGGGATGAAAACAAGAGGACAAGGGAGATGATACCTGCTCAAATGCATTATTCACCCAAACCATCCAGGTTGGCTGTTATTACAAGTTCATCCTGAAACTTTCTGCTTTGTTCGTTTTTTTTTTTTTCATTTTATGACACAGTTTCATAGGCTCTGGGATTACCCAAACTCCTCCCCGTACCCTCCCCCCATGGTGGATTCCTCCACCTTGTTGCAGTGTTACAGTTCAAATCCAGTCATGATTCTTTCATTGCAAGCATGTACCATGCATAGAGTCCAGCCTCTTATTGTCCAGATAAATTCAACAGTTTCTTGGGGAGACCATCTCTGATCTGAAAGCAGAGCTGGCAGAATATCATCCCGTCCAATGAAAAGCCACAACATAACATCAACAACAATTTACATCATTATGGGGTTAATTGACATGGTATTGAGTGACCAATATGTTAGAAAATGCAAGTTCTTAACTACAACCTGTGACTACTTCATTGACTTTTCAGTTTTAGTTTATATACAGAACTGGCTGCTATACTTCTTAAAGTGGCTATAAGGTACTATTCAGCTTTCTTGTGTCTATTTTCATTTTTATATTTAACAGCTTGTAGTACTGAAGCATGATTTAACTGAACTTGGTGAGTTTGAGGATAGTCCAAAGAGGATTATAACTCTAACAAAGCATTTGTTAACAATTGAGGTCCAGACAGTTTTAGGTGGGGTGTGCAGAGAAATCTTCAATACCTTAGCGAGGAGTAACTAATCTTTGTGTCCTACCTAGTTAGGCATATGTGGGTCCAAGCTGACCCTTTCTTGTCTGCTCTAATCTGCTTAGTTTCTTAAATACTGTGATACTGGAAGTCAGGTAACACAGAAAGAGTGCATAAACTGAGAACATACACTGGCAGCACTTTGGGTACAAGAACAAGTCTGTTCGTCCTCTCTTAGATTTATTTCTTTGAGAGTCAGAGTACATGAGAGAGTTATCAAGATAATGTATCCACTCATTCACTCTGCAGATGACTAGAGCAGCCAGGGCTGGGCTAGGCCAAAATCAGGAACTCCATCTAAGTCTCTCTGTGTTAAAAGACTTGAGTACTTGGGCCATCACATCTATTGCCTTCAAGGAAAGGCATGTATTCTTTTTTGTTTGTGTTTGAAAGGCAGGTCTATAGAGAGACATGAGAAATCCGTCTGATGGTTCACTCCCCAAATGACCGCAATGGCTGGAGATGAGCTGATCTGAAGCCAAGAACCAAGAGCTTCTTCCGTGTCTCCCATGTGGGTGAAGGGTCCCAAGGCTTTGGGCCATCCTCTGTTGCTTTGCCAGGCCACAGACAAGGAGCTGGATGGAAAGTGGAGCAGCTGGGACACGAACCAGTGACCATTGAGGTGCTGGCACTTGTAGGGAGAGGAGGAGTCAATTGAGCCATTGTGTTGACCCTGACTTCTAGGCATATTGGTGGGAAGCTGAACTGGAAAGCAGTGAAGCCCAGACTTGAACTGACACTAGCATTTCAAGTAGCAGTTTACCTTTGTTACCAAAATGCTGACCTCAGTTCATTTTATTTCTGAAACAATCTTTTGAGTAGAACCTAATGAATGAGAAAATTATAACCTAAATAGCTTGAAGAAAATCATCTGAATATCAGGGATAGGAAGAATCCAGGATCTGGCAGTGATCAGAATATGTGCTACCAATGGCTGCTTTATGGTCATACAACACATTTATTCTTTTTCTTTCCTTAAGATTTATTCATTTATTTCACAGGCAGAGTTACAGACAGAGGGAGGAACAGAACAGAAAAAGCAAGGGAGTGAGAGAGATTGTCCATCATCTGGTTCACTCACCAGATTACCATATTGGCCAGAGTTGGACCATGTCAAAGCCAGGAGCCAGGAGATTTTTCTGGCTCTCCCATGTGGATGTATGGGCCCCAGGATGTTAGCCTTTCTCACTGCTTCCCCAGGCACCTTAGGAGGGAGATGCATTGGAAGTGGAACAGCTGGGATGCAAACTCCTGCTGTTATGGGATGCCAGTACCACAGTCAGCACTTTACTTGTGAGGCTACAGAGTGAACTCCACAAATATTTTTTCTTTTAAAGATTTATTTATTTTTATTGAAAAATAAAAATATACAGAGATATACTCAGATATACAGAGGAGGACAGAGAGGAAGCTCTTCAGTCTGTTGATTCACTCCCCAAGTGGCTGCAGTGGCTGGAGCTGCGCCGATGTGAAGCCAGGAGCTTCTTCCGGCTCTCCTAAGTGGGTGCTGGGTCCCAAGGTTTTTTGGCTGTCCTCAACTACTTTCTCAATCCCCAAGCAGGGAGCTGGATAGGAAGCGAGGCTGCCGGGGTTGGAACCGGTGCCCATATGGGATCCCGGAGCGTGCAAGGTGAGGACTTTAACCTTTAGGCTACCGCACCAGTCCCTAAAGTGTATTTTCTTACCTTGTCTAGAAATAAGCTTAGTATTGGAAGAGCCAGTAATAACTGAAGCCATACATGCCCAAGGAGGTCTTCAGAGTGACTCACATTGGTTTTAGTAGTAAGTAGACTACTAGAAATTATCTTTCAGGAACTGACATCTATAAAACAAGTAGCAAATGGAGTGAAGAGAATATGTTTGGAGGAATAGAGAGGAGTCTTTTATTTTTTTCTACATTCTAGCAAAAATAGCTTGAAAAAAAGATTCTTTACTTGATAGTTGGTACTTGAATATTTGTGAGATGAGTTAATTGTGAAATGAATTAAGAAGGAGTGGCCTCATGGCTTCTGCCAGGCCTTTGGCATAAGCGGGCTGCTGACTAACTTCTCAGTGCCTTCCATCTGCAGGTGTGATTCAGCGTCTTGGGAGGTTTCACCATCTCTAAGCGGTAGTTTTCATAAGGTCCTTTTCTGACAGTCCTAGCCTGTAGTTCCCCTCTTCAGTTGCACCCTGACCTGGCCTGCCCTTGAGAATACTGCAGGCTCTACAGACTGCTGTTTGTTTTAGCTACTATCAGTTCTGTTTCAGGAAGTACCCTCCTATTTCCACCCCCACCCTTCCAAGTAGGAATTAAGTTTTGTAGGAAGAGCCAGAGAGTTGCATATTTCTCTGTTAGTCTTAGGGCGTGGCTTAGATGATCTCTAAGGCCTATTTGTCATCAGAGACAATTTTCTGGGATGAAGGTACAAAAGAAATTTAAAATGTGTGGTCTTATGTTGGGCCGAATATTTATTACTTAGGCTCTTCTTGCCTCTTGCTTAAAAAGCATTTTAAGTACAAGCACTGACACAGCTTAAGCAAGTGGTAGAGTTTATTCAAAAGGTGAAGAATACAGACATACATGGGCTATGTTTAGGGATAGTGAGCCGGAAAGGGAAAGGATAAGAGGCATTACTTTCTGTTCTTTCAGGAGCAGGAGAGTAAGCAGTTACTGGAGAGGCCAAGAGCCCGAGTGATGAAGCATGCAATGGAGAGAGTGACACACACACACACTTTCTCAATGAGGCATGCAATGAAGACAGTGAGAGACCATCACACACACACACCCACCACCACCACCACCACCACCACTACCACTACCCACCGCCCACATGGACTTTAAGGGCCTTGGTAATGATAGGTGAGCATCATTTGACTCACAGGTGAGCAGAAAGGATTATATAAGTGGGGGAGATGTGGTTTCCAAACTCATGACTCTGAACTTGCTGCCTAAAACCATATCATTCCCTTAGTCTTAAGGGTTGCTGAAGGATGAAGTGTCATATCTTCTCTTCCTGCTGATTAGGAATGTGGCCCCAAATCTCTTCCTATCTCATCTAATGCGTCTATGACAGAATTTTCAGTTACTGACAATGGCTGTTTCCCCACCCTTCCCCCATGGTCCTAATTACTCTTGAGCAGTTTTTGGATCCCAAAACAGACACGTTTATCAATCAGTATGAGCGAAAAGCAGAAATCTCTATAGACCAGTGACTTCCAAATATTGTTCTATGAAACTCTGGTTTTCTGAAATAAATAAAAAGGTTCTTTGGAATAAGGATTTGATGGTGTTAGTCCTTTCTGGCATCTGATCTCTCTTTGGGAGAAGTTTGCTGCAATAAACTGAAATACCAGACACAGCAAGGCACCTAGGAAGTCCTTTCTTCCAGCAGGGTAGGGATGAGAGTGGAGGGGGGGGGAAGGAGGTAGGAGGAGGCTGTAAGGGAAGTGGGGAGAGGAGAGCTAGAGGAATGAGGATGGGGGAAGGTCTGGGCAGGGGAAGGGGCAGCACGCCAAGGGGAGAACACCCATGAGAATGTGCCTGTTTTGTGGCTAGAGGTGGGTGTCACGGGGCCATGAGGGAGTGGTAGGTAGGATTGTCGGAGCTTCAGGGAATTGGTAAATGGGTGGGGGTTAGGGGCAGGGGCCTTGAGGGTTAGTGGAGAGGGCCAACAGCACCATGAGATTACAGTGGATTGGTGGGAACAGGGTTACAAAGTTACAGTGGATTAGCAGACAACAGAATTTAAAGCTGAAGATTTATTTATTTTTATTGGAAAGTCAGATATACAGAGGAGGAGAGACAGAGAGGATCTTTCATCAGATGATTCACTACCCACATGACTGCCATGGCCAGTGCTGCGCCAGTCCGAAGCCGGAAACCAGGAACTTCCTCCAGGTCTCCCTTGTGGGTCCCAAGGTTTTGGGCCGTCCTCGACTGCTTTCCCAGGCCACAAGCAGGAAGCTGGATGGGAAGTGGAGCTGCTGAGATTAGAACCAGCGCCAATATGGGATCCGGCATGTTCAAGGCGAGGATTTTAGCTGCTAGGCCAAAGGACTGGGCCCGAGGTAGGTGAATCTTAAGGAGGCCTAGACTTAGGGAAGGCACGGGCTTTAGAGTTGCAGTCGTTCCTCACGGTTTGACTAGAACAACCAGAGTGGAGTAGATTTCTTTACTGTTCAACACTTGTCACTTCTAGTAAAGAATTTAATTAGTCTGCTAACCTACAGTTTGCTGATCAATAATTCGAACAAGGAGATGGGAGGGTAATAGAACTAAATATGGTAATCTAAATAGAACTGTAGGAAGTCAGCAGACATCAGGGCCAGCATAGGGGTGCAGTGTTAAACCACTGCATGTAACACTAGCATCCCGTGTCAGAGTGTAGGTTCACATCCTATCTGCTCCATTTTCCATCCTCCTCCTAGCTAATATGCTTGGGAAAGTCTTGGAAGATAGCCGCAGTGCTTGGGCCCTGATTATCCTTGTGGGAAAAATAGATGGTGTTCTATTCTCCTGTCTTTGGGTGACTTGGCACAGCTCTGACCATCTGTCTGTCTCTCTGTTACTCTGCCTTTCAAATAAATAAATAAATAAATAATTTTTTTTTGGAAAGAAAATCAATAGATGTTATCTGGAGTTGAAATATGTGAAGAAATAGCTCTGTAACTATGTGACTTAGAAATTCACAGTTAATTGCCTGGCACCATAGCGTAGTGGTTAAAGTCCTCGCCTTAAACGCACCAAGATCCCATATGGGCGCTGGTTCTAATCCCAGCAGCTCCACTTCCCATCCAGCTCCCTGCTTGTGGCCTGGGAAAGCAGTCGAGGATGACCCAAAGCTTTGGGACCCTGCACCCATGTGGGAGACCTGGAGGAAGTTCCTGGCTCCTGGCTTCGGATTGGCGCAGCACCTGTGGTTGTGGCTACTTGGGGAGTAAATCATCAGATGGAAGATCTTCCTCTCTGTCTCTCCTCCTCTCTGTATATCTGACTTTCCAATAAAAATAAATAAATCTTAAAAAAAAAAAAAATCACAGTTAAAACCAGGATGGAGAAGTGATTCTACTGAAAATTACTGTCTTGAGAGTTTTGGCAGCAGGTTTCCATTTGTAGTAGAGGGATTGGAAGGCCTGCTATTTATTATACTTGTAGAGTCAAACGTGCATATGTATATACAAAGTTGAACATCACAAATCTGAAAACACTAAATTCAGAATACTCTACAACTTGATGCCCAAAACCTGTCTGATTTCATATGTTCACATGAATGATGCTCAACTAGTGGATTCTATTCAGATGTTCCAAAATCTGAGTACTTCTACCCCAAGCATGTTGAATAAGGGATTCTCTACCTGTGTGTGTGTTTTTGTGTGTATGCATGCATGTGTTATTAAAATTAAATATATCGGGGCCCGGCGTGGTGGCGCAAGTGGTTAAAGGTCCTCGCCTTGCACGCCCGGGATACCATATGGGCGCTGGTTCTAATCCCAGCAGCCCCGCTTCCCTTCCTGCTCCCTGCCTGTGGCCTGGGAAAGCAGTCGAGGACGGCCCAGAGTTTTGGGACCCTGCACCCGCATGGGAGACCCGGAAGAGGCTCCTGGCTTCGGATCGGCATAGCTCTGGCCGTTGCGGTCACTTGGGGAGTGAATCATCGGACCGAAGATCTTTCTCTCTGTCTCTCCTCTCTGTATATCCGCCTTTCCAATGAAAAAATAATAAAAATAAATCTTAAAAAAAAAATAAATAAAATTAAATATATGTAAAAGACTCGGGATATAGGATGCGTGGGCCATAAATGTTGAATGTTTGTGAAAGTAGCTGTATTTACTCTAATTGGACATTACACAATGTATATATGTGTTGGAATGTCATGTGGCACCCATATGATGTTTATTTTTGTATGGTTAATGTTTTAAGTAAAAATTTTGGGAAAAGATTTGTAGAAAAATGGAAAAAATATGTAAGAGTAAAACCTTCAAAAAATTTTATCTAATTTATTACTTGAAAAGCAGAGTAACAGAGAAAGACAAAGGAATAGAGAGCTGCTTCTGTCTGTCGCTGTATTCTCCAAGTGCCCATAGAGCTGGGGCTGGGCAGAGCCACGAGCTAAGAATTCCGTATGAGTATTTCATGTGCGTGGCAGGAACTCAGTGTTTGGGGCTTCGTCCACTGCTTCCAGGTATGTATTATCAGGGAGCTGGATCAGAAGCAGGGACAAGCCTCAGTTCAAGATGAAATGAGATGGGAGGATATCTCAAGCTGCCACTTGCTGCAGAGGAGTTTTAACACCCAAAGTGACATCTTAACTGTGACACCAAATATCCACTGCTGCATAATTTTTTTGAAAATACCTTTGTACTTAGTCAGGCCTGGATTGGTTGAGAAGAAAAGAGAAGGAGCTCCCGCTGTCTAGGTTATTCCCTAAAATGTCTACAAAGGCAAGGGCAAGGCCAGACTGCAAAGGCAGGCGCTAGTGACTCAGTCCTTGTCTCCAAAGGCAGAGTTGCACACAGAGAAGGAGAGAGATCCGCTGGTGCATTCAGCAGGTCTGTGACCGTGGAGGCTGTGCCAGGCTGAAGTCAGGAACCTGGAACTCTGTCCAAGTCTCCCAGGTGGGTAGAGGGACCCAAGCATTCGGGCTGCCTTCTGCTGTTTTCCCAGTCATGTTTGTAGGGAGCTGGATTGGAAGCAGAGCAGCTAGGAACTGGTATGAATGTCTGACAGTGCAGATGCTGGCTAGAGTTGCTCCCAGGAATTTAATTCCTTAAACCGTGAGCATTCTCTCCTAGGATTTGCATTTGCAGCGGTAAGTGTGGGCACTCTGATGTGAAACATAGGTTTCTTTCTCTTTTTTTTTTTTGGAAAGACAGAGTTGCAGAAAGGAGAAACAGAGATTTTCCATCTACTGCTTCACTTTCCGAAAGCCACAACAGCTAGAGATGGGCAGGTACAATGCTAGGAGCCAGTAGCTTTTTTTTTTTTTTAAAGTCAGGTACAGACAGGAAGATCTTCTGTCTGGTGATTAACTCCACAAGCAGCCGCAGTGTACAGAGCTGTGCTGATCCGAAGCCAGGAGCCTCCTCCGGGTCTCCCATACAGGTGCAGGGTGTCAAGACTTTGGGTCATCCTCCACAGTTTTTGCAGGCTACAAGCAGGGAGCTGGATGGAAAGCGGAGCCGCTGGGATTAGAACCAGCGCCCATACGGAATCCTGGTGTGCAAGGCAAGAATTTAGCCACTAGGCTATTGTACTGACCCTCCCTTTTTTGTTTTTAATTTCACTTATTTATTTAAAAGGCAAAGTTACAGAAAAAGAGAACAAGACAGAGAAATCTTGTATTCTTTGGTTTACTCCCCAGGTAGCTGGAACTGCTGGAACTGTACTAGTGTGAAACCAGGAGATTCTTTTTATTCTAAATTGGAGAGTTAGATATATAGAGAAGAGGAAAGATGGGGAGGAAGATCTTGCATCTGTTGATTCACTCCTCAAGCAGCTGCATTGGCAGGAGCTGCGCCAATCTGAGGCCAGGAGCCAAGAGCCTCTTCTGGGTCTCCCTCTGGTGCAGCATCCCAAGACTGGGCTGTCCTCCACTGCTCTTCCAGGCTACAATCATGGAGCTAGATGGGAAATGGGGCTGCCGGGACATGAACTGACGCCCATATAGGATTCCAGCATGTGCAGGGTGGACTTTAGCTGCTAAGCTTCTGTGCTGGGCTCCGATTTTTTTTTTTTTTAAATGAGAAAGGCAGATACACAGAGATAAGGAGATAGAGAAAGATCCTACATCTACTGGTTCCCCCTTCAAGTGGCCACAATGGCTGGAGCTGATCTGATCCAAAGCCAGGGGCCAGGAGATGGGAGCTTCTTCCAGGTCTCCCATGTGGGCACAGGGTCTGAAGGCTTTTGGCTGCCTTTGACTGCTTTCCCAGGCCACAAGCTGGGAGCTGAAAGGAAGAGGAGCAGCTGCTACATGAACCGGTGCCTATAGGAGATCCTGGCACATTCAAGGCAAGAATTTAGCCACTAGGCTATTGCACTGGGCCTTCCAGGAGATTGTGTCTGGTGTTCCATATGGGTAGCAGGAAACTTAGCACTTGAGTCATCCTCCACTGATTTCCCAGACATATTATCAGAGTCTGGATCAGAAATAGAGTGGTTGGGACTTGTACTGGCACCCATTTGTGATGCTTGTGTCCCAGGCAGTGGTGGCTTTATGTGCTATGTCATGGTGCTATGCCCCCTCTCCCCTTTTTAAATGTTGTTGCTCCTCTTCTGACCCAGCTCCTGGCTAATGGCTTGGGAAAGCAGCAAAACATGGCTCACTGCTGAGGTCCCTGCTACCCAGATGTGAGACCCAGCTCCTGGCTCCTGGCTTCAGATTAGCTCAGCTCTGGCCATTGCAGTGAATCATCGGACGGAAGATCTTCCCCTCTGTCTCTCCTCCTCTCTATATATCTGACTTTGCAATAAGTAAGTCTTTAAAAACAAAAAATGCAATACAGTAAAATAAAGTGGTCTTTATCTGAATAAAGGGTAGATGATACAGAATAGGCACTCTTTGAGTATTTTCCCACGTCCAGGACTGAAAGCAAAAGAAATTTAGGAAACTCAAGTTAGGAGTATTCTAGCACAACCACAGCAAGAGCAGCAGGGTGTAAAAAGCCTGAGGAAAAATCCTTGGCTTTCCTCTCAGACTTATGCAACTAGCCAAGTAGATTAAATTCCTAGGTGCTTTGGTAAAAGAACACAAATATTTAATGTGCTAGATTAAATCAGAGAAAAGTAGATTTAATGGCATCTTTGTGTCAAGTGATGTTTGTTTATCATTTGTCCCACCTGTTCTCTTTATCCCAAATTCTGAATGGCTTTTTTTTAAGGCCCCCCCTTCAACAAAAAAAGTTTTATTTTGTTTGAAAGGCAGATTTGCAGAGCAAGGAGAGATAGAGAGGTATCTCATGTGCCGGTTTACTCCCCAGATGCTGCAATGGCTGGAGCTGACCCTAACCAAAGCTAAGAGCCAGGAGTTTCTTTCCATGTGGGTGCAGGGGACCAAGGCCTTGAGCCATCCCCTGTTGCTTTCCCAGCACATTAGCAGAGAGCTGGACGGGAAATAGAGCAGCCAGGACTCAAACTGTTGCCTATATGGGAGGCTGATGCCTCAGGCGGAAGTTTAGCTTACTACACTATGGCACCAGCCCCTTATCTTTTCTTGATTCCACAAGAAACACTTCTGAATATGATAATATCAGGCTGTATAGCTAACTTTAGATAACATGCCATCGCCATCGGATGCCTCCTACGAGGTGTGTGCAGGCCAACACTAGCCTGAGGAGTATTATTCCATGTCTGTATTTGTCCTTCCTTGTACATGTGCCATGTGATTTACTTACACATACTATAATCCTGCACTCAACACCATCAGGAATCCAGAGAGGAGAAATCTGGGGCAGTTGCTTCCTGATGTCAACATGCCAGAGGCGTCCGAGTTTTACAGATGCTTGATTCTTCTCTTGTGTGTCATCTACACAAGGGAGGTGGGGGAAGTGTTAAGCAGAACTGAAGTCACTGAAAGGGTGTGTCCTTCAAAACACCCTCACAGCTGTGTCAGGAGTGATTGCTCACCTGCCAGCAACATCTGCTTTTCTTTTTTTTTTAAAGATTTATTTATTTTTATTGGAAAGTCAGATATACAAAGAGGAGGAGAGACAGAGAGGAAGATTTTCTTTCTGATGATTCACTCCCCAAGTGACCGCAATGGCCGATGCTATGCCGATCTGAAGCCAGGATCCAGGAACTTCTTCCAGGTCTCCCACATGGGTGCAGGGTCCCAATACTTTGGGCTGTCCTCAACTGCTTTCCCAGGCCACAAGCAGGAAGCTGAATGGGAAGCGGAGCTGCCGGGATTAAAACCGGCACATATATGGCATCATGGTGCGTTCAAGGCGAGGACTTTAGCCGCTAAGCCGTGCCGCTGGGCCCAACATCTGCTTTTCTTGATGTTTAGAAGAAGGAATGCCTGCAATCTCAGATATTGACAGAGGTTAATTGGGCATTCAAGCCTCTCTTTGAACACACAAGATGTTTGGCTTGATTTTACCAGGAAGAGAGCACATACCTTCATTGGCAGGAGTCACCCCTAAGAATGGAATCACAAAATTACACAACTTGAGAGGTCTGGGCTTCTTTACCTTGACGCTATTACCCTACCTGCAATACCCTGTGTGCAAAAACTTGATGAGGAGTGTCATTACCAGGGTGCTGAGGGGTTAGTGCTTATCATTCTTATTTTTATTTATCTTATCTTATTTTATTTTTTTTAAAGATTTATTTTTATTATTATTATTTTTTTTTATTGGAAAGGCGGATATACAGAGAGGAGAGACAGAGAGGAAGATCTTCCGTCCGATGATTCACTCCCCAAGTGAGCGCAACGGATACTAAGCCGATCCGAAGCCAGGAGCCTCTTCCTGGTCTCCCATGTGGGTGCAGGGTCCCAAAGCTTTGGGCTGTCCTCGACTGCTTTCCCAGGCCACAGGCAGGGAGCTGGAAGGGAAGCGGGGCTGCCGGGATAGAACCGGCGCCCATATGGGATCCCAGGAGTGCAAGGTGAGGACCTTAACCACTGCACCACTGCTCCGGGCCCCCCCCCCCCAAAAAAAATCTTTAAAAAAAATAAAATAGGGCCCGGCACAGTGGCGCAAGTGGTTAAAGGATAACCACTCCCCAGGCGGCTGCAATGGCTGGAGCTGAGCCAATCCGAAGCCAGGAGCCTCTTCTGGGTCTCCCACGTGGGTGCAGGGTCCCAAAGCTTTGGGCTGTCTTTGCTTTCCCAGGCCACACGCAGGGAGCTGGATGGGAAGTGGAGCTGCTGGGATTAGAACCAGCGCCCATATGGGATCCCCGGGCGTGCAAGGCGAGGACTTAACCATTGTGCCATCGCCCCGGGCCCTAAAATTTTCTTACACCATTTTCTCTGTTGGGCATTGAAAAGTTCCATGCCAGAGGGACAGATAACTTTAGAGCACACGGCCTGGGCAGGGCAGGCTTTGGAGAGGCATCTCACTTGGGGTTCTTGGAGTGATAGTGAAGCCTGACTCCTTTGGCGGCTAGGCTGGGTTGTACAGAAAGAAAAAGGCATGTAGATACCTGGAAATCATGATTTGCAGAAGATAACATTTTGCTTTTTGTAGTTTAACTATGAAAGACTAATGAGGAATAGTGGCATGGACAAAAATATGATAAATCTAAAGTTTCCTAAACAGTAAGATACACAGTTTTGTTTTTGCAAATATCTGATGATGACTGAACAGTTTGTACACTCAAGAATGGGTCTTCCTCATATCGTGATTGTATATTTTAGCACATGATCTTTTTGCCTGAACTACATATAGGGAATTTGGATTTTTTTTTCTCTGAGTGTTAATATTTGTAGTTAAGATACATTTCATTAATCTTAAAACTCAGCCAGCTATAACAGTAATATTATAAATAGTTCTAACTGTGGTACCTTCCTATACTAGGAACATGTATCTTACTTAAGATGATTCTACTAAAATTGAGATTAACAGGTTGTTCAAGATCATACACGTGCAGTGGCAGTTTTGAGTCTTGTTCTGGTGGATATGTGGTGTTTTTGTTACCTGTACCTTTGTTTCTTTTCTTATTTTATTTTTATTTAAAAGGTGAAATGTTACAGAGAGAAGGAGAGAAATGAGAGAGATATCTTTTATCTACTGGTTCACTCCCCAGATGACCACAGTGGCCAGGGCTGAGCTAATCTGAAGTCAGGAGCCAGGAACTTCTTTCGGGTCTACTGCATAGGTACAAGGGCCCAGCCTTGGGCCATCCTTCACTGCCTTTCAGGCCCTAAGCAGGGAGCTGAATAGGAAGTGGAATAATTTGGTCTCAAATTATTGCCCATATGAGATGCCTGCTCCATAGGCAAATGCTTAACCTCTTATGCCACAGCGCTTGCTCATGATGTAGCTTTGTTTCTAAGAGTCACTTAAATTGAGAGTACGGCCTCTTTTTCTTAATTGTTTATTAAACGGACATCTTTGGGATGCTTACTGTCAGGTCCTATTAGATAATAAAAATACAAAGATGAGGGGCTGGCATGGTGGTGACATCCCGTGTATATGCCAGTTTGTGTCCTTGCTGCTCTGCTTCTGATCCAACGCCCTGCTAATGGCTCAGGTGTTCCTCTTTGGTACTAACCAGCATTAAATATCCAGTTTGCTTTGTTCAGCTATCTGGATGGATGGATGACTTGATTAAGATAGGTTTTACCTTGTTTCCGAAAGCACTTAAATTTCATAAACCTGCTCTCTTTGTTTTGTTCAAGCATCTGTTTGCTTATTCTTACAGAATATCCTCATTTCCATTCCTACTCCTGAGAAAGTTTTGAGTCATCATGGATAATCTGACGTCTGAAGAAATTCAGCTGAAGGCTCACCAGGTTACTGATGAGGTAAATGTTTCCTTGAGACTAATCCTGTTGCAGTTTTCACAGTGACAGATCTCCCTTGTTTGTTTGTGTGAAAGAATACATTTGCCTCTCAGTGCCATTATGCTGTTCATCAATTTAGCAGAAAGATTAAGTAAGTGAAAACAATTTGGGTTTTTTTCAGATAATGATTGCTGGGTTCTTATTTATTCTTGCTTTCTGTATAGCACAAATATTTCTATCTTTAGTACATTGTTATGAACACCTTTAAATCTATCCAAATTTTTTTATGTTAGGAGTCTTTTATTTTTTAATTTTTAAAATTTATTTAATGTGTATTGGAAAGTCAGATATACAGAGGGGAGGAGAGACAGAGAGGAAGATCATCTGTCCTTTGACCACTCCCAGTGGCTGCAGTGGCTGAATCTGTGCCAATCTGAAGCCAGGAGCCAGCTTCTTCCTGGTCTCCCACGTGGGTGCAGAGTTCTAAGGCTTTGGGCCTCCTCAGTGCTTTCCCAGGCCACAAGCAAGGAGCTGGATAGGTAGTGGAGCTGCTGGGATTAGAAACGGCGCCCATATGGGATCCTGGTACAAGGTGAGGGCTTTAACCACTAGGTTACCATGCTGGGCCCAGGAGGAGTCTTTATTGCCCAAGCTTGGTGACAGCAGCTCCTGCTACACTGCAGCAGCCTGTGCCCAAATTTTCTCTTTTTTTTTTTTAAACGATTTTTAAAACTTTTATTTGACAGCCACATATATAAAGGGAGGAGAGACAAAGAAGAAGATCTTACGTCTGATGGTTCACTCCTCAAGTGACCACAGGGGTTGATGCTAAGCCGATATGAAGCCAGGAACTTCTTTGGTGTCTCCCAAGTGGGTGCAGTGTCCCAACCTATAGGCCATCCTTGACTGCTTTCCCAGGCCACAAGCAGGGAGCTGGATGGGAAGTGGAGCCGCTGGGATTTGAACTGGTGCCCATATGGGATCCCAGCGCGTTCATGGTGAGGACTTTAGCCACTATGCTATCTCGCTGGGCCCCAAATTTTGCTTTTAAAGGTTTTAATAAGCAGAAAAAGCTAAAAAGATAGTGATCAACTTTTCTTTTTTTTTTTTTTAAAGGGAGGGAGGAATATAGGCTTGTAAATTAGAAACAGTAGGGCCCAGCGAGGGAGTGTAACGGTTACGGTCCTCGCCTTGAACTCACTGGGATCCCATATGGGCACCGGTTCTAAACCCGGCAGCTCCAGTTCCTATCCAGCTCCCTGCCTGTGCCCTGGAAAAGCAGTCAAGGACGGCCCAGAGCATTGGGACCCTGCATCTGTGTTGGAGACCTGGAAGGGAGTTCCTGGCTCCTGGCTTCGGATCGGCAAAGCACCGGCCATTGTGGTCACTTGCGGAGTGAATCATTGGACAGAAGATCTTCCTCTCTATCTCTCCTCTTCTCTGTATATCTGACTTTGTAATAAAAATAAATAATAAAATCTTAAAAAAAGAAAAAAAGAAAGGCAAATGTACAGAGAGGAGGAGAGACAGAGAGGAAGATCTTCTGTCCGATGTTTCACTCCCCAAGTGAGTGCAATGGCCAGTGCTTTGCGCCGATCTGAAGCTGGGAACCAGGAATCTCTTCCGGGTCTCCCACGCTGGTGCAGGGTCCCAAAGCCTTGGGCCGTCCTGCTTTCCCAGGCCACAAGCAGGGAGCTGGATGGGAAGTGGGGCCGCCAGGATTAGAACTGGCGCCCATATGGGATCCCAGCGCGTTCAAGGTGAGGACTTTAGCCGCTAGGCCATGCCGCCAGGCCCACATCTGCCCCTGCAATAAAAATAAATAAAAATCTTTTTAAAAAGTTAGAAATAGTAGCATTATGAATATGACTTTATGCTACACATTTTGGAATATTTAAATAAAGCTGTATGTATATATATACACAGCTTTATATTTATATATATTTGTTTTTTCTAGTCTCTGGAAAGTACAAGAAGAATCCTGGGTCTAGCCATTGAGGTAAGAAAGCATTTTAGTCCTTAAGTTAAATATAGAAGCTTGTAGAAAGGTTACTGCTGGCACCATCTGGCAGCGCTGCTGAAGCACAGTTTAGTAATATACTTTCTTGTTTGAAACCTGCAGTTACTGAAACCATCAAACCACACGCTAGCTAGCCTCTTCTGTTTTTCCCTTTTTGAATGTATTGGAATGTGACAGAGAATATGAATTCATTGTGAATTTTTGACTTATTTATTTTGGGGGTTAATATGTTGGAGTGTGTGTTGATTTAAGAATGCTAGTTCTGGAACTTTAGCTGTAGCCTTTGATCACCGGCACACTGAGCCTTGCTATGCATCTGTGGATGGAGTTTCTCAGGGAGCTGTTTGATGCTCTTGTCCTTTTAGCTAAAATCTCATCTCAACCGCACTCCCTTTGACTTTAACCCCTAGAAATACTGTCTCTGTAATTCCAGTCTTCTGAGGATGAGTTGCTAATTGATTCTAGCCTTGCCTTTGTTAGTCCTTGTAGGATTTATTTTTAATGGCTTTAGGTTTGTTTTGTTGTACTATTGGTCTTTTCCTCCTTCTTTTAGTCTCAGGATGCAGGAATCAAGACCATCACAATGCTGGATGAACAAGGAGGTGAGTTGAAATCATTGGCAGAAATTCTTCAGTTGACTCCCAGTGCCCAAAAGCCCTATCACATCAGCCATGTATAAATTGCAGCCTTTGGGAGTGCCTCTCCTTGGTAAGATGAAGATGTGGTTACTTCTGATTTGAATGACATCATGTTGATTGCCTGGTTAGGATGGGAGTACACAACTACATACCACTTTTATATCAGGCCAGCATGTGGCTTACCGTGTGCATTGGGCTTCTGTATATTCTTTCTTCACTCTAGAAATCAAAGGTTAGTCCTAAAACAGATTTAGATTCAGGTGAACTTGGAAACATTTGATTTAAGTTGGCCTTGAGAAACCTAGTTTGTTTTTATTAGTCTTGTGATTACCCTCAGATTTTGAACCTATAATGTGACAGAAATGCTGGCGATCTGGTCTGGTCAAAGTACACTTGCTTGCAAGGGGCAGCCCTAAATCTTCATATATACTTGTTCAGATGTCTTTAGAACAGATCTTTACACAAGTAGAAGCTATTGTCAACATGGGTAAAAGACTTATGTTGCAGTTTGTAATACCTTCTCATACTGATTTATTCCCTGTGGTATATTCTGGGTAGATTTTGAAGTTTGTTATTCCACAATCACATTTCCTTGTTAATACTGTGAATATAACAGAA